>NW_024356248.1:929358-1236036 GCF_902729225.1 Pteropus medius
AGTGACGTGGGCTGGAAAGGTGGCAGGCTTGCTTTACCCTTTCGGGTGCCATCTTTCTCAGGCTCAAACTCCAAAGCACATTTCAGACAGGCGGGGGCGGGACAGGGGCACAAGGCACTCTGTGTCACTCATTCCTTCCTTCAAGAACCATTTCCTGGGCCCGAGATGTTTCGAGCAGAGCCTGGCATGGCGAGGGGAAGAGAGGAACCAAGTTCAGCCTCCGCCCTACTGTGTTCTAGTCTCGGGAATTCTGCCACTGTTTGCTTACGTGACTATGGCGGGCAGAACACCGGTCCCCAAAGATGTCCACATCCTAATCGCCAGGACCTATGACTGTGGTATGTCCCACAGCAAGGGAGAACTAAAGCTACAGATGGAATTAATGGTGCAGTCAGCTGACTTTAAGAAAATTCTGGACGATCTGGGTGGGCTCGGTGTAATCACAAAAGCCCTTATGTGAGGGAGAGGCAGGCAGAAGCGTCAGACCAAAGATGGCATCTTGAGGAAGACTCTGCTGGCCACTCTGGGCTTAGAAGATGGAAGAGTACGAGGCAAGGGATGCGGGCGGCCTCTAAAAGCCGGAAAAGGCAAGGAAACAGGCTGCCTCCTATAGCTTCCAGAAGAAACGCGACCCTGACCCTGATCGTAGCCCAGTGAGACCCATCCCACACCTCTGATCTCCAGAACTAAAAGTAACGCATTCGTGTGGTTGTAAGCCACCAAGTCTGCAGTGACTTGTTACAGCAGCCACAGGAAAACAACACAAGCACCACGGGAAAGAGGGAACGACCTCTCTGAGACTCTCCACCTGGAAGAGGTGTTTCTATAAGGACCAAATGAACTGCATGTAAAGGTTTCTAAAAATCGGCAGGGCACGCTACAAATGTGTGTGCTCATTGCTATCATCAGCTAACTCGCCGAGCTGCTTCCCCCACAGAGGTGTCAGCTGAGTGTTTACCACTGGCCTAGGCTCCTGTTAATGGCCCCATTTGAGCCCCTGCTCCACCAGGGCAAGGTGGGCCCCTCTTGGGCTCCAGCTGGAATCAACCTAAGTGTGGCGGTGGGTGTCAAGCTTTGGGGCACACTGGCCTAGCCCGGCCTAACGACCAAGGCCAGGATACTCCCGAGGAGCTCTCACAAAAGCCCAAGCCCTCTGGCCAGCCTCCATCCTTCAAATCCGCCTGCCCGGCCCCATCCCCCAAGGGACCCAAGCACCAACCCCTCTACCCTGGCGAGCCATGAGGCTGCAGAGCAGCCTCAAAGAGCCCAGAGCCCAGGATGCAGCCTGCTTGACCCCTTGTCGCCCCCTCTCGGGAGCTCACCTGGAGAGGGGCTCTCTGGCTGGGGAAGGCCTCCTTCGGCTGCTCTCCCCTCGCTGGCTGCATCCTTGTTGTCTGAGGTCCTGAGCTGGGTGTGGGAGAAGAGCTGGAGGACGAAGCCGGGAGGGAAGCTGCCGTCAGTGAAATGTCGGACCTCGGCGGGAGCTGCAAAAGTCTCTGTGGGCGAGTCAGGTGATGGAGGGTCTGGAAGGGAGGACAGGATGGAACTGTGAGTCCAGGAGGCTGGGCGGCCTAACCCCTCTGAGGCTAGACCCTAAAGGCCTGGGCCTTGCCCCACCCCCACTGACTGGGCTCTCTTCTCCAGAGAGCCAGAGACCCCGCCTGCCCCTACCCCCTTCACCTGGGTCTGGATCGGGGTCCGGGTCTGGGTCCGGGTCCAAGGTTTTGGTCATAGTTTTGCCTCTTTTCTTTCTGACTGGTTCTTCCCCAGAGGTCTCCTTCCATCTCTGACCACGGGGCTTCTTACTTACTGGTTCCGTGACAGGGGCAGCTGCAAAAAGAAAAGGCCTCACACCTTTTTAGGGAGACATGCCTGAACCCCACAACCTTAGGGCTGCTGAAGCTACCTGCCCAGCAGCCTTCCCCCAGCTCAGCCTCACTGGCCCCCCACGACTGACCAGGAAGCTCGAGGGGGCGGAGTCCTCTGGGCCGGCTCCTCCTAGGGAGGGATGGATTGTCCTCAGAGTCAAGGAGAACCACGATCTCCGCTGGCATTCCGGCAGGGTCTGGGGTGGAGTCAGGATCCACATCCACATCCTGGCCTGAGTCTGAAGGTGGCAAACGCTCCATGAGCTCCAGGTGCTCCCACAGGCCCGACTCCCCTGCCCCCACCCCAGGCCCAACTACCTGAGTTGGGTGGGGATGGCTGCTCAGCTCTGACATCTTGCAAAAGGGCTACCCCCTCGCTCCAGGCCTCTAAGATGTTGCTCTTCTCAGAAGGGCTCAGGTCCAGGGTGTGAGGATGCTGCTCCAGTATGTGCGCGCGCGCCGTGTCTGCCGAGGGGGACCGAATCTCGGCCCCACACACCATGCACAGCGCCCGCCCACTTCCTCCCGGGCTGTTCCCCACCAGGAACTCCTGCTCCCAAGACACCTGCTGCTTGGGCTCCTCACAGCCATCACTGCCTGTCTCTAGCAGGCTGGGCCTAGGCGGTGGGGTCTTCTCCTGCTGGGTCACTAGGGAGGGAGAAGAGGGGGTGATTTCATCAGCAAAGGTGCTCACAGTCAATAATACTTAGAACGCAAGTCCCCAAATTTGGTGATATGAAAGGGGGGAGCATTCCCACTGTAAAAAAAAAAAAAGTAACGTCCACTTTAAAATGGAGGCAGAGCTGCCATCCCAGAGGAACTGTCTTGCACACCTCAGGCCTCAAACCTTTGTAGTGTTAAAATGGCAAAATAACCTTTGGACTAGGCCTGAAGCAACACTGTCTTAAAGAAATGTTTGCAAGGATAACAAGAAAGCAGATATTATGACTACCAGACTGAAATTTAAAAACTCACTATTTAGCTTCTCTACACCAATAAAAATGCCTTCCTTCTACTGATGTAATTGTTCCCCTTCCCTTTCTCATAAATACTCCTTGCTTTTGTTTCCTAATTGGAACATGATTTGGGTTTCTGCCTGAATCAGTGATTCCCAAATAGCTATTTTTTAATATCACCCACCATCTTTTTCTCCCTTCCCCTGGAGCCCATGAGGTGCTAGTGACATTAAACACAGCCTTGGTACCCCACTGGAGGACCTCCATCTCTCCTTTCAATCTAGTCTCAGACCACAAGTCCGCATGTTCTTCCAAGAGGCTACGATGTTCTTGCCTGTCTTCAGCCTTGGCACAACCGCCCAGACCCCCAAGCAGCCTGGCACATTCCTACACTTCCTTCTCGGCCCCACTCCAATCCTCACCCCTAGGAAGCCTTCCTGACCTCCCACCCCCGCAGGTGACTATATCCATATCTAACTTCCAGGTCACAGTGTGCACTCTCTTGAGGGCAAAGATGGTAAATTTTATCATCTTATTGTCCCCATGGGGCCTGGGGCATAAGAAAGGAAATGCTCAGTGAGCCTTCATCAGGGAATGACATTCTGTGTCTGTTTCTCCACCTGTTGAGGCCCCTTCAGAAAGCCATCCCATCCCTTCAAAACTAGCTTCCCCTTACACTGCTCCCAGGGTATTTGCAGCTGTGACCTCGTACTCATTTGTCTGCCTGGCACCTGCCCTATGTGCACGTGGACCATAGCTGTCAGGGCAGCTCCTGGTGGCTCAGCAAAGGCAGGCAGCTCAGTGCTCGGGCCGAGTGCCTATGAGCCCTCACGGCTAAATCTCTCTCCCACTGGAGAGGATGGGACAAAACACAACTATGGCAGGCCCGAACACCTGAGGACTGTACGGAACAGGCGGCATTTGAAACGGGTATGGTAACTGGCTTGCTGTCCGAAGATCCAGGTCCAAAGCTGGGTTGTGTCTATCTCCCATGAGACCGTGGGCAGGAACCTTGACCCTCGAATTGCAATCGGGATTTCTTTCCCACCACTCCTCCAGAACAGCTCTCGTCAAGGTCACCAATGCTAAACCCAGCGATCAGTTCTTAAATTTCATCTTTCAACTCTTCGCTTCTTCCATCTTCATTTCTGTCACTCAGCTTCCAGGGTGCCACCTTCTGTTGGTTCTCCCCTCACTTTACTGGGGCCCTTTTTCAGTCACCGATGCTGGTTCCTCATTTCCCTCCCTCATCACCTCTTCCATGGTTGCTGAGGCACCATCTTCTCACCGTGGCCTTCTCTGCCACCGAGTGGAAAGCCATCTGCCCCACTCGAGCCCCCCATTACCCTTAACTGCTTCATCTCCATAGCATCCATCACCACCTGACCTGACACGTAATGTACTTATCCCTTGCGTCTCCTCACTACACTGTAAGCTCCGTGACAGCGTAATTTTCTATCTTTCACACCTGTATTTCCAGCACCAAGAACAGTACCCCACAAGTAGTGGGGTTCAGAAATTTCTGATGAGGGGCTGACTCCCATCTTCAACCTAGAACCACTGGAACGTGCCACGGCTCTGTCCTTGGACCCCTCCTGTCTACCCGCTTCCTCTGAGGGTCTCATCCCATGGATGGCCTGCTGACAACTCCCATATTTCCAACTCCAGCCAGACCCGTGTGTCTAACTTCCTATGTGACCTCTCCACTTGAACATCAGAAGCATCTCAAACTTGCCACGTTCCAGTCTGAACTCCCAACCTCCCCCGAGCCTGCACCCACGGCCCCCCACCTCAGGAAGTAGGAAGCACATCCTTCCAGTTGCTCAGGCCAAAAACCTTGAATTTATCCTTTTTTTCCTCTTCTCCCACCTCAAATCTTTCGAGAAGCTTCTTGCTTCAGGACCTTTGTACTTGCAATTCTCTCTGCCTAAAATGCTTTTCCTCTGATTACCTACGAGGTTCACTCCTACACTTCGAGTCTGTGCTCAAATTTCACCCTATTAGAGAAGCCTTTCCTGACCACTCTATATTCCAAATCAGACTCATTGCACTTTTCATATTTTGCTTTAGTGTTCTCGAAACCACTTGTCACCACCTGACACACTACGTGTTTATGTTTGTCTGCCTCTGGTCCTTAGTAGATATACTTTCCAAGAGGGCAGAGTTTCATCTTTGCAGCCATTAGCACATTCAGCCTAAAACAGTGCCTGGCATATAGCAGGTGTCCAGTAATTAGCTTCCCTGGTTGTGGAGAGGTTTGAGACAGCCTAGCATCAAGCATCCCATGAAAGCTAGGGGAAGCAGAGAAAGAATCTCAAGATTGAAAGCTCAGAGAAGAGCGGGGCCTTTATTTCTCTCATTCATTTTATAATTCTGATTTTAAAAGGGTGAAAGGTGGTGAGGGAAAATGGTTTTCCTCTCAACCTCTTTTGCGTACTCTCCCTACAAAGAGAAGAGACAATGAAAGATATTTGCATGTTCATGACTATTAAGTCTTCCATTAAGGTGGCCCTTTATTTCCTTAAGATTTGCAAGATCCTGAGATCTGAAGAAACTGGATAGAAAACGAGTGTTCCAGACCGTTCCCAAAATCCCCTCCCAAGGCCAGTCTCCTAGGGTGGCTACAAGCACGTCTTTTCCAAAACAGGGTGCTGTAAGCAATCCCATTCACCCCCGAAGCTCTCGAGTCTGACACCTGTGGCTTGTGCGAATGGAAGGCCTGGGAATGGAGGTGGGGGCAGGAAAGCTTTACGCATGTTGGTCCCTCAAAATCCTCCTCTTGGCGGGAGGCAGCGGCGCCTGCCTCCACCCTCCGAGCCGCTCCGGACACCAGGCTACCGCGCCCAGCCTCGGGCCTGGAGGCCTTGCCGCCCCTCGGCCTGTATCACACAGCCTGGCCCCCGGGCCTGCCTCCACCCGGCGGGAGTCCGCGGCCGCAGACACCTAGAGTCGCCGGTGCTGGGCCCGGGAGAGGGGGCGTTCGGGCACCGGAAGATCCGGAGAGCGCGGGGCGTGGATCGAAGGCTCCAGACCCTGGGCGGGGGCGGGGGAGGGGGAATTGGGAGGCCTGAGATTCCAAACCCGGGGCGGGAGCGAGGCATGCCCGGGCCCAGGCCGAAGGGGGAAAGGGGAAAAGGGGGAGGGGGCAGGCCCCAGACCCGACGGGGGGAGGGGGCGCCCGGGCGCCGGACCGGAATGCGGGGCGAGCCCGAGCCCAGGACCGTGACGTGGAAGTGGGGGGGATCCCCTCCCCTCCTTACCTCTGAGCATCGGCTCGGGCCGCGGAATTACGGCCACCACCATGGCCTCCTCCTCGTCCTCCCCTTCCTCGCATTTGAGCGTCACCTCGAAGCAGTCGAGCGCGGCGCCCTCGGCCTTCAGGGCCATGGTGCGGCCGGGGGGATCGCGGTGACCGGACGCTGGAGGACGGGTGCGCAGGCCTGGGCGCGCTGCCGGGCGCCGCCGCCGCCTGCCCGCGCCGCCCCCTGCCCGCCGCCCGCCTCTCGCCGGGCCTGCGACGGGCGCGTCCGGGCCTCCCCGAGACCTGAAGCGTCGGGACCCCGGGCGGGGAGGGCTCAATCCGGGGCCCCAGCCCCCCGCCGCTCCCTTTTATGGAGACTCATTGTCGGCGCCCGCCCGGCCGGCCGCGGGCCCGCCCCCGACTCCCGAGCGGCCAATCGCGCGCGGCTCCGCCCGGTGCACGCGGCTCCGTTAGAATCTCAGGACCCGCCGGGTGGCGGGAAGGGCCGCGCTGGCTGCTGGCGGCCCTCCATCGCGGAGGGGGTCGCGGGGCCAGCAGGAGAGGACCCAGGCTCCCCCAGACGTGGTCATCCTGAGCCGGCTGCTCCCCAGTGGGTCGCCGTCCGTTGAGATGCCAATCGGGCTTATTTTGCAGGCATGAAGAGCTTTTGATTGCGGTCGCTTTTGCCTTTCCCTGACCAAGTCTTCCTCCGCTAGAAGATGCCAGAAGGTGTCCCAGGCGGGGGGAGGCGGGAGAGACAGCGGGGGAGTGGAAAGGACTTTGGCATGGAAAGAGTGGAGACGGAATTCCTTCCGATTTGCCAGCTCTGTGATCTTGGGCACGTTATCTGTTTTCTTAGACTACTTCATTCTTTCTTCGGAAAAACATCATGGAGCCTTCTGGACAAGGTCATGCAAAGATGAGGAGTCAAATGGAATGTAAGGACACGCAAAACACCCCTGATATTTATATCTCCAGTTTTCAAACGTGAGTCCAGAGATTGTGACCCTCCACACGGTCACACAGAAATCTTTGAGAGTCCCAAGACCAGCGTCCAGTTACCATGACACTGTTGTATTCCGATCCTTCTGTGGCTGACCTTTCACCTCTGTGGCATAGATGGGCATCTCCCTCTGAGATTTCAGTTGAGAAAATGTCAGACACTGAAAATCCACCTTAAAATGCCACTGCATCAGACCAGGCACAGTAGCAACTCCGAATGATGCACAGTCATGCGCGGCATATATGACAATGGTCCCCTAAGATAGTAATGGGGATGAAAAACTCCTATGGCCTAGTGAGGTCTAGTAGTAGCAGTACCCGAAAAGAGCGACACCTCAAGAAGAGCCCCAGGCAGGTCCTTTAAGAGGTGTTCCAGGAGAAGGCGACATTGGCATTGGAGATGGCAACTCCCTTCATGTCATTGCCCTCGAAGGCTTCAGGGGAACAAGATGTGGAGGTGGGAGACAGAAATACTGACAATCTCGACTCCGTGTAGGCCTAAGCTAATGTGTGTGTGTTTATGTCCTAGTTTTTAAAAAAAGTTTAAAAAGTAAAAAATATATATATTTTTAAATTTTAAAAACAGAAAAAAAAGCTTATAGAAGGATATAAATAAAATACCTGTACAGCTGTACAATGTGTTTAATTTTTATTTAATTTTTTATGGTGACATTGGTTAACGAAATCCAGTAAGTTTCATCTGTACACTTTAACAGTAAGGTCTATATATGTTTACATTATGTGTTCACCTACGATAGATTTCTTTCTGTCACCACATATGTGACCCCCTTTAGTGTTTGTGTTTTAAAGTGTTATTACAAGAGTAGAAAAGTAAAACAAATTTAAAAGTTTATAAAGTAAAAAAGTTAAAGTAAACTAAGGTTCATTTATTACCAACAAGAGAAAAATATATTTGTATAAATTTAGTGTAGCCTAATGACACTAGCACAGTATCATTCATCCATGCTCACTCACTGACTCACCCAGAGCAACTTCCAGTTGTGGGAGCTCCGTTCGTGGTAAGTACTCAATACGGGTGTACCATTTTTTTAAATCTTTTATACCGTATTTTTATGGTGCCTTTTCTATGTTTAGATACACAAATACCATTGTGTTACAAGTGCGGACAGTACTCAGTACAGTAACATGCCTGTATAGGTTTTAGCCCAGGAGCAATAGGCTGCTACTGTACAGCCTAGGTGTGCAGTAGGCGATACCACCCAGGTTTGTGTAAGTGCGCTCTATGATGTTCCCAGAATGACAAATTACCTGACAACGAATTTCTCCGAACGAACCCCTTCATTAAGCAACACGTGACCATAATGCGTTGGGAGCGGGAGAGGAGATGTACTAGTCTATATGGATTACAGTATGTTTTTAAGTGAATAGTTTTGTTCCTTTCAAGTATATCCAGTACTCTAAAGGTTTTACAAATAAAGGTATTACCAAGCCTGTTTAACTAATTTCTACCTAATGGTCATCCTCTACCCTTTGTGGCTGATCCCTTCCTAGTCCTTGTGCCCTGTTCAGTATTGCCCTGCAGGGTACAGCTTCTCAGATTTCCAAGACAACTGCCTCCAGGCTTGGTTCTGGCCAAGGGGAGACAGTGGTAGTACAGTGGAGGTTGGGAGGAAGGAAAAAGCCGAGCTATTTCTTCTCTTTGTCTCTGTCTCTCTTGCTCAGGCTCGGGCAGGTCTCCAGCAAGTGATGAGGCTCCTCTGTGGTTCCAGCTCCTACTGGATAGGCTGCTGTGGTCCAACTTCGAAGGGCGAGCCTCGCCCCAGGGCTCCATTGATTCCATCTCTTCCAGTGTAGGGCAGTGGGCAGCTTCTTGTTTCTGATCATCTCTGGGTTGCCTCAGTTCCCCCTGTTGGGCTTCTCACTCCATCATCACTGGTATCACCAATACTCTGCGTTAAATTCTCCATTTTACATACTTAGAGTGGTCTTCTTTACCTGGTTGAACTCTGAGTGATACACTCAGTATTATACACATTATTTCTTAGTCCTCGCAAGTCTTGTGTGGTAGATTGTATTGTTCTCACTTTACAGATATGGACAAAAAAAAAAAAAAAAAAGGCTTCACTGTAAAGTAATCTCACAGGATGAATTGATCATAAATTCCTAACTGGGCAGGTTGTGGTGGGTAGTCACGCCCCAGGCATGTACTTTTTAGTAAAAGGCATATCTTTGCCTTAAGCAAGCCCTATCTATTGTTTCAGTGCATCTAAGTTAATGCACCTTTGAAATAAACTGCATTAACTTAGATGCACTCAAGAGAGCACATAATCTTGTTAACTACCCCATAATCCTTGTCTTGCTTCCTTCCCGCATCTTCATGTAATCTTCCTTAGTTTCTCCTCTTAATTTCAAATGCATAAAAGAACCTGCAAAACTAATTCTTTGGACCACTTGAGATCTTGCTCCCTGGTACATGTCATCCTTTTGGCTCAAATAAACTTCTTATAAAAATTCTCTACAGTTTTGGACATTTCTTACATCAACACAGAGCAGGAAGTTGAGGCTTAAAGGGTTAAATTTTTGCCCAAATAATACAGCGAGAATCCTATTTCGTCAAATCTAGGATGAACATTTCCTCTCATATTTTAACAGCTTTGAAATGGGGATGGTTTCTGTAATGGACATCAATGTGAAGTTTTAGGAATCTCAAAAAGTGTAAGATGGTCTTTCTGATATTCGAACAGTGCAATATCGTGATGTATAAGAAATATATATTTGGTCAAAATATACTCCACATATATGTGGCCTTTGTCCACAGTTCCTGACCCACAGCTCCCCAAACTCTTGGAATTTCCTAAGAGTTGAGACTAATAAAGATGTCTTTTGTTATGTGAATGAGGTGACTTTTGGACTTCACCCAAGGGTGGGGGCAGGTTGCCAATAGGAGCCAACCAGGTGGTTAGAGGACTGGAACTTTTCAGTCTCTGCTCTGATTTCTGGGGAGGCGGAGGAGCTTGAGGTTGAACTAATCGCCATTGACCAATGACCGAGTGCATCATGACTAGCAATGAACCCTCCATTAAAGCCCCCCAAAAGTCTGCTCATCCACCCTTTTTAGGAGAGCTTCCATGTTGGGGACCACTGCACAGGTTCCCAAGCTCCACAGAAGCTCCTTTGTTTGGGACCTCACCCTATGTGGCTATTGGTAGGTATCATTTAATATTCTTTGTAATAAATTGGCAATCTAGTGAGTAAATGGGTTTTCTTGAGTTCTGTGAGCCATACTAGCAAATTTACCAAACCTGTGGAGGGGGTCATGGGAACCTCTGATTTATAGCCAATCTGTCAGAGAAGTACAGGTAACAACCTGGACTGTGATTAGCATCTTGAGTTGGAGGGGATCATTGGAACCTCCAATTTGTAGCCTAACCGGCATCTGAAGATGGAAGGTGGTCATCTGGGACTGAGCCTTTTACCCGTGGAATCTGGTTCTATCCCTGGGTAGATACTGTCAGAACCCTGAAGGATTCTTGGACACCCTGTTGGTGAGGAGAATTGCTCGTTGGTGTGGGGAAGCCAACACTCGTACGCACATTGGATTCGGGTCTAGGAAGGATCTCATTCAGACAGTGATGTTAGCAGAACATAAACCATGCCTGGAATGAGACGTAGATGAGGCCAATGCGCAACCACACAAATGACTTTGCCTTTCTCTGAGTGGTCACTGGCTGCTTTACCAAAGATCCCTCTACCTGGGCCTGAATCCTCCTGCCTCCTCCTTTACTGCAGCGAGTTAAATAAATGTACCTTTTTCTTGACGATAGGTGTATCTCCGGTGGTCTTTGGTCAGAGGGCCTTGACCACCAATTTATTTTGCTAACATTTTCATGTTTATCTATACGAAGAGTGATGTGGAATAAAATCTATGTCAAAATATCAGTCGGTCTAAGAGATCTCTTTTAATGACTATAAAATAGAATTCCAAGAGATAAGAAATTATCGAGTTGGAATTTTTTTCCCTAGGAGCACGTAAAATAATGGTTCGTCTTGCAATCCTGATGTCCTAGATTTAATGAAATGCGGTTAGTTGCATTGCATTAAAGCAGGACTCTGTCCGCTGTCTCTGCTCTTTCCACTATCGTACCACGCTGCCTCTTAGTGAGCTCTAAGCAGTTGCTAAATGAATGAAAGGGGAGATATTATTAGCTCCAATATATACACAAACGAATGGGATTTGAGAGAAATAAGTCATTTGAGATTAAAAAAAATTTACGATTCACAGAGTGATTCTGGCCCACTCTGAGGTGGGGCTCTTCCATCACACCTGCTGCTTTTGCTGACCATTAGATCTGTGTTGAGCATCTAAAGGGGACCCAGGCATCTTAGATGGACTTACGAGTTCCCATCCACTGGCTACGTAGTGCTCAATGAGTCCTCGTAGAAGGAATTGGAATCCTAATTGCTGAGACAGCCCCACGTGGAGGAGAGAGGTACAGATTTACCAGACAAGTCTGTCTGTAACTCGACTTAGTGAATTTGGCCTTGGAATAGGAGATTTCTAAAACAAGAAGAAGGAGTTGGAGGTAGGAGAGGTGAGAACTGCCTCTGTTCCAGCAATTAGTCATTTGAGGCCACTCTCCATAAGGTCCCCTGGGCTGGAAGCCCAAGCTGGGATAAAGCTTTTCTTTTCAGTGCAGCTTTTACTATTGGTGGCATTTTAAGGCCTCAGTGATGAGAGGGGACAGGGAGTGGGCTGCTGCAGGAAATAAGGCTAGACAAAAGCTCTAAATGAGGAGAGGGCTGTTTGAAGGCTAAGTGTGTGTCGGGGGTGTGACTTTACTCCTAACTTCCTTGGCATTTTCTAGCAGTTTACAAAAGCCATAATAAATACATGTCCATGCTCTTTAGCTCAGTAATCCTATTACTAAGAGTAAAGGGATAGCCTTAAAGTCATCCAAAAGAAGACAAATAATGACCTAACAAAGATGTCATAGTAGTGTTCACCGCTTGAACTATTCATTCCCTAAAACTTAGCAGACACACTCCTGGGAGAAATTTCATTCAGTTACATGTGGTGATGGGTCCCCTTCTCTTGGCTCTTGAAGCAGCTGGAACACCTCTGTTATGAAACTTGGCACAGCATACTGTAATTATTTGTTTGCATATCCCACACTTCAGGGTTTTTGTTCGAACAGAATGAGGGATTTACTGGCTCATGGGATTTAAGGAAGGGCTGACTGCCCGATCTTGGGAAGAGCGGGGATACAGACAGGCCTTAGGAATAATCGGCCCCAGGATGCTAATGCCACCAGGGTGTTCTTTTCACTCTGGTCTCTGCCTCTTTCTGTACATCAGCCTTATTCTCTCATTTTCCACATAGCAGAAGTTGTGGCCATTGTTTCCCACAGACTAGTGTCTAGCTCTGTAAATTTTAAACCTCGTTTCTCCTTCACTGTCCACTGTCCACACGTGCCTCCGGTGCCAGGCACTGCAGGATACACTCACATCAGCTAATGACTTCTGGTCCTGCACCTTGGTGTCACAAAATGAGTTGAATCAGCTTAGTGGGCAATAGAATTTCCTGAAGCCATTCCTACTCAGGACTGTTACCAATAATTGCATAAGGAAGGAGCTATAAATGACATAAATCTATACAAGTAAACTGCTGCTACAACTTCTAAACTACCCCTGAATTCAACAGTTGGAAAATGCCAATGGCCATACCACCTCCACTTGCCAGGAGGGCGGGAATGGTGGAAAAAGAAGGCAGGAAAAAACTCAGCCAATCTAGTGCAATAAGAATTTTTGGAATGAATTAATAGTAAAATCCTAGAAATAACCACAGGAATTGGCTAATTACATGATGGTGTGCTAGTACCAGGAAAAAAAAAAAAAGAGAGAGAAAGAGAGATATCAGAATTGTAACAACATGGGAAAGCATTTATGAAATAATGTATGCCAGGCCACGAACATTTACACTATGGTGATGCTGAAGCAAAAAACTGAATAATGACACAGATCAAAAATAAACATGAGAAATGGAAGTAAATCTGTTATGATAGCAGAATTATTGGCGAGAAAATGTTTATAAACACATTCGAGATGTAAATACCATAAAATCCATTCACACGTTAAAAAGAATAATGATCTCTATTTTTACATAGAAACGTATTCAAGAAATTTTAACTGCCAATAGAGATCAGAAAACAGTATATAAAATCCTGATTATGTTAAAAATAATATCAATGTGATTATACAAGAAATTGTATAAGAATGAATACCAAGCCATTAATATCAGCTAACTGAATTATAGCTAACTTTTATATTTTAAAGTTTTCTGTATTGTCTATTTTTACTTTTATAATTAGAATTTAAAATACAGTTATTTCTATTAAATAAAAAGAAGGTCCCAGTGTAGCAGACATTAGACAAACGTCTCATGGGGCAGGAAAAACAAAGACTTGGCTTGTTCCAACTACAGAGGCTCCTCAACTTTCAATGGGGTTACTTCCCGATAAACCCATCGTAAGTCGAAAATACTGTAAGTTGAAAATGTGTTTTATACACCTGACCACCGAGCATCACAGCTTAGCCTTGCCAGCCTTAAATCCGCTCAGAATACCGACGTTAGCCTACAACTGGGCAGTTATCTTGAGTTTTATGTCAAGAGTTATTGCCTTCCTCTTCTTACCAGAAGCTGGGGACACAGATGGGCATTTTGTAGACATGAAGGAGTTTGAAAATACAAAACACGATATCCCCCAAATGCTGGCAACACAGTACACTCCAGGGTATCAGTCGTTTACCCTTGTGATCACATGGCCACTGAGAGATGTGACTCACGGCCCCTGCCCAGCACCAGGAGAGTATTGTACCGCATATCTCTGGCCCAGGAAAAAAATAAAAATTCAAATTCAAAGTATCGTTTCTATTGAATACTTAGCACTTTTACACTATCGCAAATTTGAACCATTCTAAATTGGGCTGGCTGTATTTCCATCCCCACCTCCGCCCCGCTTTTTCCCCGCCCCCGCCTCCAGCTCCCCAGAATAATACTACTTCCTACCTACCAGCCCATCACTAGGAGACTTTTCAGTGCTCCTTCCACTCACTGACCTTGGGTTTGGCGATGTGACTTGCATCGGCCAATGGATTGTGAGCAGCCAAGAGGTAAGCTATATCCTAGCCGAGGCTTCATGCATATTTGTGTGGTGTGGCTTGGCCTCTCCTGCCATCTGCCAGGAGAAGAGCTGCCCTAGGGAAATGCTGCTTCTTCAGCCTAGGTCCTAGAGTGAGAGACACCCAAGTCCAGCTGAGCCCAGCTGGCTCAGTAGAGGCACTGTTGACCCACAGATCTGTGAGCAAGAAATAAGTGACAATATTTCAGGGTTGTTTGTTACACAGCATTGCCACAGCAAAAAAGCTGACTAGCACTCCATACCCTGCATTTTTTTCCCCAACCTCCTTGTTCTTATTTTGAAAAAAATTTTATATGGGTGGCGTAAGGGGGACTAGCACTCCAGGTTTACGTGAGTGATTGAGGGGTTTCTTGAGATGTGGGACTTTCAGGTGTTCAAAAGTAGCTTTATTGAGATATAATTCACATCGCATACAATTCGTTTAAAGTGTACAATTTGATGGTTTTTAGTATAGTCATAGAGTTGTACAACCAACACTGCAACCTAATTTTAGAACATTTTCATCCTCCTAAAAGAAATCCCATACCCATCAGCGGTCCACACCCTCATTCCATAGGGATCACTAATCTACTTTCTGTCTCCATAAATTTACATATTCTGGACATTTCATATAACGAATCATATAGTAAGGCCTTTTGTGACTGGCTTCTCTTAATTAGCGTATTGTTTCATAGGTCCATCCTTGTAACATGTATCAGTACTTCATTCCTTTTTATTGCTATTGTATATATTTACCAAATTTTATTTATCCATTCATCAGTGATGGTTATCTGGGTTGTTTCCACCTTTTGGCATCTGTGAGTAGTGCTGCTATGAACATTTATGTACAAGTCTTTGTTCGGACATCTGTTTTTAATTATTTTGGGTATATGCCTTGGAGTGGAATTGCCCAGTGATATCGTAATTCTATGTTTAACTTATTGAGGAACTGCCAGACTGTTTTCTACAGCTGCTGCACTGTGCATTCCTACCAGCAGTGTAAGAGGAATCCAATTTCTCCACATCCTTGCCAACACTTGTTATTGTCTATCTTGGATAGTATAGTATAGTATAGTATAGTATAGTATAGTATAGTATAGTATAGTATATAGTATAGTATAGTATAGTATAGTATAGTACCAGATATAAGTACTTATATCATGATGGGTGCATAGTGACATATCACAGTGGTTTTGATTTGCATTTTCCTAATGGCATTGTTCATGTGCTCTTTCACCGTTTGTATAACTTTGGAAAAACATCGATTCAAATTCTTTGCTCATTTTAAAATTATGTTATTAGTCTTTGTATTGTTAAGTTGTAAGAGTTCATTATATACTCTGGACATTTATCCCATATACGATTTGTAAATATGTTCTATTCTGTGGCTTGTCTTTTCACTCTTTTATGGTGTCATTTGCAGCACAAAAGTTTTAAATTTTGATGTAGTCCAATTTATCTATTTTCCTTTGGTCACTTGTGCTTTTGGTGGTTTATCCACCAACCTCCTCGTTCATGGCAGACATCTCTAAGCAGCGATGGCATTCTTTCTCCCTGAATCTGGATGCCACCTACCTTAAAATCTTTCTCGACACCGTGCTGTAATAGACATTGTAGTTGCTAAAAGTCCAGGCTCTGGAGTCAAACCATGTAGGTTCAAATCTCCGTGTAGTCAAACCGTGTAGGTTCAAATCTAGTGCTACCACTTAACAGTGGAGATTTCTTTGTCTCAGGGTCACTTGCCAGATAAGCAAAATGTTGGGTGTAGTTGAGAGAAATCGTGAATGGGAATGGAGGAGGAAGATAACGAACAGAGCTTGTTCCATGAATCCTCTTGGAATGCTTTGGACCTAATGCAAGATCTGCGAGTGTGAGAAGCAGGCTAGACTGGGAATCCCTTGTGCATTATTTCAACTCCTCTCAGCCATACCTCTTTCTCAGGCCGCTACTGCCACAACCAGTTGTACACAGGCTTTGTCAACTCCGTGCAGGTACAATCCGATTGCACTTTGTCCACACCTCGTACCTCTTGCTTCTTGCTCCAGAGCTTCTCTGACATCTTAGCATGGGACATCCGTGGGAACCTACTCAAAGCTAACACATGTGCATCCTGGAAGTGGGCAGAATGATGCCTAAGGGGTCATCATTGACCAATAGGGACAGGAGCTAATGAATAAATGCTTACATATTTTGTCCCCTACTTTGTTTCCACAAAGGATACCAAAAGAAGGGGTGAAGGATGCTGATCAGGTGTAAAGAATAGCCGTCCCCTTTTTCTACTAAATCAGAATCTATAGAAGGATTCTAGGAATGTATATTTGCAACGAGCACTATAGATTATTCCTATGCACACTAAAAAGTTTGCAAAACGCTGAATTAGGACATTTTCGGAAGGAATTTCCGTTTTAAGAGAAGCAGAGATTACAGTTCTGGCTCGCATGAACATCTCCTTGTATCACATAGAAAATCTCTGTGTGACTTGGGCCTTTTCCCCATCTTCATCTTCACAGCTGCTCCTCCTCGTCTGACTCGGCTCTCCGGTCCTCAGGTTCACCCTAAGTGTATACGTGAACTTCCTTCTTAGTCTCTAAGTAAGACAATGTCTCTCTGAAGGAAGATTCCCCCCCTTTCCATGGGAGGAGGTTTTGCCTCTGAGTTCCTTCCTGCATCCTGTGGTCTAAAGCTGGATCCTGGGCTTCAGTAGGAAGGACACTGATGTTCACTTCCTGCCAGCCCAGCAAGCTCTGGGTGATGAATGAATGGCCTCAAGGATGAATGGCCTCAATTTTAACTCAGTTGGAAGAGCAAAAGCTGTGGATCCTGCTGGTTCCCCTATTAGGTTTCTTTTTAAGTAAAGACAGTTTTCAAAGACCGCAAAAAAGTTTCTGGAAGCAATAAGCATGTGTGTCTAAAAGCACATTTCCCCTACTCCAATTCAGGGATGAATCGGGATTGGTCTAACTCAAGCACAGGAATCTCATTCTTTTCTCACTGTTTGTTTCATGGGTCTGCATGTGACCTGGCTCTAGCCAGTGAGAATCTAAGGGGCAGTCTGCTGGAGGGCTCCTGGGAAAGATTTTCCTCCCTGAGAAATGAGGGAAACCAGCAAGGACAAACCTTTGCCCACCTTCTTTCCTTCTTGGACTATTGTCACATGAGGAAGAGAAGCTTAAAGCTGTGGCAGCCATCTTGAATCCACAAAAACAAAACATTCTTGTACATATCTCTTGGTGAACGTATGCATCTATTTTTGCTAGCATCTACCCGTCAGTGGAATTGCCAAATCATAGAGTTTAGGTATATTTAGTTTTACTAGGGCCATCTAAGCATTTTCCAAACATGGTTGTACTAATTTACCATCACACCAGAGATGGAAGATGGTTCCAGTTGTCCACTTTCTCACCAACACTTTTTTTTTATTCAGTCATTTTAATCTGAGCCAGTCTGGTGAGTGTGCAGTGGTATCTCATTGTGCTTTTATTTCCATTTCTCTGCTGACTAATGATGTTGACCACTTGGCCATGTGAATATCCTTTAGTAGATGAACTTGTTCAAGTCTTTTGCCCATTTTTAGCGGGTTGTCTTCTCAGTGAGCATTCATACGAAGCGAAGTATCTCCCCAACCTGTGCCGCTTCACAGAGGTCCAGCCATCTGCTTCTTTCCTAGACTTCCTGGCTCCCAATTTTCCAAATTTGTTTCTTCCAAGTCCCTGACCAACCAAACCATGAACTCTTCATGAATCAGGGTAGAGCTGTATCTCTGGCTATCTCTATGTCCAGAAAAAACAAACAAACAAACAAACAAACAAACAAAAAAACGAGCCACCAAGCACTGGAGGTTCTGTCTCCTGGGAGTATTTCCCTTTACCACTGTCTTTTAGGGCCAACCCTAAGTGGGACTCCAGTGCTATGCATAGCTGTGCATAGCTGTGCATACTCAGACAGTGCCAAAATAGTATGCCAACTAACTCACTTGTAAACCATGCCCAAAGTTTGCCTTCCTCAGGGAGCTGCCTGTAGGAATATCCTATGAGATATAGGGAAGTTTGAGAGAGAAGAGGTAATGTATTAGAGTAGGCACCATAGGAATCTAGGTCTGGCACATCCAGCTGCCAGACTTAGACTAGGAAGCATAGCTGGTACAGATGTCCTGGGAAAGCTGCTGCCTCTGTATCTGGTGCTGTATCCGGTGTTACTGTTGGTTAATAGGGTCAGCAATTGGAAAGAAGAGCTGGGCAATCTAGGATCCACTGGCATCTTTAACCAAAGTGCAATGGTTGCTTCGTCACTTCTTCCTTTCCAAACTCCCACGATTGTCTCTTTGGGACAATTTTAACCCAGGACCACACGGGGAAGGAGATTTTGGGATATGTAGTTCCATCTGAGCCAAGCACACAGCACAAAGCTATGACATCCATCCAATGAGTTTTGCATAGAACAAACAGATATATATGCAGAATCTATGTGACAACACTTCTTGCATTATTCTTTGAAACCAGGTCCTCCAATTATTAGCTTGAAAAGATGGGATCATGGTGGGTCTTCATTGGTACTAAGTGAAGCTCTTTCAAAACAGAAACAAGCAAACACTCTTGAGATGAAAAACAAAAAATGGAAATGATTGCTTGGCTATAGCTTAAACCCTAGTTTAAGTATTTTATTGGCTATGATTGGTTGTCCTTAGGTTTCGCTTTCATAACCTTGAGATATCTACAGGATTCGGTCTTGGTTTCCGTACGTAGGCACGATGGCATTAGAGTAACCTCAGTCTCTAAGTCTTAAGTGTCCTCCCTGCTTAATTAAACAATTTTCCCCTTTTGGTGATTCTCTCAAACATGAGAGATTGGCCAGAAATTTGGTATTAGCATCATTCTCAGTCACTCTGAGTTAAATTGCTTGTCTCATCATGAAACTCATAGGCTATGGGATCATGTCTGTGGAGGAGCTGCTTTTGGTGTTGTTTATCCTGTTGTTCATCTTGTTTCTGTTTCTCCAAGTGCACTGAGACCATCCAATGTCCTGCTGATGGCTGCAAACATGCATTTAAGATGTTTGAAAGAACACAGCGCACGAGGGAGACTATACTGATGGTTACTAGGAGGATAATACAGGGAACCTGTATTATCACAGTTTTATGAACTGCACGCAAATCCAGGACAAATCTCTAACCTTGTCCATTTGTTTTTTTTTAATGGGTAAGTTCAGAGTGTTATGGGGACTAGTGCATGGAATTATGAGTCCTGTTTTAATTAAGTGTTCTACAGTGGGTAAGAGCCCTGGTTTTAGTGGATATTGGCTTTGGATTTCTATGGGTTCAGCACTCTTAATTTTGTTGGTTGAGGAAGAAGCCCATAGCATTCAGGCCCTTCTGGGAGATCAGAGCTTTCGTACTGTTGGGTTCAATTTCATCAATTCCTGCTTGCAGAGAGCAGAGCAGAGGGGCAGGAAATTCCCCCCCCCCACTCTCTCATTTATCTATCTATCTATCTATCTATCTATCTATCTATCTATCTATCTATCTACCTACCTACTTACCTATCATCTATCTATCTACTATCTATCTTTTTTTACGGAAGCTCTAAGATCTTTTATGTCTCCTGAGTTAAATTTTATGTCACTTCTCAATTTAGAAAGCAAATCTCATCCTAACAGGTTTACTGTGTTACACAGAAGGAAAGTATGCTTTCTCAAAAATGGCCTTGATGTCATCTGGACTGGTTTAGACACAAGTGCCCTTTGGATTTGGTTAGGAACTCCCACTACAGAAATATTCTCTTTACTCTGAGGGATTTGCTGTTTTACAAAAGTGGGATTTAATGCAGATAAAGTGGCTCCAGTATCCACCAACACTGTACTGGGTTCTCCATTAATTTTTATCTTAGTTTCCCCTTGCTCGTTTAAAGGTATCATGGGAAGCAATTTACTGGCGGTCCCTTAGAACCCTATTGATGCTTATTATTATTTCGGTAATCAAGTGTTTTAAGACTTCCCCGGATGGAAAAACAGTCTAGATAATGAGGGGAGGTCCATTAAATGATGAGTCCGGCAGGGGGCATTCCTTTTTCCAGCGCCCTCCCTGGTTGTTTCCGTTGACAGTGAAAGCAGCCATTTCGGGTGCAGGAGTCCTGAGTGAGGGACCTCTGGGTTCTGGCTTGAAATGCATGCGAAGGTCCTCTTGGCCCTTGGAGCTATTGTAACTGCAGGGCCACACGCTTATTGGCTGTTTGAATTTGATTTCGCTCCAAGTTTTTTTTTCAAAATGCTCAGCGAGGGCTGTTCATTCAGCAAGTGGGGTGGCTTCCCAGCCCAGCTTGCACCTCCTTATGAGGATGCTTAGTTCAGGCTGGAGTCTGCTAATGGATAAAGAAGCTAGGGTGTTTTCTGTGCTTGTGTTCAATCGAGAAAGCCCAGAATGTTTCACAAGAAGGGTTTCCAATCATGGCTTATAGTCTGAGGCTGGTTCATGCTTTTTTTGTTTGTTTGTTTGTTTGTGAGATTGAATGATAGATCAGTCAGTTTTTTGAGGGAATGCCTTTCCAATATCTTCAGGTGGGTCTCGGGCTACTTTTCCAGTGTGTTTTGGGCCATCCCTGGCAGAATGATGAGTATGTGGGTCTTTAATATCGACCTCGGGATCTCTCCATTTGGCTTCGGCCATCCATTTTTGGGAGTTACCAGGTCCTAATGTCTTATGAATAAGTTGGTAGAGACACGAAGTCCTGGATCATAAGCTCCGATTCGAATTCTAAGTTCCTCATAAAATGTTTGAGGATTTTCTTTAGGTTTTGGAAAACCTTTGATGATAGCCCTAAGCTCAGCCATTGACCAAGGAGGAAAGATAGTTACACCTAGTATTCCAGGCTCAGGGGAGGGTCTCACTTTAAAAGGCATTTGTTTAATTTCCGGCTCATCTTCAGAGTGAAAAGGCAATGACGTAAAAGGATTCGTACGTTCAGAATACTTACCCTGCGAGGGGAATGGGAGGGAGCAATCAGAGCGGAGTCAAGTTAGTGAAAGCACACTCATGTTTAGATTCACCATCAGCTTGCTGCTGAAGCTTTTCATCTGCTTTTTGTAAAGAATCTTCTAAAGAGGCAATTTTTGCTTCACTTAGTTTCTTAAAAGCTTCTGTGTACCCATAAAAAATGCATCCCATTGTTTGGGAGGAAATTCAGCACCTTTTTTTTTCTCTAGAGCTCCTCATAAGTGGGTAAGTTTATCTAGGTTAAAAGTTCCCTGCTATGGCCACTGTCATTTAAAATTCTCTTTGGTGGAAGTGGTTCCATAGTGTAGCAGTTAGCACGTCTGCTTTACACACAGAAGGTCCTGGATTCGTGCCGCAGTGGAGCCACGGTCCACGGTCTACAGCTGTGCCACCCTGAACAAGCTAAGCAGTGTCCAATCTTGAAAGCTAAGCAGTGTCAGGCCTGGTTAGTACTTGGATGGGAGACCACCTAGGAAGACCAGGTGCTGTAGGCATAAATAAAAAAAAAAGGAAAATTCTCTTTGGTAAGGTTACCCCACTGGTTCAGAAAAACACAGTTATGGGCCCACAATTTTTATACATATTGTTGGCATCCCAGATGGAGGAGTCCCAGATTGTTTGGATTGAGAGGAACCCATTTTTTTCTCCCCTTATTACCTGAGGCCTTGCACTGGATCAAGTCCATTTTAAGTCAGACCCAGTCCAACTCTGGACCCTGTCCAATTTCTTGTAAGTTGGCCAACCCCAGACCTAGTCCAGAAAAGGAATGCCCAAATAGATTAAGAAAGCTTTTTTAAATTCAAAAACTGCAGAGCTTAGATCCAAGAGGGACTTACCCGTGACCTTCAGATGCAGTGAGATCGAGGGGCTCGGTGGGTACCTTGGCGAGTCTCATGTTGCTCCTAGGGGCTCTTTGGGGGTGGAAGGTCTCTTTTAGATCCCACTTCTGACACCAGATCTATTAAATGATAAGTTGAGGCATATTAAAAGTGTAGAAGTTTATTTGAGCAAAAATCAATTGGAATCAGGCAGCCACCAAATCAGAAGTGGTTTGAAGTGCTCCATTCACTGTATCTGGGTAAAAATTTTTTTTTATAGAGAAAATGTGGAAGCAAAGTACTTATCCAGTTTCACTTTGTGTGGTTTCAGTTATCTACAGTCAGCTGTGGTTTAAAAATATTAAATGTAAAATTCCAGAAATAAACAATTCATAAGTTTTAACTCGCACGCTGTTCTGAGTAGTGTGATGAAATTTTGCACTGTCCTATTCTCTCCCGCCTGGAATGTAAATCGTCCCTTTTGTCTAGTGTATTCATGCTGTATGTACAGTACAATAAGACAATTAGAGAATAAGAGACAGAGACTGCATTCATATAGCTCTTTTTACAATATATTATTCTATTATTCTATTTTATCTTTAGTTATTATTGTTAATCTCTTACTATGCCTAATTTATAAGTTAAACTTTATCATAGATATGTACATATAGGGAAAAACATAGTATATGTTTGGTATTATCCGCAGTTTCAGGCATCTGCTTGGCATCTTGGAACATATGCCTTGAGGATAAGGGGGGAGTACTATGAAGAATTGATTGATTGACCCTAGTTGGCTGATCGTGATTGTTGTCCTTAGGTTCTACTTTGTAACCTTGAAGTATTCACGGGTTTAGATTCTGTTTTGCTTAGTGGGTGCTGTAGCATTAGAGCCACCTCAGTCTCATATCCTCTTTATTTAATTAACAAGTGATTCCATCTATTTAAAGCTTAAACACATGAAAGTCGATTTATAAAAAGTCATTAATTTATATTGTTTATACATACGTGGGCAGTGAAAGTATCAGTACGAGAATGATAAGCACCAGCTTCAGGAAGGGGTCACTTGGGAAGAGAGGGAGAATGGGGCAAAAAGTCTTGTGAAGGAGCGTCGACTGTCTCTGATATTTTATTTCTTAAAAAACGTTACATAGCATATAAGTCAAAATGTTGAGATCTGTTAAAGATGAGAGGTATGAATATATATGTGTACAAATATAACAGGTTTTTCTGTATGTTTGAAATAGTTTATAATTTAACAAAGTGTTTTTAAGTGTCAAGGATTTGGAGATTGGCAGGCTGGGGGTCAAGTCATCTCTTCATCAAATACTAGCTGTGTTTTTGGACAAACGACCTCTTTTCCCATCTGTGACTGTACCTCTTGGGATGTCACACCCTATTCACCTGCTCTGGACAGTAGATTAAATTAACGCTGGGAAACGACTTGCCAGTTTTCTCTTTTCTAAAAACGAAAATGCTACTGGTTACTTTACTTTCAAACTTAAGTCACTGGGGTTGAAATTCCTCCCTACCCTCTCCCCACCCGCCTGACACGCACAAAGTTCGAAGTTTTGGCTTATGCCTGGACATCATCTTTAGGTATGGAATTCCTTTGGAATTTTACAGGGAAGATTTAATTTACAATCTACAGGCACAGTCCCTTTGACAGTCTGAGAGACAGACTGGAAAGTAGAATTCAGAATTTGTGGCATATTTGGGTCTAGTAAGGTTTTTGTATATACTACCCTAAAAACTTCCTTTAGGAACACTTTTCACAGTTTCCCCTTTCTTTAAGGGGACTGCCCGAGGAGCCGCTGATGCACTGGGATGTCAGCTCTGATTCCACCTGGAGACTCTGGCCCTTGCAGGCAGGGAACAGCCACCCTGAGGAGCCCACGGTGCTGGAGACACCGGGCGGAGGACTAAGAACCTGAGTCAGAGAATGGAGCGGGGAGAGGCGGGGTGCAAAAATGAGGAGTTCTGGGTTTGATACAGGCTCCAAAGTTTCCAGCTCGTGACCTCATTCTGTCTCCACCCTCCCCAAATCTATTTCTCTTTTTATATCCCTGTCCCTCCAATCCTGATACTTGGGAGTTAGCCCGGCCTTTCTCTAATCATCACAATTAGGCACCGTGTCTTGTAGATTCTACCCTCTTAATATGGCTCCATCTAGGACCACTGCGAGCCTCTCAGGGGCCTTTGTTAGAAATTACTTAAAAGGGCCCCTTGGGCTAGAAAATTAGGAAAAGATGCTCTCTCTGGGCGGAAGCAGCTTTCAGGTACATGTTCAGGTACATGTTCAGATCCAGGTACAGGAAGCAGCTAATAGATAGCTCCTTGGTGAGAACAGATATCCTCTCCCCGTGGCAGACACAAGGCTGCATGGCTCAGCTGGGGCACAGGTGGCATTTCACCCCTTGCCTTCTCTAGCGCCCCTGGTGTGCGGTGAAGATTGCACCATGATGTGCTGTGGCCCTGCTCACATCTCGGGCCTCCATACACGGGCCCTGCTGCCGCCGCCTTCAAGTCGTTCTCGATGGTGTGGATTGCTCAAGCAGCATCCAGTCTTTCTTCTCTCCCATCCTCCCTTGTGTTCTCAGGGTTGCCTCCTGAACACCCCGCCAGGTATTCCCCATGCCTTCAGGACGCCCAGCGTGGCACCCAAGGCTCTTGCCCCTGCTCATTTCCCTTTCTTCTTCTGCCTCTCCCAGAAACTTCCCTTTCCCCAGAGCTTCCCTGGCCTCCGCATGAAAAGCCCTTGCTCCTCTGTCCTCTTGGCAACATTTATCTTTCAAGACTTGGTCACTGAAGCAATACCTTCCCTCGGAAGTCCTCCCAGGTTGGCCTCTCTCTTAGCGCTTATCATTCCGTATTGCAATCAAGGTCATCTAACCACTGGGCACTGGGCACAGTGCCTAGAGCCCACTATACTTTTAGGGGTGCTTGAAAACGTTTTATTTTGAAATCAGAAAACAAAGTGAGCTTTAAGGGTCAAAGAAAATGTATGATTTTTCTTCCCATCAGAAAAAAAAAATTTCGTAAGGCCCTCAAAGTCTTATTAAATCGTTTTTTCTTTGTGTAGAGGAAGACGCCCATGGAAGCAAAAGTACCCGGGGCCCATGAAGGTCACGATGTGGCTTGGGGTTGCCGCTGTTTCCTCCTTTCCTACAGCAGACCCAGTAGAGCTCCTAGGAAGGAGGGAGGGGGATGAACCCCGTCAGGGCTGCATTATGTTTTTTCAAACCTTTATCCTCAGCGCAGGGCCAGGCACTCAGGACTGGCTCAGTCAGCGCTATCTAAAGTGGGTAAGAAAACGAATGAACGAATGGCCTTAGGTGAGACTCTTGACTCTGAGTCTCCTTTTCTTCTTCTGCAAAGTGAAGCTTCATTGTCATAGGGTGACTGCCAGGATCAGATGGTGAGTGGGGAATGCTTCGGCACTGTGGAGCTTGGAGCCAGTCCTGGAGCTGCGCAGGATGTGGGCAAGGAGAGGAGAGCCAGAGGTTATTAAAAAGGGCTCCAGGTGGCTTCAATAGCTTTCTTTTGGTAACAAGTAAAATCGTTCTATTTATACACATAGAAAGAAACTGGAAAGACGTTTACCAAAGTGGCTCACGGTGGGCAGCCCCGAACATGGGTTACCTTCGTAATCTCTGAAAGAACCATACTTAGGAGCCTGTGAAGACCAGGTCTGCGTCTTCCTTTCTCTTTGTGTCCCTGGGCCTGGCACAAGTGAAGGACATAATGAGTGAAGGAATCCCCCAGCTCATGGCCTCATCTGGCACCCCATCAGCACTGGGGCCTCTGCTTCCAAGTGGGGGAGAGGGAGTGCATCTTTCCCCTTAGAACAAGGCCAGCAGACCAGAGACCACAGCGGCAGGACCGAGACTCAGTTTACCCAAGGTGATGTCTCTCGCAAGTCATCACAGAGACTGAGGAAGAGACAGGACATATCCAGTGGTGACGGATACATTTAGGCACTTAAAAAATTTTAGTTTCAACTCCCTCTTCGCAAACACACTATACACTTCCTGTGTCCCAAGTCATTTAATATTTCCCATGACTCCTGGAGGGCTGGGATTGTTGCCTTTTTTTAAGTCGTGGGTGCCTTTTTAGTCATAAACAGTATCAGACTGGTCTATCTCGTTCACTGCTGTGTGTCCTGCGCCTAAAAGCCCGCAGACACACAGTAGGTGTTGAGTGAGCGAGTGAATGTCAAATGTGACTTCTTTAAAAGATTTTTGGGAACTGCCTAGCGGAGGAGATAACCCACCTCTAGATAATAAGACCCTGCATGGCCTCCCATACCCCGTCACTTGGACCTCTAGGAATTGCCTTTGTTGTGGGCGACCAACCACAGGCAAACCCAGCACCTGCTCCTCCAGCCCGTCCTCGCCGAAGAACCCCAGGCTGCCACTCCTCCAGCCGCCTCTCGGAGTCCCTTCTCTCCGCTCCCCAGGAGCCGGGGGCCCGAGACATCCCGGAGCTCACAGCCAGGGTCCGCCCCAGCGCTTCCCAGCCGTGGAAGCGCGCGTCGCCAGGTGCCCGACACCCCATCCGGGGTCAGCGTTTTTCGCCTCCTCAGGCCGGAGGGGAGTTCTAGGGCTGCGTCGAGGGCCTCGTCTGGCATCCCCAGGCCTGCGGGGGCAGGAGCCTGAGTCACCGCGGTGCACGCCCTCTCCTCCCGGCTCCCATCCTGGGGCCACCCTCCTCCCGGCAGCATCGGGCTGCGCCGGCTCTCCCCTGGTCTCCTGCGCGCCCCCTCTTCTCGGCCCTAGTCTCCGCGCCCCCGCCCTCGGCCAGCTCCTCCGAGCTTCGCCCGTCCGCCCCTCCAATGGAGAAGCCCGAACTCCCAGCGCTCCCGGGCGGCTCCCGCGGGAGGGGGCGCGGCCGCCCCCGCGGCTCCACCCTCTCGGCGGGGCCGCAGCCATCTGGGGCCCCTGCCAGTCGCGTCCGCTCCGGGGCCCGCGCCGAGCTCGCGCGGGAGGAGGCGGTCTCACCGGGCGACCCCCTGCCGGTGCCGGTGCGCTAAGATGCCCCGAAGGGGCAGTGGCTGCGCGCCGAGGCTGGGTGGAAGCGCGTCGCAGCGGACACGGCGCCCCTTGCCACCTCCGTGACCCTTCAGGACCCGAGCCCCGGAGGCGCCGGTGGGGACCCACGAGGGCGGCGAGGTCCGTGCTCCTAACGTCCGGGGAGGGCGCCGGCTTCTGAGCCTCGATCGGGCTCGTCGCCTCCCGCCTCTTCCCCCCAGCCCCCCGCGAGCTGGCAGAAGGAAATAGCGCGCGGCCCCTTTAAATTTACCCAGGAGCCCTTAAAGGAGCCCCAGGGGCCCCAGACAGGAATCCCCACCCCGGTCCAGCCCGCGCCGCCGAGCGAGCAGCCAGCCGTCCGTGCGGCCGGCCGCCCCGTGCATGCGCCCCGCGCCCCGGGGCCCCGCGCACCGAGCGCCCTGCGCGGGCCGCCGCCGGCCCCGCGGCCCCGCGCCCCGCCGCTCCGGGGCCCCGCTCCGCAGCGCAGCGCATGGAGCCCGGCGGGGACCACCGGAGCCGAAGCGGCGGCGGCAGGGGCGGCCCCGGGCCAGCAGCGGCCTCGGCACGGGGCCGACGGCTGCCGCCTGCCGGATCGAGCGGCGGCGCGGAGCCCGAGGAGGACGACGGCGGTAAGGGCTGGGGCAAGCGGCTCGGGCGGGGGCCCCGGCATGGGGGAGGGGAGGGCTGCGGCTCCGGGCCCCTCTCCGCCGCCGAACAAAGGGGGGGACGCGGGCAGGGCGGCTGGGGGCGCCACCTGGCGGGCACGAATCACGACTGCAGGGCCAGCCGGGGAGCCCCCCGCCCAGCTCTCGGGGTCGACCCGTGGGGCTTGGGCGGATCCCCTCCCCCTTAAAGGGCCCCGCGGCCCCCGCCTTGCAAGCTCGGCCCCAGGGGCCCCAAAGGGCCTGGCCAGACGCCACCGGGCGTGCGCTCTAGGCTGTTGGACTTGCGGCCCCCGCCCCTTTCTCTTTCAGATTAGACTCCCTGGTGGTCTCCCTAATCGGCTGTCTCTTAAAAGTATGCCCAGACCATGGGTCCCTTTCGGGAGCTCCCCGCAGATGAGCGGAGCTGGGAACTCCGCTATGTTAAGTCGGGCTGCCCCTCTCCTCTTGCTTAGAGACAGGAACCCTTTTTTCTTTTTCCCGGCGTTGTCCCTGGGAAAGAGCATAGCGCTCCTCGGGGCGGGAGGGCGGGCACCACTGCCTTCCCCACCGCAGGCAGTTTTAAAGGGATGGGCTCGCCCACAAAGGCAGACATCCACTTCTGCCCGCGTGTTTTCTCCTCCCGTCTTTTCAGAAAATTTTGCCACAATTTGTCAGCTCTGGTGGGACCAGCCAGTCTTCCCCATTCACTCTCAAAGGAGACTGTTTCTTCATTCCCGTGCTGCAGGGTCAACGCCTTAAGATCCGTGAAGGTTCTGTCAGAGATAGGGAGACTACTCCAATCTGGGAGCTCCCCTCCCCGAAACTCCCCATCCCCTTTTGTTTTTAAAGAATCTCAGCTCCTCCCCTTTTTTCGGCTCTTAAAGGGCCAGTCTACCTTACACTTATATAGATCCAGCGCTGGTAGGATGCTTAGACCAACCAGCAGCTAGCTATCCAGTGCCTTTGCAGACAAAGACCTTAGGCCCAGAGAGCGACATAACCTATCGAAGGTCACAGAGCAAGTGAAGCCAGGACTCCAACCCGGGTCTCTGACACTGAAACCAGTGCCTTTTTGGAGGGATCGCTTTAAACCCAAAACAACGCAATGGTGACAGGAGCCCTCTCTGATCCTGTCTTTTGTTTCCCAGACCCTGAGATTTTCTACCTGGAGAATAACCACACCTGTCCATTCAGCTTATGTAGCCAGGAGACCCTTTTCTTAATAAAATAGGGTCCAACCTGTAGGGAGGGTGGGGGACTGCTCAGTATCTCTGGCAAAAGGAAACATCACTGGGTTAGTGGGCTCTGCCCTGGCCTCTCCCGTGCCCGCCCACTGATTTCTGGGCAGTGGTGGCTTCCTGCCAGGGCAAAAAACACATCCCCAGAAAGACGTCATGGGCTCTCGTGGGTGGGGGCCACTCCCTGCCACAGAAGCTCCAGTGGCTACTCTGGTGGCCCTCCCGCTGTTCCTTTTCAGAGTCTCTAGGGAGGTCAGGGTCCTTGGAGGTGTCGACAGCTTTGTGATGGGGATCCCTTCCATGGGTGCCTATATTTGGGAACTGACAATGCTTAATGCCCCCTAAGATGAGACTCTCAGGAGGCTGGATTGGTAAAAGGAAGACGCTCTATGGGTGGGGCCCTCCTGGCCAGGGCCTCAGGCGGGTGGGTCCTGTGTGCAGCCCTGGATGCAGACAGATGCCCCCTTTGTTCTCACCCTGCTGCCCGCTCGCTGCAGCTGTAACGGCCCCGGCATGCTGCTCTCCTGGCTTTACCCCTATAGCTCTCGTCCAAAAAGGGTGCCTTACAGAGCTGGCTGCCTTCTTGGCCTTCACTTTATTTTTTAAAAAGTCAAAGCTAGTCCCTTTGAGGACCCTGCATCCTTTTGTTCTTGATCCTCTCTTAAAGGGCCCTCGCTCTTTGTACGGGGCCCATGTTTTGACTCCCTGCCCTCCCACATCCCTTGTATTGCTGTTGCCATCCCTTTCCTGCCCCCTGAAAGACCCCTCTCCCCTTCCCTTCCTCAGGCTGCAAAATCAAAGCCCTGGGATCTTTCCCTGGAAATCGGAGACTGAAAAACTGTCTCCCTTTCCCCCTCTTCAGGGCAAGATCTTCAGCTGGAAGGGGGTGCCTTGGGGTCTTGGGGGAGTGCCCCCCTGCCCTCCTCCAGGGCCAGGGGACCAGCATCTTCAGGCAGGAAATACTCAGACCACTGTGAGGCCCGGGCCTCGAGGCCTGGAAAGAGCCGCATCCCGGGCCGTGATCACCGGCGCTACTACCACGACCACTGGAGGCTGGAGTACCTGATGGACTTCAACCCCGCCCGGCATGGCATGGTGTGCATGGTGTGCGGCAGCTCCCTGGCCACGCTCAAGCTCAGCACCATCAAGCGGCACATTCGCCAAAAGCACCCCTACTCCCTCCATTGGAGTCCCCGGGAGAAGGAAGTCATCAGCAACAGCTGGGATGCCCACTTGGGGCTGGGGGCTTGTGGAGAGGCTGAGGGCCTGGGGGCCCAGGGGGCTGAGGAGGAGGAGGAAGAAGAAGAGGAAGAGGAGGAGGATGGGGCTAGCCTCCAAGCTTGCCCACCCAAGGGCCCAGGTAATGCAGGACATGGAGAGGCAGGGGACTGGGGGTTAGGTGGGGCCAAGTGGGGACAGCCCTGGCCTCTCAGCCAACTAACTGACTTTCTTTGGGTGTGGTCTGTTTATTGCCCTTATTGTACCATAGCGGGGGAGGGACAGTAGGACCAGGGGGTCTCCAGTATCTGACAGCTTTTGACATTGTGGTTTTTGAAGGATCGAGGAGGGTGGAGGCTTGAGGGATAGGGAGGGGAAGGGCTGGGAGCAGAGCGTGCTAGAAAGGTATGGCCGACAGTGAAGTCCAGAGAAGGGCCTAGAATCCGGGTCTGGGGAGGAAGAAGGTGGGCCTTAGAGTTTGTGTGCAGGAGGATTAGAAGATGGAGGAATTAAGTCTTGAGGGAAGAGGAAGAGGAAGAGAAGGACAAAGGTTAGGCCGGGGCTCAGAGTCAGAGTGAGGGAGAGGCCTGTGGAGGACTTGGCTGGTGTGTGGGGGCTCCCCCAGAGGGCCAGCATCTCAGTTCCTTCCCTCCCTCCAACCCTTTCAGGCAAAGCCCCAGCTGGTGGGGGCAGCAGGCGCCAGCGACGAGGGGGCCCAGTGGCACCCCGGGCTCGGCGTCGGCGCCACTCGGCTTCCCGGAGGGCCGGGGGCAGCAGGGGGCTGGGGGCTCGGCGCCTGGAACGGAGGCTGAAGGAGTCCCTGCAGAACTGGTTCCGGGCAGAGTGTCTCATGGACTATGACCCGCGGGGGAACCGGCTGGTGTGCATGGCCTGTGGCCGGGCACTGCCCAGCCTGCACCTGGACGACATCCGTGCCCACGTGCTGGAGGTGCACCCCAGCTCCCTGGGGCTCAGCGGCCCCCAGCGCAGCGCCCTGCTGCAGGCCTGGGGTGGCCAACCTGAGACACTGTCTGAGCTCAGCCAGTCCCCACCAGGTGCGAGGCCCATCCCAGGGCCAAGACTCCCTCATAGAAGGGCTGCTAAGGGGTCTGTGGCCAAAACTGGAAGGGCGTCACTCCCCTCACGCACGCACGCACGCATGCCTCACACACACACGCACTCACACACACACACACACACTGGCTGGGGCCTCTAGCTTGGGGCTGGAGTGAGGAGCAAGGGACCCCTTCTGCGTGGGTAAAGGCAACCCGGCCATCAGGCTGAGCCCCTCTCCCTCACCCCTTCCCCAACAGACGATGACCTCGTCCCCCAGGACCTGACCAGAAAGAGCCGGGACTCGGCCCCCGCTGCTGGAGCCCCCTCCTCTCAGGATCTCAGCCACCCAGACGTAAAGGAAGAGGCTGGCTGGGTCCCTGAGAGGCCCGGGCCGGCAGAGGAGGAGGAGCTGGAGGAGGGCGAGAGGGTGGGGGTCCCGGGCCGGTCGCCACGGGGCCGCGACCACCGCCGCCACTATCAGGAGCGCTGGCGACTGGAGTACCTCATGGAGCTGGACGGCGGCCGGCGCGGCCTGGTGTGCATGGTGTGCGGGGGCGCGCTGGCCTCGCTCAAGATGAGCACCATCAAGCGGCACATCCGCCAGCGCCACCCGGGCTCCACGCGCCTCAGCGGGCCTGTCAAGGCCCTCATCGCCCAGGAGTGGAGCGAGAAGGCCGCCCACCTGCTTGCCCTGGGGCTGCCCTGCCCCGAGTCCCCCAGGGACCCTGCCGCCCCCAGCACAGCCGCAGCCTCCGAGGAGGGGGGAGGGGAAGAGGAGGAGGAGCCAGAGGAGGAGTGGTGGGGTGAGCTGGTGGAGGCCCAGAGCAGGTGGAAAGGGAGAGGGACAGGGACCAGGCCAGGCAGAGAGCGGGTCGGGGAGCGCTTGGGTAGAATGGGGCGGTGAGAATGGAAGGTTGGAGGGAAGATTGGGGAGGATGGGACAGGAGGGCAAAGGTGAGGGATTATGAAGCTGAGACGCAGGACCGGGCTGCTTTTCCCCCACGGGCTCCAATACCGTCCTTTGTTCCTTCCTAGGTGATGTCCCGCTTTCCCCTGGGGAGCCGTCGGAGCGGCCCGCCGAGGAAGAGGAGGAGGACGACGACGGCCAAGAGTCCGGGGGACTTGCCTTCCCGCCCCTGCCCCCGCCCCCGCCGCCTCCCCCGCCGCCGCCTCCCCGCAGTCGAGAGCAGCGGCGGAACTACCAGCCGCGCTGGCGGGGCGAGTACCTGATGGACTACGACGGCAGCCGGCGCGGCCTGGTGTGCATGGTGTGCGGGGGCGCGCTGGCCACGCTCAAGGTCAGCACCATCAAGCGGCACATCCTGCAGGTGCACCCCTTTTCCATGGACTTCACGCCCGAGGAGCGCCAGACCATCCTGGAGGCCTACGAGGAGGCGGCGCTGCGTTGCTACGGCCACGAGGGCTTCGGGCCGCCCGCCCCGGCGCCGCGCGACGGCGGCGCGGACCTCAAGGCGGGCGCAGTGTGTCGGGCGTAGCCCGCGCGTTGGACTCGCGGGCCGGGCGGGGGCGGCCCTCGGGCTGGGAGAGCGTGGCTGCTGCCCCCCGCTGGCCGGGCCGGGCGGAGATTGGGGATCGGTGAGGTGCCACGGAGCTCCCGGAGCTAGTCGGACCGCGCAGGTCCTGGTCCTCCCCACGCAGGGCCCCACCTTTCCCGAGAAGCCACAGCGGCCTCCCGACGTTTGCACGGAGCGTTTCTAGACCCGGCCGGTGTCCGGCCGTACCCCGCCAGGCGATCCTGTGCCGGGCCGGGGTCGGGGCGCCGACAGTCAGTATTAGGACGACAACGGGGGTGGCAGAAAGGGCAGGAAAGCTGCCCCGGCCCCTTCCCTGGCCGGGGGCCCAGCTCGGGGGCGTCGCACGCCGGCAGGCACGGCGCCCGGATCGGGCCGGCTGCCCTTGGCCTTACTGGTGTTCTCGGCCGCTCCGAGATCCGGACTGCGGACGCTGGCCTGCGAGGGGGGCGGGGCGGAGCGGGGCCTGGGCCCCGTCGGCTGCGCCCGCCTCCCGAGCGGGCTCCGTGGGGACCGCACGCTGGCGGCCCCACCCGCCTCCCCGCACTGGCCGCGCCCGCCGGACCGAGATCTCGTAAAGGGGTTAGCACTTTTTTCCTTTGCTCCTCTCCTGCTCCGGGGGCCTCCGTTCACCCCTCAGCTCATTCAGGCGCTGCTGCTTCAGCGCCCCCGTCGGTCCGAGCCCGGGGCACTGGAGGTCCTGGTAGTTGGCGGCACATACCCGTCCCCTCCCTGTACCCCTTCGTGCGCAGTGGTTGCGCCACCCATTCGCAGCCCGCAGGGGCCTGGGGCCGGGCCTCGGCCTTTCTCTTCCCCGCGGCAGCGCCAGGCCCTGTGAGGCTGGGAAGGGGCCCCGCGATCTCCCAGGCAGGTCCAAGAGGAATGTGTAGATTCATTCTCCTGTGGAGAACAGGTGGCCCCAAGATCAGGCCCTTTTTGCTCTTTGTATTTTATTTTGAAATTGTATTTAATGCTTTTATATGAAAGGGGGAGGGTGGGGAGAGAGCTGTCCCAGTCACCCTTATGTGCAAATGTCTTATTTATTATGCGTGTATCAGAGATAAGCTGTGAGGTGGTGGTGGAAGGACCTAAAGGAAGGAGCGAGGACAGAGGGGGGCGTTGAGAGGACCCCAAGCATCCCAAACCAATGTCTGACTCTCCAGGCCTCTCCTCACTTCCGGGCCCCAATGTCTGCTCGTCACAGCCAGGCCATTTCTTCTGGTCTTAAAGCCTGAGAGTGGGGTGGTCAGCGGGTGGGACCCGAGGGCTGGGCCTGGAGTGGGGAGGGGCCCTGAAATCTGGGGCCAGGGGCTGCCTCTGAGGGAGAGAAAATCCAGAGGAAAGAGGAAGCTCTCCCTCTCATCCTAGCTGCCCCCCACCCCCAGGCCAGAGCCCAAGGTTCAAGTGCCTCAGGCCCAGTCCCCTTGACTCTTCCTGATTTGGGAATTGGATTTTATATCACGGATTTTATAGCATTTTTATATAACTCAAGATTGTCAGAGTTGGAAAGACCTTGGAGATTAACTAGTATCTGCCCCCACCCCTTTCACAGATAGGTGAAAATAAAGCCCAGAAACTGAAACGATCACACAGCCAGGTAGGAACAGTCCAAGAATAAAAACTCCTAATTTAGTTCCTTTGCACTATAAGGGCACTGCCTCCCAGTCTCTGGTAAGTTATTTCCCATTAGGCCTGCCAAAGGATGGCATGAGCTGGGAGCTGCAGGCTGTGACCTGGGGATGGCCAAGAGCTGCATACTTCCCCTTGCCACCCCAGGCTTCAGCTGGAGGGTGTAGGAGCTGCCTTCTTCATTAGAACTCCGGAAGTGGGGCTGACTGTCCCCTGGCCCAGATCCTCCCCTGTAGGGCAAGGGCTCCGGCATCGTGTTGTTGATGCCACCAGGAAACACTGCATGGGCCATTAGTCGACCGAAAAGTGAATTCCTAGTGTTTGAATCTCCAGGGTTTCTGAAACAGTATTAAAAGCTCGAGAACAGGGATTATGGATGGCACCAGGCTGGGCACTGCCATTCTTTTATTTTCCTTCACGCATGTTTTCAGATCCAGAATGAGTATTCTACCATTTTTGCTACTCTGCCTGTTCAAAAACAGTAGGCATATTGGGGCGACCCGTTCTAGCCACCCGAGCCCACTGCCGAAGTTCAGGTAAACCAGGCCAGAGACCTGATAAGGAACGGTTTATTCCTCTTGGTAGGCAGGGAGGGGCCTTTAGGACAGGAATGGACATCTTCGTGGAGAGACAGCCCGAAGCATCAGTGGTTCTGAGTGGCCACCAGACCAACAGCACTGCATCAGGAACTGCCAGAAACGGTTCTCAGGCCCCACCTCCCTGAATCAGAAACTGGCAGGCCCAGCACTCTTGCTAATATAAAGCCCTCCTGCGATCACAAGGCTCACTGAAGTATGAGCACCAGTGATTTAGGAAGTGCCACTGTCACGATTCCTACTTTGGAGCTAAGGTCTCACGGCTTAGGGGTCAGGGGACCCTCATCTCTAGGTGTGCCTCCTTGCCTTGGGGGTCTGAACAGGTGAAGTTTCTTCATGAATTTTTTGTTAATGGTATGCTTGCTATTACAGCCAATATGTAAATGTTACTCTGAATACATATTTATATGCCAAGTTAGTGACATTATTCAAACATTTGTATGTGTATTTGTGAAGTTTGCATCAGTTATTTTTTTCATTTCAGCCTAAGCTTTCTAAGAGGTATGTTGAATAAAAATTTGAAATCCAGCTTAAGGGTCACGGCAGCCTTAGTTGTGAAGAGCAAATCCCAGGTGACAGGTTGTTTCAGCAAAGACCTGATGTGTTTAGTTCCCATTTTCCATGGTGACTGACTCTCAAATATAAGTGCATTGTGACTGTGATTTAGAGGCTGCTTCGTATGCTGCAGGCAGGGAACCCTCCTAGGTTGGTATGGGGCTGAACTGCGACAAGAGACCCCTCCGGCCCCTCCCGCTCATCTTTCTCCTAAGCTCACCTCTTAGGAGGGGCTCTTATTTTCTTTCAGAAACCAAATGCACACCTTTGCTCTATGGAAATTCTTCAGTCTTGAGCATCATTATGTTATCAACTCTTAGTTGCTTTTTAAAGCCTCAAAAGTGGAGTGGGGATGGGGGTCAGTGGAAGCCTTGTTTGGTTCTTACTTTACCCAAACTGTGTATAAAGAATAAAGTTAGCAGAATGACACCACAGACATTGTGTTTTTTTTTTTTTTAATTAATACCACATCAATTTGCAGTTTTACAGGAACCAAGATTCAAAGCTCCTTAGGTGCTACTCTATTTTATGTTGCACGCATATACACACAGTCATTTATGTAATTTTCATCTATAGTTTTTTTCCAAAAAAAAAAAAATCCTGTGTGACACAAAGATCTGTCCAATTATCTAAACACAGCAGTAATAAAACAAAAGAGCTACGCGTGGAGGCTTCCAGTGGAGAAAAAGGTCCTTTGGAGGGGAAGCCCAAAAAGATGACCAGTCCACCGACTTCTTGGGAGGGCAAAAGATGGGGATGGAAGGTGCATTTCCTACACTACGACATGAAATTGGTTTGAAAATTAAAAAAGAAAGGGAGCTAAGAAAATAAGAACCGAGTAAGGCAAGGGTACCTTTTACCCAACTAAATCTCTAAGTAGTTTTCCCAAAAAAGTGGAAAGAAAATTCCCTTCCACGACCTTGTATAGTGTTGCAGTGCTTTGGGACCGTCAAAGATTATAGCCCTTACTTTAAAGTCATCAGTGCATACTCCCTCTGGTTTATCATGACGAGTAACAACCTGAAGGAACTCACAGATGACGTTCAAGTTTACTAAATTTTCATGTTGGAAGGGGAGGAAGACATCTATTAGTCTCAAACAGGAATCCCAGATTCTCAATCACTCTGCATCTGATGCCAGAGCGAGCAGTTCCGTTGTCTTTTAGTTGTCCGTGGAGCCCGTCAACACACTCTGACCCTGCCCGGTCACCCTTCCCTACAGCTTCTTGGGAAACACTCTCAAAAGCAGCACCCTGGGCCACGGCAGAGATGCTAGAACATTTTATGTGCCTGAAAATGAAAGGAACCCACAAAACACACTCAGAAGCTAGCCTCAAAGTTAAAACTCCCATGAACCACAAGATGCACTTCTCTATACTAATTTGTGGTCTCTTAACCACAGACACACACGATTCCTCCCAAGCCAGCTCGGCTGTGGTCCTCAGGGTAAAATGATGAGCACAGGTTAAAAATACAGCCCGTGAAGGAAGAAGCCGCAGGGAAAAGATGGAGGGGGAAAAAAAAAAGCCTTTTGGGTTTCTGTATTCGCCTCTCGAGAATGTTCCCCCCCACAGGCCTGAGATGAGATTACAATAACTCAATAACTGAGGAGCCCACATGCAGATTATTATTTTTCTCTAACAAGTTTACAGCAGTGTGTACAGCAGTTACAGACATTTATTTCATAACAATAAAAGTACAACCATGTTTCTTAAACTTGAGGTGAGGTGGGCAGGGAAAAGAGAGGAAAGCACATTCAGGAATGAGTTCTCAAACGAAAGCTCAGAACTGGTGTCCAAAAGAAACGACACAGACACCACCTTCCCAAATGGCGGAGCCTTTCCCTTCCCAGGGACGAGCAGAGAGGGAGCGGCGGCCACAGAGATGCCCCTGTTGACTCCCTCTCCAGCCCCACTTTGCTTCCATTCTCGATGATCAGACGGCATTCTGGGAACCAGGAATTATCACTATCACCCAGGAGTTTACCCATAGAGTTGAAAGGTCTCTAAGTGAAGAAGAGGAATATGAGGAGTAGCTGCTCACACTGTGGGGCAGGAAGAGGGGTCGAGGGCTGCAAAACACCAACCCCAGAAGGAAGGAATCCCTCTTGTCCCCAGATAATTTCTTTATAAGTTAACCATTAATTCTTAACTTAAAAATAAGAGCAAAATTGTGATGGGAAGCTGTGTAAGACTAGTCCGTGAAAATTAAATAGAACAACCCAGGAGATGTGTTTTCATTTTCTCCTTTACCTCTAACTCTTTCGCCTTTTTCAAGCTACATGTGAAAGCTCCACCACCATTAAGGTTCTGATTTAGCCTATTAAACTGATTCTGTCTTTATTCTTTTGGGTTCTAAGATATCAGTTCTTCTTTTAGTCCAACAATTCTTGTGCTTGATACTGCGGGTAAAGGGAAAGGAGGGGAAACACCAAATAAAAAAAAAATAAGCTTGGAATGCAGGCTCAAGCTGACACTGAGCAGTTCCTTCATAGTACAAGTAACAACATTATAACTATTAAATGGTGTTTTAGTAACTGTGGCATTTCTGGTTTCCATGTACTTATTCTGCCTTTTTTTTTGCGACTCCAGGTAGTTTTGCTTGGATCCTATTGAGGACAAGAGGGGAAAAAAAAAAAAGGTAAAAACAGACATTAGCTCTAGGTTTTTATCTTAACAGTGATGCTAGAAGACAGTCCGTGACTTGCTGGAGCAGCATGAAGAACATTCTCCCGTTTCCACAGGGCTTACGATGGACGGCAGGAATCTGGCCTGGGATGTGCTGAGTGGGTCCACGAAGGTCCACTCCCTCCCTGCCACCATGCCTACCTGTCCTCTTTCACTGCCAGAACCCCGTGGGTCCTTCACTGGGGGGTCCAGTGAAGAAAAAGGGGTATCTGGACATAATGCTTGCTGACTGCTCTACACACTGGCAATGCAAAGGCCCACTTATCTGGGAATGCCAGGTCACACACTAGTGCCACAAAAGGAACCAGAAGTCAAGGTCAAGGAGACACATTAAAAAACTACAGGAGCTGGCAATAGTTCCTAGCTCCTCACAGGACACCAAAGCTGCCCTCTATTTTGTTTAAAACTCCCCATGACTAAGGTCATTTATACCTCTCAGTGAATGTCAAAGCTACTCCCTAAGTGTGACATCCCACGGCAGGGGCCTGGTCAGCCAAACTGCTAATCAAGACCATCTTTCACAGTCAGGGGTGGACAGCAAGCAGATATGTATTTGTGCTCAGTGTCCTTGCCTGCTTTTAGCTCTGATGTGTACCTAGAAAAGCAAAAGGGCAGGTAAAGGCCTGGCATCAAGCCAGAGCTGTCAGACCACAGTCACAGTTTCCTCTTATCAAAGCTATAAGAAAGCACTGAAGTCTGGGGTGTGCAAGGGGCTGACGCAAAGGGTAGATTTAACTGTCTGTGACATTTTGTTTCTTAAAGAATATCTGAGGAAAATATGAAAAAATGTTGACATTTTAATTTGAAGTGCTGGATCCATAGTGTTTGCTATAAATAATTTAAAAAAAAATTTTTTTCCTTCATATAGGGAGTCATAAAAATGTCTACCAAGATTTTATTCCTTGATTTAAGATTTAAATATCAAATTGGTTTTAAAAATGAAAACAGATTTGGTGGTTTTAGGAAAGAGGTAGTGTTGAGCCTTAAGACATTTATTCACTAAAACCTGATTTCTGAAAAGACAGAAGAGCTTGGCTTAAAATTGAATATGTGAAAATAAAGGAGGAAATAACCAAAACATTTAAAAGCCAGTTCAAAATGTAGAGTGGTCCTGATTCCGTTGATCCTTTTTAGTCTAAGATACAAAGGATGTTCTTTTTAAAGAAGCATCTGGTAACATCATACTACAAATTAAGATTTTTTTTTTCAGGGTGAAAATCACATTTTAGGGTGAAAGTGTGCATCAGCATTTTACACAGGGGACTAAAAGTCATTGGGGGAGAAAAAGCACACGTCAGGATCAACTGTGGAACCTAAGCATACTTACTTTTCAACGATCGACTTGGTCTGATCACGGGCGATGCCAACATAGTGATCAATCTGGGTCTTTAAGGAAGGAAAACGACTCAGTTGTGGCAACGCACAGATAAACGATTTTCCTGAAGGTTATACTCTTTTGTCTAGTTTAATCATTTTTTAAAAACACTACTGAATATTCTGGAAAATGAAAATAATGCTCGACTTTTAAAAGTATTTTAAAAACTGCAGGTTTCAGAATTTAAATTATGCCATAAACACCCCATACTCGGTTGCAGTAAAAATCACTCACTTCTTTTGCAGAGGTAAGTCTTACTGGTTAGGTGTTTCCTTTAGACACTGGACTTATAATAGCATTTTCTGAATACTAGAAACTGTGCATCCAATCTATTTTCTGTAATCATAAATGTGTTTTGGCTCCTGATAAGACTAATTCATTTAATACCAAAAAACCATAAAGTCTGTTGATGGATGACTTAATCCAGAAAGGATAACACCATAGAATCTAATATAGTCTGTATACACCATTCCACAAGCAAATATCTGTTCACACCGATGGACTCCCAGAATAGCCTTAATGGTTTCTTAATAGTTTAAGTTTCTTTTTAGACAAGAGCTCTGATTTATTTAAACATTTTCAACTTATATTTTTGAGCAGATAATGCATTCATGTGATAAAAACACAAAAAGCACATAATAAGGTATAAAAGTTAAGTCTGCATCATGCCCTTATCTCTTCTAGACATTCAGTTTCTCTCCTTAGAGAAACCAGATGAAACCACTGTGACCATTTCTTATGGGCACCTGACATATAAAATTAGACTTTAGAAAAAGAAGATTGCTCTGAACTTTCAATACCTAAAAAATGAACTAACACTAGTCACGCGCCAACACATATCTGATTCACAACAGGTCAACACTTACCTTGTACTTCTCATAGACAATCGGAACACTGAAAATGAGCAGTTCGCCTGTAAGACAGAATCACGGGACATGGCAAGTGCACATGTGAGACAGTCATCGAGTCTCAGGACTTAAGTAGCACACACATTTTTCCTCATGAAATACAGAGAAACAGAATTTCTTCAGTGAGAGATTCTGGCTAGAACCTTCGATTAAGGACAGTGAGATACAGATAACGTAGGCTGCCTACTTTGTACCACAGGTAATTTGCAAATTATGAAAATGGATTTTACACATAAGATCCCCATATTTAAGTCAAGTCTAGACAACTCTACTTCTAGCTGTTTTGATATCTCTTTATAGTTAGGACAATTTAATAAAGTATGGCCACAAATACAGGTTCCTTCAATATCTAGTTCAAGGTCTCTATGGATGTCAAAGCCTGGCCCATGGGGAAGGACTGGAGCCGTGCTGGGCGTTCTCTTCGCCCTTTCCCTTACAATTATTTCAGGGTGCATGGAGACATTTTCCTTGCTGCCTTACCAAGAATCAGAAGGGTGATTCCATTGAAAACAGCGCCGACATAAGTCATCAGCCACATGAAGACAGCCAGCTGTGAAAGCCAACGTCAGAAGGTTAAGCAGGAATAATTATAATGCAAAATTCAAGTTAACTGACGCCATTTTCCACTAGCGAATTACGTCTGCATAAATTTAGTGATGTATAAATAAATAAATAATTTCAAAAAGAAGGTTACCCCACTTGCACTATATGTTTGAAGGTGCGTACGAGAAGCCTGCAGTTCTCTTAGGCCCAAAGACAGACTGCAATTGCATTTCTGTCATCTACAGCACCCTTGTTCTGATGTTAGTTCTCCAGGTGCAGGAGATACCTTCTCTATTGACTTCTGTCCCCATTTTTACAGGTTGACTGAGATAAGCATACTTTCATTTTTGCCTGATAAAACCCTCTTTAATGTTTTTCCTCTGAATTATAACCGAGTCCCTGATTTGCCTCACCACCAAAAGCTGTAGAAGCAACCAACCTTCAAGGAGTCAACCAGATCTTCTACCAGAAAGAGGCGGATGACGAGTTTCAGGGCCCTGTTGATGTGCACCATGGCAGCGTTCATGTAATTGTGGAAAGCTTCTGAGGACAGAGTGATGTCCACATCCAGGTAGGCTCTTCCAGAAGAAACAGTCACACAACAGACAGGGAAAGAGAAGACCTCTGTTAGCACAGCAGTTCTCTGAAGTGTAAAATTCCCCCAAGGGCACATTTTAGAAATCTCTAGGGGCATTTTTTGCTGTTATGGGATGCGGGAGCTTCTGTCATTTAGTGGCACAGATGCCAGATGTGCCTGCAAAGTGTGGGACGGTCATGAGCAATAAAAAGCTGTCCTATGTCCTGCATCACTTTTACTGTCTCACAGGATATTCATGAAGGTGAACCTATTTATAATTATTGAGAGCCCAGAACACATAAACACAAGTTATTTTTCCCCACAGTTTTAACATATCCTGAATTTTCTAAAACTGTACTTTGATTATGCTAAGCTTTACTAAGATTTTTTTCACCGTCTTGGAAAAATAACATCTGCACTGGAGATTATACATGTAGGTTTTTTTTTTTTTTGGTGTAGTCATGTCCAAGCAATTACCTATTGACTGGAATACATATTATTTTATTATAAATGGCTATTTTATCATTTCTTTACATCACAATTATGATCTATTTTTAAAATTGTTTCTAGACATATTATTTCTGAATTTCATTTCAAAATAAGGAAAGCATTATAAAATACTTGTTAAAACACAAAAAGGAGGGTGGAGATATTGAGCTTGATAGGACTGAAACTATAGGAAAAAAAAAGACCTGGGCTTTAGTCTTAGATGCACTAGGGCAGCGGTCCCCAACATTTTTGGCACCAGGGACCGGCGCTCCTCTGAGAATCTAATGCCTGATGATCTGAGGTGAGACTGAGAGGTGATGCTAGCGCTGGGGAGTGGGGGCAAATACAGAAGCAGCTTTGCTAGCCTGCTGCTCACACCACCTGCTGTGTGGCCTGGTCCCTAACAGGCCACAGACCTCTACTGTTCCGGGGCCCAGGGGTTAGGGACCTTTACACTAGAGAATTGAGATGTAACTTTTTTATTCACTCAGTATTTACCAAGTGCCTACTGAATACCTCTCTGTTAGGCGCTGGGGATACCAGGAAAGGTAAGACTGCTTTTGCCTTAGAGAGCCTACATTATTGTAGGAAAAACAGAAGAGTAACAGGTATGTTTTTTCTTTTCTATTTACCACCAAATATGAAAGTTATAGAAATTAATGTTGTAATTAATACAACTTAGCAAAACACATTTTACAAATCCACGACAGTGTCATGCAGAGGGAAAAACCCACTAAGACATCTGAGCTTGTGGCAAACAGTAAAAATTTATTCACTCATTCATTCAACAACTATTGATTTTTTTTAACGCCTACAGCACCTGGTATTCTTAATATTGATTTGTTAAAACTAACTTGCAATGCCTTTTTAAATGCCACATATAGTTTAAATTATTCCTTTTATTTTCACCAAGAGAAAATACAAGGACAGCCACAGCTAGACACCTATTCCATCACAGTCCTAAGAGGTCACAACAGGGTTTCTTTCTCTATGATAAAAGTTTTTTTTAAAAAAAGTGTCATTTGCTAATGTTAACATTTTTTATGGGCTAAGATTTTCAAGAAAAGTGTGAGGAATACATTTAATTACAGCACAGTCAGAAAAGCTGACCATTGGATTCTGGAAAGGCGTGCCTTCCTGACTTCATCAAGACTTGTCCTCACCCCCACCCCCACCCCCCCGCCCACGGGTATTAAGAAAGAGAGATGACGAGGAAATCAGCAATAAATCAGTAATAAACCCCAGTGTGAGCATAATCACATCGAGTTCTGATATCGCCAAGAGCACAGCCTTGATAACAAGATTTCAAAACCATTTTAAGAGTTAAGTATGTGGGGGCTTAAACCTGTCCTTGGGACCCATCCAACTGAGCGCTGTCCTGGACGCCTGGTGTTCCCTACCCTGATCAGATATTAAGACAGTCCTCTTTTGTCTTAAAGCGAGACTCCAGTTCGTCAAAAAACTCTTGGCTCCTAACTTGTCACTTCTTAAGATGGTCTCACGCTTTACAGTTCATGTTTCCTGCTCAGCTGCAGGAGTACCGATAATTCTTGGTTTTTAGTCAGGTCTTCTTTATATACCTGACCAGGCTCAGTGTACCCCCCTTCCCTAAACTGTAGAGTGTTACTGTGATACTTCAACTCACTTGAATGGATGGCCTTCTTCTGACTTCTGCACAGCTTGGATGACAGACTTATAGACCCTGAAGCTGATGGTGACAGAGAGAAGAGCCAGGATGAGGTAAGAAACCACACTGATGACACTGAAAGCTGCCAGGGAAAGCAGCACGATCAGCGTGGTGCCAAAGACAAACCCGGTCTTCTTCACATCTCGCCAGAAAATCAGATCGTGCACTGCCGAAAGAAAAGGGAACATGTCACACGAACGCCCACGGGCCACAGGCCCGGGCTGCTCCCCGGCTGCGTGCCTGGGAAGCGCGTTACGAGGGCGTGCAATTGTAGGTGTGTCCCTCCTCAAGAGATCTGATAAGTGAAAATCACATTACCCCATAGGTGATGATTCACTCTGCAAAAAGTTCCTCTGGTTTTTGGGCAGGTTTATAAAAACTTAGGAACTTACTTTTTGGAGGAAGCTACTGAAGTACAATGGAATGTAGTGTCGTTTATCTTAAATGTTTCAGCAGAAACGATGGTAGAGCAAATGCGGTAAAAGCTAGAACTCATGACTAGACTAAGCCAATCACGCTTATAAATGAGTTGGGTCAACAGACATAAAACCAAAGCTAAACTGAAGTGTATAAATTGGGCTGGGGACAGAGAAAGTGGTGAATAAAAACAAACCAAGCTCTATCGGTGTTAGTTACAATGAAACACCAGTCTCTGTTCGTCTGAAGAGCACTCAGGAAGGGTCATGGGTCTGGGACCATGTAATTATCTAAACTGCCATACTTTTGAAGATGAGTGGGGACACTATTAGTAACAGGTAGGAAATAAATATAAATGAAGACTGTCCCAGGTAGGTGGGTCTTATGGTTGGGGACATCCAAACTGGAAAAGTGTAAGTTCTATCTGAAGAGATCTCAAAACCTCTCCTGTGGTTCCTTCTGTGCTATTCAGCTCACAAGGAAGAGCAAGGGCTTTGGAGTTGGAGAAACCTAAGCATGAGTCCTGGTAATTTTTAGCTACATTCCCCTAATTCACCTTTCTAAACCTTTGTTTCCTAACCTGTAAAATGAAGAAAGTGACATCTATTTCCTGAGCTGTTTCAAGGAATATATAAGGCTAATGTATGTAGAATGCTTGCACTGTAAATGACACACAGTAAACACTCCAATTTTAACTATAATCGAAATATGGTTAGCCTGGAAGACTGTGATTGAGGGTAAAATGAACTTGAATCTGACTCCAGCTGACCCACTGGCACCTAGTTCTTCCCTGTATTCAACTACAATACTCTCCCCTGAAGCCTAACTTTGCTAGAGCCAAGCAACCTAACTTGAAACTAAGAAAACACTAGAGATATGCTGATTGTACTGAGGCGTAATCACTGGTCCCGACACTGCGGCTAGGACTTACTAGGAGAAAGAAGAGGTGTCGTGATCACTGATGGGAAGCCGAGAGTCCTAGACAGTGATGTGGAAAAGGACAGAGGAAACCAGTAAGCAGCTTAGGCCACGTGACTGAATGGAAAAGCCGAACAGAATGCTGCCTACTCACGAGAGCCATCCCCACAGAGTCCAAGGATGTATATGTCTCAGTTCACAGAGCTACATGAACGGTTTCAACACAGACTGCTTAGAGGACCAAGAACAGTTTCAACACAGAATGCTTAGGAATGGGATAAACCAACATGACGTGCCTCCTGAGAAGGATACAACATCGCTTCTGTGATATTCTTGCCAAAAACATATAACCTGAACCTAATGAGAAAACACCAAGAGAAACCCAGACTGAGAAATAGTCGACGACACAAGCGGCCTACATTTTTCAAAAAATATCAATGGTGTGAAAGACGAAGAAAAACTAAAGAACTTTTTATCAGGTTAAAAGTGAGTAAGGAGACTTGACCACACATCAATGCAAAGCATGATCACAGACTGGACACTGGATAAGGGGGGAAAAAGAGTTATGAAAGACATCATTGGGACAACTGGCAAAATTTGAATGTGGACGATGTAATTGATAAAAGTACTGTATCAATGTTAAATTCCCTAAATCTGGTAGGTATACTGTGGTTACGCAAAACAAAAAAATTCTCGTCAGAAAGAAACACACTCCAAAGTATTTAGGGGTGAAGGGGCAGAATGTCTGTGACCAGCTCTTAAATGGTTCAGGAAGAAACACGCCATCTATATAGAGAGGGAGGGAAGGAGGGATAAAGAAAAAGTGACCAAATGTTCCGAACTGGTGAACTGGAGCGAAGGTTTTATGGGAGTTCTGCTGTCCTATGCTTGTCATTCTTTAAGTTTGGAATATTTGAAAGGCAGAAAGAGAAAGAAAGAAAAGCTTAGAGGATAAGGCTAGGGCCCGGAGAGAAAAAGACTGATGTATCAGGGAAAGGAAAAGGGATGAAGACACTAGCCTGAATGTAAACCTACCTCGTGCAAATCAGAAAAAGCCATCCTGTCCTCACGAACTTTACTGCCATCTGCTGGAAAACTGTCATAATACTCAGAGCTACAACGATAACACGGGTGAACGGTGCCCCTTGGAGGCGGCAGTACACCACACGCATAAGCCCGAGGTCCGGTGTGGACGGTAGGCAGTGATGAGGGGGCGTGGCCTGCGGTGAGGGCAGAGGGACTGGAGGCGCTGGATCACCGAGCACGTTAGAGAGCAAAGCAAGGAGCCTGGATTTTCCCTCAGGGGAAATGGGACGTCACTGAAGAACGTCAAACAGGGGAATATCGTATTTTAATAAGAGGAACACTTTTACTGCACTTAGAGAAGATGAACTGAGATGGGGCCAGAGACTAACAGGAGGCTAACATGGCGGTTGAAGCAAGAGACAATGGTCACTTAGATTAGGGTGGGGCAGTAAGGATGGGGAAGAGGGGACAGATTTGAGCTCCATTTCTGAGGTAGAACAGGCAGAACTTGATGATGGACTGGATGTGGAAGGTGATGGAATGTGGATGAGCCCTAGATTTGGGGCCTGAGCAGATGGGTGGCTGTGTCGTCACTTATTGAGATGAGAAGTGGAGAACAGAGCATGCTAATTTTGGGGATGGCTGTCTAGAGATAACCATTATTAAAAAGGCAGTTAGAGACACCAGTGCGGAGCACACAGAACACGTGTGAACTGGAGGTACACACGTGGAGGTCACCAGCACACAAATATTTAGAAGTCACTGAAATGGATGCGGTCACCTAGTACTCATAGGGAAGAAGGTCCAGCTCTTAATTTGGAGGCACTCCAATATTTGGAACTGAGTCAAGCAGAGAAGCTGGCAAAAGGAAATAGGAGAGGACGAGGGAGGTATCACGAAGCTCAGAGGAGGGTGTGCAAACTGGCTAATTCTGCTGAGGCTGAATAAGGAAAATAGTGACCCTGAACTCGGCAATATGGAGAGGTAGTTGCTGATCTGATCAAAGCTGTTCAGGGGAGCCACGGGAACATGAGCAACTGGAGGGAGCTAGAGAGTAATTCATGGTGGAACGTGGGAGGCAATGTGAGAGAAAATGCCCAAGAAATTCAGCTGTGAAGGAAGCAGACACATCTGGAGCCAAGGGAGGGTTTTTGAAAGACGGGAAACACTAAAGCATGCTTGTGTGCAGACGCAAACAGGAAGGGACTGAAGATGGGGTCAGAAGCAGTGAAGTACAAGAGGGAGGGAGGGAGGGAGGGAGAGCCGGAGCCCAGGCGAGGGGCTGACCCTCGTCAGAGTCACCAGTGAAGGGGGTGCAGAGATCTGAAGATTGGAAGCAGAGGCGTTTCTTTCTGAATGCTTCTATTTCCTCAACAAAAAGCTGAGGTCATGGATGGGGGTGGGGGCAGCAGGGCAAAGAAGGTTTATGGAGAGAGAAAAGACACGAAATGGTTATTTAAGAAAAGTGAGAAAGTGTCTTAAAACTCCTGGAAGAAACCATAGGAGTGTATCTTGGTGACCCTGGGTTAGGTAATGGTTTGTCAGATATGATACCAAAAGCACAAACGATGAAAGAAAACTAGATAAATTGGACTATATCAAAATTAAAAACCCCTGTGCTGTAAACAGTACCAAGAAAGTGACAAGAAAACTCATAGAGTAAGAATTTGCAAATTATATATCTGATAAAGTATTTGTGTCCCCCCAATATATATATATATACATGTATAAAGAATTATAACTCAATAAATAAAAAAGAAAATTAGCCCAAATAAAAAATGTACAAAGGACCTGAAGAGACATTTCTAGAAAGATATATAAATGGCCAATAAGCACATTAATAAATGGCTGTAAGCACAGCTCCTCAAAAAGTTAAAACATATAGTTATTATATGATCCAGCAATTCCACACTTAGGCAAATGCCCAAGAAAAATAAAATAAAAATATAACACAAAAACTTGTGTACACCACTGTTCGTAGAGGCATTATTCACAATAGCCAAGAAGTGAAAATAATCCAAATGTCCATCAACTGATGAATGCACAAATAAAATGTAGTATATCCATACAATGGAATTATTATTCGGTAATAAAAAGGAATGAACTTCTGATGTTACATGCTACCACATGGATACAACTTGAAAACGTCAGGCTAAGTGAAAGAAGCCAATTACAAAAGACCACATATTATATGATTCCATTTATATAAAAAATCCAGAATAAGTAAATATATAGAGGTAGAAGGCAGATTAGTGGTTGTTTAGGGCTGTGGTGGTATTGGTGAAACAAGGGGGGTGACTACTAACAAGTATGGGGTTGCTTTTTTGTGGGGGGAATAAAATGGTCTAATATTGAAGAGTGGTGATGACAAACATTTAGCTGTACACTTTAAAGGGATGACTTGTAGAATATGTGGATTATATCTCGTAAGTGTTAAAAAACAGACAAATATGGAATCATAGCCAGGGATTTCAACACCTCTCTATCAGTATCTGGTAGAATGAGTAGGCAGAAAACCAAAGAGGATGCAGAAGACTTGAACACTATTAATCTAGCTTGACATTTATAGAACACTCCCCAACTCAAGAGCAGAATACACATTCTCTTCAAGAACGTGTGGAATATCTACCAAGTTAAACCAAATCCTGGGCCATGAAACAGCCCTAATAAATTCAAAAGGATTTAAGTCATTTTTATGTGTTTTCTGACTAGAAAGTAGCTACATTAGAAATGATAACAAAGATATTGGGAAAATCTCCAATATTTTTCAACTAAAAACACTTCTAAACAACAAAAATCAAAATCTAAATCAACAGAAAACTTGGAAAGAATTTTGAACTGACAGAAAATCAATATTTGAGATCCAGCTAAAGCAGTACATAGTATGAATCTATCAGAAAAGATGAGAAATCAGCAATCACAGCTTCAATCTTTAAAAACTAGAAAAAGAACAACTTGAAGCCCAAGTAAAAGGAAAAAAAGGAAATAATACAAATCAGAGCAGAAATCAATGTAATGGATAACAGAAAAATAAAGAAAAATCAAGGAAACCAAAGTTGGTTCTTTGAGAATAACAATAAAATAGATCAAACTCTAGCAGACTGATCAAGAAAAAAATGAAATACACAAATCGCCAATAGCAGGAATGAGAGGTGACATCACTACAGATCTTAAAAGGATAATAAGGAAATATTATCAGCAACGTAATACAAATTAGACAATTTAGCTGGAGTAGACAAATTCCTCCAAAGACACAAACTACCAAAGCTCACTCAAGAAAGAGAGATAAACAGAATAGGTCCTATATTTATTAAAGAAATAAAACTTACAGATAAAATGCTTCCCACACAGAAAACTCCAGGTCCAGATGACATCACTAGGGAATTTTGCCAAACATTAAATAAGAAATAATACCAGTTCTACACAAATTCTTCCAGAAAAATGAAGAGAAAGTAATATTTTCCAATACATTTTAGGAGGCCAGTATTACCTCGATTCCAAAACTAGACATAAACATTATAGGAAAAGAAAACTACAGACCACTATTGCTCATGAACATAGATGCAAAAATTCTTGACACAAACGAAGCAAATCAAACTCAACAATATATAAAAAAACTACGTCATGACCAAGTGGGTTTTTTTTTGGGAGGGGGAGCAATATTGGTTTAACACTGGCACGATCGCCAATGTAGAAAATCTGATATAACCTACACGAAAGCTACTAGAATAAGTGAATTTAGCTAAGTTGCAGGATACAAGGTCAACGTATGAAATCAATTATATTTCCATATATTAGTATTAACCAAACAGAAACTGAGTTAAAAATACCATTTAAAATAGCATAAAAATATGAAATACTTAAGCATAAATCTGCCAAAGCTGTATGAGACTTGTACACTGAAATCTATAAAACACTGCTGAGAGAAACTAATAAAGACCTAAATTACTGGAAAACTATATTGTGTTTATGGGTTAAAAGACACAAAATTGCTAAGATGTTGAGGGGGAGGGGATAAAAAATTGCTGAGATGTTAACTGTCCTCACATTTATCTATAATTTTATGCAATTTTTATCAGAATCCCAGTATCTAGTATTTGTTGTAGAAATGGACAAACTGGTTCTAAAATTCCTATGGAAATTTTGCAAAAGACCTATTGTTGTGTTTCGATATGTTTAAAGTCCTGTGCTGTACTAATTATGCCTTTTATTTCTGAGAATACATTTCAATACATAACAGAGTCTCTTTATAACTTTATGTAAGTAAAATCAATTATGTTATCTTTATTTTGCTAATGGCAGATAAAGCATCTGACAAAGAATCTGTGTATTCATCGAAAATGTTTATATTTCTGGTAGAATTATGATTCCTTCCTTTTATTTTCCAAATCTTCTAAAATGTGACCATATTACTTTTATTTTAAATGCTTTAGAGGATGTCTCCCTCTTGTACATAATAAAGGATGCCAGCTGCAGTACCTGTCTTACATCAACAGAGGGCACTAACACATCCAATGGTAATCTAGAGGCAAAGGAAAATGACACCAGTTCCTAATTCAAGAGAGAATAGCAGCAAACCTTCTTGACTTTTAACCCATTTTTTTTTTTAATTGAATTTGGGGAAAACTCTGAGTTTGATTCTAACTTCAGATATTCCCAAAGGTCACTGTCTGTAATTTACTTTCCCAAGCGCACACCTCAAAGGAAGAAAAGAAAGGTTATTCAAAATGCTTATTCTGAACAGTAACAGATGTGCAAGAAAATTTCAAGGTTTAGTAGTTAATCAGCTTTAACTTCACTTTTAATAACATCCCCTCCCTCTAAAAAAAGAATCTCCTGAACACATCCAATCCCGTCTGATCTTGGAAGCTAAGCAGGGTTGGACCTGGTTAGTACTTGGATGGGAGATGACCTAGGAAGACCAGGTGCCTTAGGGGTTAAAACAAAAAAAGAAAAAAAGAAAAAATTTCAAACTCAAGGTTTCGCACAACACATTCTATCTTCTGTGCACTAGTTTTTCAAAATTTGTAAATATATGATACACCTCTAAGAAAGTTTAAATGTGGCTGAAATAAGTAAAAAAGAGCCAGGCTTTATGACCACAAAAGGGAAATTGTTCATTAATAAAGGGAAAACCAGCAGTTAGGTTTTTATATGAACAATTATTTATGTAAAAAAAAATATGCAAACATTTTCCCACTGATTTTTAAATTATTATTTATGCCTACAGTACCTCGTCTTCCTAGGTGGTCTCCCATCCAAGTACTAACCAGGCCCGACCCTGCTTAGCTTCCGAGATCAGACATCCGGCTTGTTCAGAGTGGCATGGCCACAGACCATGGACAGTGGCTCCAATGGGGCACGAACCCAAGACCTTCTGCGTGTAAAGCAGACGGGCTAACCGCTACACTATGGAACCACGTCCTGTTTATTTTTCTTTGGTTACTTTTACATTAATAGTTCATAATAACTGATGCCACTTTTGCAAAAAAAACTGGCTAATGTTTATAAACTCAGATCCAAATTTAGTGGCTGCCAAAATGGGTTAATAGTCTGCTCTGCTACAGATTTACCCTTAACCAAAAACAGTCCCCTCAAAAGGGCACAGAAGGGTCAGAATGGCTCTGACAGAATACAAAGCTGTCACTGTGAGAAACGAAGCACATGCTTCTGGCCATGGACACACCCGGCAGCAGGCCAAGGAAATTCGTAGGAACCCCTTTCAAACTAGCATTTCTCTCATACTGTGGGGAAAAAATAGTTTTTCATTCACTAAAATAACCTAACATCCCTTTTGACCTCAATTTCAGATTTATAAAGCACAGAAAACAAAAGGGTACTGACTGCCCCTTCCCAACAGATAGCTAGGTAGATATGAAAATGTGAACTCAACATCTTAGCAATTGATGGAATTGCTGCAGAAGACATCAGATCCAATCTAAAATGAAATGAAACACGAGTTAATTGCTAATAGTTGCGAAAGCCCAATTGAATTTAAAGTGATTTTATGCCCTTTGTACACATTTAAAGTGATTTTATGCCCTTTGTACACATTTAAAGTGATTTTATGCCCTTTGTACACATTTATAATTCAATCTTCCTACTAGTCAGATTACAACAGGACATTTCTCATATGATTATGATACATTTGCATTTGTATGCTTCTTTGACAGTCTGTGAAGTTAATACAAATGACACAATTTCAGACTATAATGATGTGACATGAAATTCTTCTAAAAAAGCTGACAGCAAAAGAAATGAACTACACATACCCTTGACCTTTGAGATCTTATTCTCTCCATTTTCCTGGCAGCTCTAGTGAGTGTCTCCCCATGCAAACAATGAGGACTGATCAGTAAGTGGGACAGCTTTTCTCTCCCTAACATTTAATCTCCCCCCAACATATAGCAAAGCTGCAGAGGTCAGGATAAACACCCACATAATCACTACTTAGATTTTACCATTTAATGTCTTTTTAATTTTTATTTTGGTAAAATATACGTAACATAAAATTTACCATCTTAATCATTAGAGTAAACAGTTCAGTGATGTTAAGTACATTTACATTGTTACATAACCATCATCACTATTCATTAATGTTTTACTAATTTATAATCTGTCCCTCTTATCTGTCCATTGGTCCATTTTAATTTTTTAAATGTATTTCAAAGTACATTTAAGAAATCTACTTCACCTTGCATGTCATTAACTAAAATTAGATATTATTCAGTGTTTTTCTGAATACAAAATACATTCACTGAGTTTGAACACATGCATACACCTGTGTAATCCTATTGAGCTAGTGAACATAACCATCATTCCAAAAGTTTCATTTTCCTGCCCAGCCAACACCCCAAGAAGCAACCACTGCTGATTCTCTTCCCTAGAGAAGTTTCCTTGTTCTAGAATTTCACTTAAATGGAAATCACGCAGTATGAATTATTTTTGTATTGCTTCTTTCACTTGGCATAATTTCTGAGAGTCATCTAATCTTTTCCAAGTATCAAAAGATAACTAGCTATACCACGGGTAACCTATTCCCCTATTGGTGGACTGGCTGTTTCCAGCTTTGAGCTACTGATAAATAAAACTGCTATGAATATATACAAGACTTTGTATGAATACGTTTTCATTTCTCAACAGTGAAGTTGCTAGATCATGGGGTAGGTGCATGTGTTAGTTCTCTAAGAAACCAACCAATCTTTCTCCAAAGTATCTGTACTATTTTTACATTCTTTCCAACAGTTTGAGAGCTTCAGTTGCTCCATAATCTCATCAAAATTAGGTGGTGTCAGTCTTTAATGTCAGCCATTCAGGTGGATGTGTAGTGATATCTTATTTTGATTTTAATTATGAACACTTGTGATATTGAATATATTTTCATTGGATCATTGGTCATTTATATATCTTCTATTGTGAAGTGTTAGAATCTTTTCTGCCCATTTTTTTTTATTGTGTTGCCATTTTGTGAAAAGTTTTTTTAAACCGATTGACAAAAACTGTACATATTTAAGGTGTACTACATGTTTTGATATATGTACACATTGTGAGATGATTACATCAGGCTAGTATCTACATGATCTCATATAGTTATGAGTGTATGTCTGTGTATAGTGTGAACACTTGAGATCTACTGTCAACAAATTTCAAATATACTCTACCTCGTTATTAACAATGATCACTATGCTGTACATGAGGTCTCCAGAACTTATTCATCGTGTAACTGAAAGTTTGTTCCCTTTGACCAGCATCTCTCATTTTACCCATTCCCAGCCCCTGGAAAGCACCATCACATTCTCTGTTTGACTGTTTTAGATTCCCATGTGAGATCACACAGTATTTGTCTTTGTGTGTCAGGGTTCTTTCACTTAGCATAATGTCCCAGGTTTATTCACATTGTTATAAAAGGATTTCCTTCTTTTTAAAGACTGAATAATACATACCATCCAAGTTGTCAAAATAAGGACAATATTTGATTTTTCTATTTTTCTATCAAAATGTAGTTTTTAATATTTCTTAGATACTAGTCCATCAGATACATGTTTTGTAAATACTTTCTCCCAATCAAGGGCTTGCCTATTTAGCAGTCTTTTAATGAGCACGTTTTAATTTTGGTGAAATCTATTTATCGATTTTTAGTTTTATGACCAGTGCATTCTGTGACCTAAGAAATCTTTGGCTACCCACAAGTCATGAAGCTATTCTCCTATACTTTCTTCTAAAAGTTTTATGGTTTTAGTTTTTATGTTCAGGTCTCTGATCCATTTTACATTAATTTTTGCCTATCGTGTGAAGTAGGGATTGTGGTAGACATTATGCTAAGGTGGCCCCCCAAAACTCTTGCCCTGTGGTGTGTATGTACTGTGTAATACTTCCGCCTGCCCCCAAATGTGAGCAGAACCTGTGAATATGATAGGATGGTCACTCTGGTGTTTACATGTTATATGAGATCCTGTAGCAACCTTTAGGAACTGTGAGCTTGGAAGGGAACCCCGAGCCTTGGATGAGATCCTGAGCAGAGGACCCAGCTAATCTGTGCCTGGATTTCCGATTCATGAAAACTGTGAGATAATAAAGTTGTATTAAGTTGCTAAATTTGCGGTAGTTGATTTCTGGATTCTCTGTTTCTTTCATTGTTATTCAGTTTAAAACATTAAAAAATTTTTCTTGTGACTTCGTTAAGCTATTCATTATGTAAAAGTGTCTTTGCTAAATTTCCAAATACTTGGGAATTTTCCTGGGTATCTTATTTCAATAGTTTTAAAATTAAATTTCATTATGGTCTTAGAATATACTTTGTATTATTTTAATCCTTGAAATTTACTGAGTTGTTTTATGACCTAGTATATTGTCTATACTGCTGAATCTGAACCTTGTGCACTTGGAAAAGAATGAGCACTCTGCCATTGTAGGGTACAGTGCTCTATAACTATCATCTAGGTCAAAGTGGTTGACTGTGTTGTTGAAATCTTTGTATGTGTGTTGGTCTATTGAGTGCTGAGAAAGGTACTAAAACCTCCAATTATGATTACAGAAGTGTCTATTTTTCCCTTTAATTCTGTCGATTCTTGCTTTGTGTATTTTAGACCTATCATCAGGCACATATACATTTATGACTGTCGAGACTTCCTGACAGCTGTTACCATGACATCTTGTTTTTCATTCCCAATAATAATCTTTGTCTTCTTATGCTTACTTCTGAATGGCATACTTTTATATATGTTTTTGGTATAGCTTTTCCATCCATTTACTTTCAACTTATCTGTATCTTTAAAGTACATTTTTTTATAGTCGGCCCATAGTTAAGTCTTGCATTTTTCTGCCGTCTGCCACTCTACTTATTGTAGTGTTTAGTTCACTAACATATTGATGGTTGCACTGTCTCCCATTTTATGACTTCTTTTTGATTATTTGAAGATTTTAATTTATCTGGACTTTTTATCTATGTCTTTGGATTATTATTTTAGTGGTTATTTTAGGAAATACAATATACATCCTTGACTTTCGGTCTACTTAAAATATTGTACCACTTCATAAAAAATGTAGAAACCCTTGCTACAGTATAGGTCCACACACTCTTGACTCTTCTGTTAAAAATTGTCATGTGAAATAAACATTAGAATTTCTATATAATTTCTCCTTTAGACAGTCCTATTTACTTTAAAAAAGAGAAAAAATGTCTTTTATATATATATCCCTATGTTTACTATTTCTGATACTCTTCATTCCTTCCTGAAAGTCTGAGTTTCTATCTGGTGTCAATTCCTTTTAATCTAAAGAACTTTTAGTGTTTCTTGTAGTGTATGTCTTTTGGTGACAAATTTTCTTAGTTTTCTTTTATCTACAAATGTCTTTATTTTGCCTTAATTCTTGGTGGGCATTTTTGCTGAATAGAAAAATCTGGGCTGACATTTTTTCCTGTTTGGCACTTTAAAAAATGTTGTATTTCACTGTCTTCTGGCACCTGTGGTTTCTGGTAAGAAGTTCTAATTGTCATTCTTTGTGTCATTTTTCTCTAGCTTTCAAGATTTTCTCTTTCTCTCTGGTTTCTGCAATTTGACTATGAAATTCTGTGCTGGAAAGGGTTAACTCTGCAGGCCTGGGTTGCTTAAACACTGCGCATGCTGAAGAAAGGTCTGTCTTCAGGACTAGCCCTTGGCAGGCTCCTGTGAAATGAACTTTAAGCTCTTGGAGTGTTCTGGCTGACATGTGTTTTTGCATGCCTGAGGTGCTGGGCCATGCTGTACTATGACCGGGTAAGTGGACCCTAACAATATGACTTATGGTGAACACTTATTTTTGCTGTGGGAGGTTGGGGTGTGAGTAGCTGAGGTCAGTCACGTGGGCACTGCATGCTATCCTGGACAGCAAGGACTGAGCGAGATTCCCTGGTTGGCAACACTTTGTACATGCTGTCACATATCACTGATAGAAGAATTAAGGACATCTCCTGTGTGATTCCCCTGGACACCTAAAAGCTTGTACCTGGTTTCTCCTGGACTTTATCCCATGTGCCTTTCCCCTTTGCCAGTTATAATGTGTCCTTTTGCTGTAATAAACTGTTAACTGTGAATATATCAACTTCTGAATCCTGTGAGTCCTTCTAGCAAATCACTGAGCCTGGGGGTGGTCTTGGGGATCCCTGTAACATGTGCCAAGGTATGGGCTTCTTTGTCCCTATCTTAGTAGGTGTTTGCTAAGCTTCTTTAATCAGTATATGTGATTTTTCATAAAATTTGAGAAATATTTTGCCATTTTATCTTCAAATATGTTCTCCTCCAGTCTCTCATTTTCTTCTTCTAGGATTCCAACCATGTCACTTAGGTCTTATAAGTGTCCCAAAGGTCCTTGAAACTCAGTACTATCTTTTCTGTTCTTCAAATTGGATAGTTTTGGTTCATCTAACATCAAGTTCATGAACTCTTTCCTTTATCATCTCTATTTACTGTTAAGACTACTTGGTGAATTTTAATTTCTGCTGCTATATTTTACAGTCTTAAAAATTTCCACTTGGCTCTTTTGCTTCCATTTCTCAATTGAGATTTCCTTTCTTTTCATTCAATGCAAGTATATTTTCCTTTAATTCACTGAGCAGTTATATATAATGGTGTATAGCCTTTGGACTCTGTTATATTCCTTGGAGAATACTGATCTTTGTTTCAGTATGCAATTAAATTTGGCTGGACCCAAACTGCCAACTTTTGTCTCTTGGACAACATCTTAGAGTCAATTCTTTTATCTTTAGCTGGGCTGCTTGTTGTCTTCCGCTCTCTTCTTTCTAGGATTCCTCTTCTCACTTTCCAGTGGCTGAATGGGTGTAGATGACTTGAATTCTGTCCTCTAGTAAGTTTTCTATGGAAGTTTTAGCCAATCTGCAACGTAATAACTTCAGCCTGTCCTCTGGCTAAAAGCATAACAATGGAAAACTAACTCCATGCTGTCTCTTAGGTGTCACCCCTTTCTCAGAATCTGCCTGCTTTCATTCATTTTCCAGTGCCTTCAAGTCTTTTTTTTTTCTCTCTCTCTAATCCAGGGTATATAATTATATGTAGAAAGGTCAGGGCCAGTAAAAGCCTACTTGGCCATACTTCAAGAAAAACCACGGTGATATTGTTTTTAAAAATTTGCTTCAGATTCATTGTCTGTAGATACATAGATTCACTTTTAATGATACTAAAACAGGGATTATTCCGAAAACCTTGTTTTCTTTTTTTCTCCTACTTTAAGCATTCGTCATATAGCAAAGACTCTGCTAGGTATTCTATAAATGAAGTTTTTATTAATAAATTATGTATACTTTCACACAACAGCAGAAAGTACAACTTTGACAGCAAATTGACAGCAATTAGAAAACTAACGCACATACCTATAAGTGAAATTGATAAGGAGTGGCACACTGACTCTCGAGAAATAGGTGCATATGTGTAAAAACAGATTAAATACAAGGATGTCAACAAAAACTGAAAAATAACCCAAATCCTAAGCTAAAGAGAAATGACATAAGTAATAATATGAAGTACTACACAGATGTTAAAATGAATAAATTACGTACATTTCAATAAATTACTAGGTCATTTCTAGGCCTTTGTTACACATCGCCAAACTGCCTTCCAAGAGTTGTAACAACTTACACACCTATCACCAAACTATATCCCTGCCTATTTCCTCGCATTCTTGCCAACGTGGAGACTAGCATTCAAAAACTGTCTTCGCTCAATTAGGCGTATGAGGCAGGGATATAATTTTTTCCCAAATGATTATCAAACCATAGATCATACCATATCTACTGGACTAACTAAAATACCATCATAAAGGGAATGAAATTCGGCTTTATTAGGAACTTGTATACAATATACTGTAAAATAGCAAAAGAAAAATAAAATACTACGAATTTTTTTGTTTCTTTTGCTCATTTCCTCCAACAACTTTAGGCTGAACATAATTACAGAACTGGTTTTACTTTAGAAGGAAGATATTCCTAGAGAATTAGAGACTGGTTATTTTACTGAAATAGTTTATATTTTAAAAGATTTATTCATAAAAAAGACAATTAAAAAAATTTTTAATTTTGAAACCTGCAAAGAAAGATCTGTCAGTCTCTTGGTCTAATTATACTGGTCTTACTTAATTATCATCTAAAAATATCCACTAATCACAGAATTTGGTCAGTGACAAATAACCAAAACTTCCACAGCCCTCAGCTGAGAATGACTAATAATTAGTATTTACATGGAACTTTATTTATTATAACACTATAAAGCAGGGCAAAATAATTATTACCATATTAAAAAAGGAAGATGCCAAACCAGTTAGGCTAGTTGCGTAAGGTCACACTAAAGGAGGAACTTGCCAGAATTAGACATGAGTTCTTGTCCTATAGGCCTCATCACTCAAGAGCTACTGTAAGAATGATAACAACTCATTAAGAAACCTAAAATATACGAGAGCCAGAGAATCATATTACTGAAATGATACTGAAGATCATCTACTTCAACATCCTCACTCTACGCATAAGGAAACTGAGGCCCCAAAGGTGATGTAACTTAATTGTTCAATGTCACACATTCAGACACAGTAAAGCAACAATGAAAGTTTAGTGCTCCTAAGTCCAAGCTCAACAATCTTCCCTTACTAGGGAATAACCCGCTAATCTTAATTTCCATTTCGCATTTTTGAGTAAAAAAAAAAAAAACAAAAAACCTCACTGTTTTTATTGATAATAATGAACAATTCATTCACTTAATAATTAATTAATAACTAATTATCCAGTACCTACTACTCTATGCCAGGTTCTGTACTTGGTGCTGAATGAATCTTTACTATGTGCTAGGCACTGCATTACCTGCATTTGCATGTATAATCTTCACAATCTTATTACAAGGTCAGCACAATTATTATCTCTATTTAAAGGATTAAAATTTAGGAAGATTAAGTAATCTGTCCAAGGTCCTGAGTGAAGAAATGCCTTTATAAAAGGTAAACGGTGTCCTGCTGCTGCAGCAGCCACGGCTCTGACATCCCAGGGCCACGGGCCTCAGCGAGGGCCACAGGTAACCAAGAACGTCAGGAGGCTGAGGCTTGGCTGCCAGTGCCCGAACCTGGCGAGCACACCTAGTCAGTGCGAGTGAGTGTGGGACCAGATCCTTGAGGTGTCGCACCTGCCCAAGGAGCTGAGCGGTGCTCTGGCTGCAGCGAGGAGAGAAAACGAGGAGAGGGAACGATGGCCGCTAAGGACTGGGCCCCTCCCCACTCTGTGCACAATGAAACCTGATAGAAAAAAAGGTAAGTGGTATAACCACACTTATAAGTTGATCCCAACAAAAATCTCGATTTTGTTTTAAATACTAATAACTCCCTATATGATTTCATTTGAAAAAAGGGATCTATGGTCAAACAGGTTTGGAAAATCATAGATCTTCACATAGCACCTGACACTGACCACAAGTAAGTACAGAACTTGGTATCAGATTAGAGGTTGAAGGTCTCTTTTAGAGACCTTAAATATCCTTTCCTTCTTACATGTTCTAGGATCCCAGAACAGACAGCATTTGAGGTAATTTACAAGACCAATTGCTAGGAAGGTAATCATTCAAATAGAAGGAAGGTAAGAGGAAGAGCCTAATGTCATATAATGAGTTTCGCCTGAAGAATATTAAATAATGTCCAAAGTAGAAGAATGCATGAGTTCTCCAAGTACTACACACAAAACAGCACTAGGACACAGGTTTCCTCCTTTCGGAGCATAAAATCTCTATGGTATAAAATCAAATTAATTAAAAGTTTAATTTACTGTCTATCCCAGCAGGAATTCCTTTATCTTTGATTGCCAAATAGGTTTTACAAGGCCCAAAGCAAAAAATCCAAGTACTAAGTAAGCAGTGCTATTATTATGCAGATTTAAAAATAAACTCTGTAAATAAGACCCTAATGATGTTCTTAAAAGCAGTGATCACCCTAGGGCCAACCTATAAGAAAAGGAGACCCTTGAAAAAACTGGAGCGTAAAAAAATATTTTTAGAATATTAATTTTAACAAGTGGTCTACTGCTTTGGGAAATACCTGTTTAAGAAAACCAAAGCAAGCGACCATTAAAAAGAAATCTACCTTTCCCTACACAGTGTTTTTATTCCTGGTCATAATTTTGGTGATTGAAATCAGGGACTAAAAAAAATGTCACTCTGATAAGTAATCAATCAAAGCAGAATTAACCACATGCAGGATTTCTAATGTAAAAGGTTACCTGAGAAGTGTGTCAGGAGTCTTGCTAGCACATGCTTGTTTACCAGTTCAGCCTCGCTAAGGCTGGAAATAATATCTACATTAGCAGTTTCTTTGCTAATAGTGGGCTTTTCGGAAATCCCAAGATCAGATCCGGTCTTGACATCTGGGTGTTCTAGCACATCGCATGATCTCTGTGGCCAAGATTCTGGAGCAAATGTGAAAGTCTGCTTGCGTATTTCTTCAGGAGATTCTACTTTATCCTGTGCAGAAGCTGACTTCTCAGCCTGTCTTTCACTCAATTCTTTAAGGGCTTTGATTGTGAGCTGTTCCTGTTCTAAGTCAAGAGAAGCTACTGGAGTACGTTGGGTGGGGAAAACATCCTGAAGCTCACTTCTATTTGTTTCTTTGCTTTGTTCAGAATATTTGCTTTTTATGTCTTTAATTTCAGAACCACCTGACTCACTTTCACGTAAGACTTCTACAGGAAGAGTTGTTTTAAAGTCCACAGTCTTCTCTGATGTTGCTTCAAAGGCATTTCCTTCCCCTTTATCTACTATTCCTCTCTCCCTGGTTTCTGTACAGGTTGCTATCAGGTCCTCTGGGGAAGAATCATCTGTATCTTTAACATTTTTTTCATGTAATGACTCCAAATAAGCAGAGGTGGTCACATTTAGTGAGAATTCTGTCTCATTAAAGACATTTGAAGATGCTGCTGCAGGAAGTGTTGGGTTCTTAGTTGCAACGGGCTTTTCAGGAGCAATTTCACTCCTACTATCTGAGTGCTTCGTACCTTCTGACTTGACGTTCAGGTCAGGTACCTGGGAACGTGCCACCTCAGCAGCTGGGCTCCTCTCAAGATCAGGCTGAACTCGTGGCTCAACGTCACTGACCGACCGGTCAAAGTTTTCGGATGTTCTGTTTTCCCTATTATAGTTGAGAATCTCTTTGATTTCTCTTTCATCTGATTTTACAGCAGCACTTGGAATGGAAACGGGTTTTTCAGCCTGAATTTTGTTACTTTCGAATGAAGTATCGGCTGTGATGTCCTCTATTACTGTGTCATCGGATTCACCAGAACTATCAGCCTCTGTCACTTCTCCCAGCACAGAACTCTGCCAGTTCATGTCATCCTTCAGGTGGCCATCAGGTAAAACCACTTTCACTGGGGCCACTCCAGAACCCAAAGAGACACATTTTTCAAACAGAGATCCAGGTAACTCTGAAAATGTGTCATCTTGTTTCTGCACACTGCCTTGCACACCTCTGCTCCCAACATCCTTTGTGGAATCAAGACAGTCTGGTATAGGTTTTTCATCAAGGATAGCATTTTCTTGTGGGAGAGATGCTTCTGCCCAGTCACCTGCTGATTTAGTGATGGGTGTGCCCCCATTAATAGAACATACAGGAATTTTCTGGTGAGTGTTAGCTTTAAGATTTACAACTGGAATTTCTGAATTATATTCACTCATGTCAAGTCCTGTAGTTTTTGTGATGTAGTCAGATTTATCGCCCTGCTGTTTCACTTGGGGAACCAAATCCCAAGTCAGTATTTCATTAGTAAAGTTATGCATATCATTCACACATCTGGATACCTCTTCCAATGCTGCACTTGTGTGTGAAAACTGCCGAGTGAGCAATCCGGAGGTTGGGTAACGCCCTGCCTCTTTATTTCTCAGTGGAAATACTTTGTCACTAGACTCCGAAATGTCTGCAGATTCTCTATCAGCGTGCGCTGCCCAGCTACCGAAATCATTCGTGCTCTCCTTATACGCATCTTTAAATTCTTTGTCAAATGTTGCTTTGTCAATAATCACTTCAAATGGTGATTCGGGGGAATCCTTTTCAATAATACCACCTCCTGAAACTTTGGATGGGGATAAGGAGTAGGTACAAATGCCTTCTGCATTAGACTGCTCAGTGGGTGGTTTCTGGGCTGTCAGCAAAGTGAACTTGTCATCAGCGCCCAAGGTAGTTTTATCATTCCTATTTGGTGCCTCATTTGTGTTCTTGGACGCTTGATCTTTATTTATTTGCTGTTCCACCTGACCAGCTTCCTTTGAGAGAGAAGCAGCATGACCTGGGAAACTGGCTGGAGTGGAAGGATGGTTACAGCAACCTTCCGCGACAGAAGCTGGGGGGCTGGCTACGTCTTCACTGGTCCCATGAGGCTCTTCCATCTTTTTCACATCTGGAAGAGCCAAGCAGTCTCTTCCTTCTTTGGCTAAAATAGGCTGGCTGCCCAACACTTGGCTTTTTTCTTCACGTAGTATTGTAGGGTCAGTGTTATGTGTTTCAGAAGACGAAAAAGAGGAGGAAGTCATTTCTGAAGGTGGCTCATCAGAGCAAAAAGAACTCAATCCTTCTATGGTCAGAATTTGAAAGAAAAAAATTGTTTACCAGGTACAATTACATATTAGCTAGTCAGGCCAAGCAGCATGCTTTTTATTTTTAAAATTACATATATACACACAGGATGTAAACACACACAAATATGTAACAAAACAATGTCAACAACTATCCTCTACCACATGCATAAAATTGCCAGCGGTGAAACAGAAAAGCCACATCATGCTACAAATTCCAAATGACAAAAAAATTTTCGGTCTACTTTTTCCATTGTAAAGGTAAAGAGCATAAAGAAGAGTAAGAAGACTGGGAAATCTGGGGACGTTTTCTTCCGTTTTTTGGTAGAGCTATTCAACAGAAATGATGTAATCTATACAAAACAAACAACTTGATATTATGAAGTTCTGATACACTCTCATCTGTAAGCTGAACAGTTCAGAACACACCGCCTCTATAAATCCACTGTTAAAATCTGAGAATCTGGGAAAAAATAGTGGCTGGAGTTCTTTTTGATTTTCAGGAGATAAAATGGACCCCTCCTGAGTCTAAAAATCAGTCTAGAATTATTCTGTTCTATCTACAGGGAAGACTGGTCCCAGGTACAGATGACGTCAACATTTGAAACGGAAGGTACTGAAAAAGTTGGCCTGCTCCAAAATCTCTTACACCAACTTGCCAACTTAACCAAATCTGAACTTTAAATTGGTTAAATGTTAACTCTAGAAATCCTTTTTAAAACAGAAGCTATCCTTCTAAAAAGTACGTATTAATTAAGTCTCATCGGTTATTAATACCACAGAAACCACTGATTTACCACATCGTTTTCCAACTTCCCAATCTCACAAGTTTTTACTGGGGAAAAAGATCAAAACGGCTGTTCCAAGGGAGTGCTGTCTTTCTTGCGCACTGCTGTATCGCTGGAGTTGGAGCAAGGTAGGTCTGAAGTCATTCCATAAGAATGAATCAAAGATTCAGCTGGGTCAGCTGAGGTGTGAGCAGGCTCAGTAACGCCTTGTGAGTGAATGAGTAGAGTAACTGAGAAGACGTGAAAGAGAAAAACCTTTGGGATGACCCTTATGCAGCTATGTTCTTTTTCACGTGAGAAGCCGAACAATTAGACAAAAGCAAAAGCATGACTTTATTCAAAATTATTTTGCAAAGATGAGAAGAAATAAGAATGAAATATCTACTGCAATGAAAAAAATCTGGCTATAAAAATGTTTCCAAATGCCAGACGAAGTTTCTCTATTTCAACATATCACTAACATCTGATGCGACGGGATCGCATCTTTAGAATCACAACTGTCATCTGGGTATTGGCGGAAATGTCTATAAATGAGGAAGAAAAGTCTGGTGGTACAAACTGCACCCAGTGGGACAGGGAATACGTGAAGTAAGATTAATTCATATTTAGTTCTAACGTAGTAAACATGATCACATCTATCATTATATGTAAATACTCAGCAAGACTGAGTTATGGATATAATATAAATGGTCAGCATTGTAGGTTAAAAGGTTCAAAAACTATACGCTACACTTAAATCAGAACTATCACAAAATCTGAGCTACTGAATTTACTGGTTACTGTTTCTACCAGGAAACATTCAATGGACTAAATCTGGGTTAAGGTAAAACTGTTTGGGAACCCCTCCCTTCAAACAGGAATGGAACTCTGAGGTGAGCAAAACGACCCCACCTCACAGGGAATGCTTATATATTTTATAGAAACTGAGATTTCAGACAATTTGGACTTGTCATCTTACAGGGGAAAGTGGGCAAAAGGAATTAGTTATAATTTAACAAATATTTATCGAGTGCCTTTCATGCATCTGAAACTGTTTTAGGCACTATGTTAAAAGCAGTGAACAAAATGGAAAATATCCTTGCCTTTGTGGAGCTTACAATACAGAGTGGGAGACGGACAACAAGCAAAACCAGTAAGTAAAATGAGGATGATGTTGCGGTGGGCTTGGCAAAATGAGAAAGGAAGCAACCTACACTGAATGCTAATCAGAGAAAACACACACTTCTGGGGCGGAGGGACATGGTAGAAACATTCTGTGCTTTGGCGGGACACAAACTTGTCAGTTTTCCAAGCCTTGCTTCTCTCTCTTCCTTGAACTCTTAAAACTCCAAAAGTTTTGAGTTAGGTGTATAATAATCTGAGAAGCTAGAAGATTAGGTCAGAAATCTTATTCTCACAGCACCAACGAATCCTGTACTGGTGCCATGATTGCCTGACAGGTTTCAAACATTTTAACTACAGAGTCTTTAATACAACTATTATATATACAAAAGTAAATTTAATCATGTTCCCTAATAATAATTTTGTGACTTAATTTTGGGATGGGTAGTGTTTTTGCAGGGGCAAGGTTAGAGGGTATACAGAGTGTGATGCTGCATTCATTCCTCAGTGATCGATCGTAGGATGCAGGTGCTAGCTCTCACGGCTGTCAATCAAACTTTCCCACGTAAGTATCCTCATCTGTGCTTTAATTTTAATTATCTTGTTTAGAATTTCAGCGAATGAAAAAAAGTTTCCTTAGCTAGTTAAAACCCTAACAAACTTGGACAGAGCTGACTTGTACCAAGACAATGGAAAAAACTGGACTGGAAATAAAGAGTTTACAAAGGCAGGAACTAATAAGCCTTTGGAACAGCTCCCATAAGCCAAGACTCTTCAATTAGTCAGTATGGTACTTCATAATCATTGGTGTTGTCCAAGCCTGAACCTGGCGAAATGGCAGAAAACTCCAGGGAGTTTGAAGATTGCTAGTTTATAAATACTATACACTGATGAAATAACTCTGGATTATCTTACGTCTCCGGAAATGTCCACTACCCTTTTTTATTTCCAAAGTCTCTTGCACTACAAGAGACTGTCAATATTACTAAAAACAAACGTGTCAAAAAATCTCATCACGAATATTTTCTAGATTAGTTATTTGCTATAATGGGATTTAATGTACACATTCATTTTCAATAATCCTAATAATTTAATATGGCATTATTCTAATTATTAACAAAAAAGGGTTACACATCTAATAGATATGTTAAAAAGGGAATCAGTATATGATGGGGAAAATGTCATAACCCTACGATGATCATAAAATGTCTCCAAATGTATCCAGTACTTAGACTGTAAACCCTTATAAGCCTCCATTTAAGTATATTTTCTGAAATAAGACTAGGTAGGAAATTAAGTTGTTTCTCTACCACTTCCAAACTCAAAATTCTAATTAATTAAAAGATGCAAAATCCTTTCATCAAACTTAATAATCTTGTGGCTTTGGCAAGCTGCTTAATCTCACCTAAAAAATGGGGATACTGAAGCACCTAACTTTAAAACTGCTGTGAGGATTAAATGATTTAATATATGTGAAGCCCTTAGAACAGCATCTGGCACTTAGTAAATCCTCAATAAATGTCCCCAAACATCACATTCTTACAAAAAAAAAAAAAGTGTACACACACACACACACACAATCATCAAATCATAATCACCTTCCTCTGATCTATAATACAGAAAATCCTCATTCAGAGTTTTAGACACTTTCCCTCCTATTCACAAATAAGAGGAAGTGATTTAAAACGCTTTTATCTATTTCAAAATTTTGAGTGATACAACTTCTGAATCAGTACAAACCGAATGCCTATGACATTCTAAGAACTGTGCTAGGTTCTATGTGGATAAAGACATTTAAGGCAGCCCAATACATAAAAAATTTCTAAGCCAATGTTGAAGTATAAAGGAACGTTTCCTGAACAGAATGTTGCAGCAACGACCTATACCACCATCAAGGTCAAAGTATATTTTAGTTCCATTTACAACTAGCTGAACAATTGGACAACCTAGCACAAAAATCCTGATTCCTTTCAAACTTTAAAGCAACTTCTACTGCTTCACAAACCTGACCTCTAACTTACTGACCCAGAGTTTCCCGAGGAGGATGGAGCTCAGGAATCCTCTTAACAAGTTTCCCAGATAATGAACCCAGTTTGAGAACCACAACTTGACTGTATTATTTTAGTTTTAGAAGCGTAGAACAATCGACCTGTACTTCAGAACTTGCCCTGTAAAAACCCCGCAGATGGGACTGACACCGTCACTTCTGCCCATAGGTTGTCTGACCAGGAGCACAATGTGCAGATTAGCAGGGCCTGGGGAAGGAGTTGGCCTTTGTGCCTGCTTTGAACATGTCTATATACTACTTTTAAAGTACAGTAACTTGCAACTTTGATTGGAATAAGGCAAAAGCTTATTTGACTAAGAATCTGGTGTGTGGGAATTGAGGAATAATGTTCCCTCTTCCGTGTCCAGAGTTTTTATCTCACAGAACAAGGTGGGAGTTAAAGATAACATGAAAAAAACTTCCGAGTGAATGCTGTGCACACATCAATACATTCAAACTGGACTGTATTGCACTGTTTACTTTATTCTTCAAAATATCTTCTCTTTACTGTATATCTTATTCTTAGAACTGCCCTTCAGTAAAAGATCTAGTACTTTTATACTCAAGTCTCTGTAACTTAATTACTGAAAACAGTGTGATCTAAAAACAAATAGGCAATAAGGAATGTTATATTTTATATCAGAGCTACTTGTAAAAAGAGTAAATAGCTTACAGTTCTGTTATGGTTACCATTTAGTTACTTTTCCCCTCGCTTAGGAAATTCATTACTATTAGAAGGATCCTTGTAACATGGAAAAACCATACACATCAATGAAGAAAGGCTGCCAGCCGGTAGTAGCCACTAAGTTACTTTTTCACATACATACTATGCATATTCATACAAGGGAGGCTTGAAATATTCAGGTATAGGTTTTCCCACACTTGAATTTTCTCATGTTCACAAAACAAGAAAGACAAATTATCGTGCAAAACAATATCAGCAACTTTCAGCCACAGCATCAAAATAGGAAGTTAGCCAGCAGACACTTTGCAGCCAAGCTAGATCCTAAACAAAAAGTCTCTTTTGTACAAAGAAAAATGTTTTGCTTTTGTTAAAAAGAAGGCTGTAACTGGCAAAATTTTTCCCTCGATGCTTGCCCCAAAGTTCAGTGTTTAACTTCCTATTCCAGATGCCTACTGAGTTACTCAAACTGAATGCAAATGTTCATTACTGAAAATGTGCTTCCAATTCTGCATGGTGGATGGATGCTCTCCAATCTTATTTTCACCTACTCCCCCTCCCCCAATACTTTCTGAAGAAAATCATAGTATTTTCCACCCTACACTTTTACTAAAGGTTTTAAAAGTAGAAACCAAATTTCAGTTTCATTTTGTTTCTGGTGGAGGGAGTACATCTCCCAGATGATGACTAAATTATATAACCAATAGCAGCAATATGGACAAAATAATCTTTCTGCCTCTTCTGCTCTCATGATTTTAACATTAACCTCATAATGACATTTTAAAAAATATCTGTAAACCCTAAAATACAATATACTTTATCATCTTTTACAATAGGTAGTTGTCTGAGTATGGGCTTTGAAGTCCTAGGTTTGTCACGTACAGTGTTACCTTGAGCAAGTTATTTCGCCATTTTAAACTCTCAAGTGGTAAAAGAGCTAGTACTTTTCCTCCATTAAGCAGGCTATGAAGATTAAATGAGATAATTCGAATAAAGTATTGAGCACTGTAAAAGCTCAATAAAAATTAGCCACATACTGCATCTATACCTCTGTTAATATCTTTACAGTATAGGAAAACATCATTAAAATTTACTCCCCTGTGTTGAAATTCTCAGAGGTTAGGTTGAAATTTAACTCTTTAATGAAAAAAAAAAAAAAAAGAATCAATAAGCAAAAGACCGCAAAGGACCTACTCAGGGGCACAATTGATTATGCCACTGACATCCTCATCACAAATTTATCATTGGCTTTCAAAAAGCTTCACCTGCTAGTTCAAGTAGCTGCACACCTCAAAGTAGTACAATTTAATAAATATTACATAATTTCCTTTTGAAATATTTAACTGCCTCTCTTTATTCAGTCCAGATTAACAACAGTCTTGGGTACAGGCATCTCTCTGAAGCCCAATAATAAGTAGGTATATATTTCAGGATTAAAAATGTCATTTTAAAATATGAAAATGTCCCACTTAATTATTGCTACATATTGCTACATACGGTTTAGATACATAAAAGGCACAATTCTCCAAGGCTAAAAAATGACTAAGGGTTATGGAAGCCAGACACAGGTTATTTAGTTGGGTTAGTGCCAGCGATGGACTCAAGGTACCTGTTGGTGTCAGCAGTAGCTTTGAAGGCCTGTGTTGACCCAGACTGGTCCCAGCTATTCTCCCCAGGGGTTTTAATGCAGTTAATCAAATACACCAACAACTTCCCCTTCCCTTATTTTTATTAAGACAGACTAGAAGTACCAGTTTCAGCTGTCCTAGATAATACCCAAGCACCTGCCAAGGTGTCACCTCAAACAACTGAACAGGCTCTAGACCTGCCAATGAAGTAGAGCACCAAGTGGTTTACTTTTTCACTACGTGTGTGTGTGTGTTTGCAGAAGAAAATGCTGAATAGAGGCTAGACTGGAACATTTTCGGGGATGTTTTTAATGGCTTCTTCACAACATCCCTTTAGCATAACGCTATCTTGAATCTGCACCGGTCAAAGTAACTCTTTATAAGCTGAAAGGAAGGATACAAAAACGAATCTATTTTCTTTTACAAACTCGGGTACTGTGAAACTGAAGCCTAAACATTAATTAATTTTCCATTAAAAAAAATCCTTTTTATCTACCTCCATTTTACTTGTGTATGTGTAATTTTTCCTAACAGGGATTAAAGTAATTTTTAAAGCTAAGATAGTTATCATCTCAACGTTCCATGTATTAAGTATGTTGTGCTTGGGTGGCACTGTTACACTCTTTAGGATATCAATTATTCCTTCTATGTGAAAAAAGTGACTGGAAGTTATAAGTATGAAAGATGTATTTTTAAAGATCTGAAATATTTACAATAGAGAAAATATAATTATTTGTTCTATTTACACTGTATTATTACCGGTTTATCTTCTAGAGCAGAATAAATGTAATACCTATTTGCCTAAATTATTAAATTTCTAATGAGGAAAAAAAATCCTTAAAAATGTCAAACTAGTTGGGTTCCAGATGTCAAAATCACTTTGTAGGTTTGAGTTACTTTCTAACATTCACAAAATACCTATCTTTTAATGTAAACAAGTTAATTTCAAAGGTCATGATCTGACCCACAAAGGATTTCAAATTCACAGAGTGAGGCACATTATAAAGGGGTTTGGGGACTCTAATGTTAGCAGCCTGAATTAAAAGCAACAAATTATCACTTAAAAGCAACAAATTATCATGTTTCCTAAGAGGCAGATTAAACCTGGCAAAAATTTTACTATGTTCATTTTATCCCATTATGTTTTTATTCTAAGGTCAAAATCTTCCTAACAAACCAGCATCCAGACTTTGCATCTAGAGAATTCAGCTGGGACAATAAACTCTTTCCACAGGGCTTCTTAAACTTATCTAGCGAGTTTAACTACCTTTTTTTAAAAATAAGGGTTTTCCATTGACAACACGTTTTTATTAGTGCAAATCAACGAAGCACATGGCACTTTCTCTTCCAGCTTTTTAGCAGTGCGACTACCTCCACGAACCTATAGCTATCACACCCGATTCCCTTCCTCACTGGTTGACAGATCTAATAAAACAAGTAAAGCCACAGATGTAGGAAACAATCCTTGCTTGCCAAAAAGTCAACTGACTTGTTCAACATTCCTAGGCAACCTGGCCTAGCTCTTGGGGCACATCTCAGAGAAGTTCACACCACAATACTCTAGCTAGGCTGGTATACTAGCAGTTCAGTGGAAGCACACTTTTATAGTTTTTCCAAATCCACTACCTCTTCAAACCAGTTACATAACTGCAAATCAGTAAGTTAAATGCATTCTGGGGGTGGGTTGTTTTTTGAGCCACAATTTTATCTGTTCCAAATTTTGTAGGCAAGTTTTTAATTTTTAAGAAAGACAAAACTACATCTCAAGCTTATGCTTGTCAAAGGGTCCACTGCAGCATCATTATTCTATCTTACTAATAAACTTTACAGGAAACCCATTGGAAACTGCTAAATATAAAGGACTGGCTTGTAATTAGCTTTTAAGGAATTTGGGGGCAATAGAAAACTTGTGCCTCATATCCCCAGTTACAGCCTCTTTCTCAACATTTTTCTTTTATTAATGCATACAAAAAATGACAGACTTGCCTTGTGAGGTCGAAAATAGAGATACAGGCTGAGAGGAAGAGGAAGAAACAAAGGAATCTGAAAGAAAATATACAGCGTGAGAAGTTGACAACCTCACACAGGAATTTTAACTTTTTGGCCAAGCATCATCATCTCACTGGGTTTAAGCAAGAGAGGAAAACCCAAGTCTTTATTTCCAATTACTGTTTTCACTCACCTGGCAGCAAAACCATCTCTCATTTTGAGATGCATTTCTAAAAGTTAATCCACTTTGTTTTTTTGGTAAATATTCTCACCTTCAAAGGAAGTAAAGAGGGATCCCTAGCATTTTTAAACAAGTATAACCTCAAGAAAGATGACGCTTCCCTGCAACTGTGTGGGAATGGAAAAATAGGTATATCTAAGTATGAATTGATACAGGCTTTTAACCATTTTCCACTGCATTTTGTGGAGTTAGTCACTAAAAGATGAGCATTTAAATGTACAGTTGGCAATATGCAAAGCTGACTCTGAATATTTCGCAATTAATCCACAGGGAAAACAGGACTACGTGAGAAATCTTCACCTTCTAAAATTATACTCTCCTAAAGTTGGCAACATATATCAAAACTTTAAGTGTACATACCTTTCCCATCACCCTATGCATACTTTTTAACTTGGTAGTTATACTTCTAGGAATTTATACACATGTAAAGACGTGTATCAGGGTAGTCATAAGCGCGCTGGTTATAATAAGTACTAGAAATAATCTAAATGACCATTAGTAGACGACCAGTTAAATAGTTAAAGCCAAACAATGGAAAACTTGTTGCTATGAAAAAGAATGAGATATAGCTATATATGCCGGTATAGTAGATATATTAAATTTAAAAAGCAGAGTGCAGGAGCGCATACAGTGTGCCCCCGTCTGTTAACTGGCAACACAAGGGACTAGTAAAAGGGACTTTAGGGTCTGGAGTAAGAGGGAGATTTGCTTTTCACTACAACCTTTGGCCCTTAAAAAATCAGATAAACCAAGAACATAAATTACCTTTTGAGTAAAAATGTAAAAAGATGAATAAAAATGGCATGTGAAAAACAACACCAAGAACGCTCCTAAATATACTGATCTTCATTTGTTAACTCCTTTTTTCTTGCATTTATAAGTGTTTTCACAAGTGTTAGAAACATTAAACTATGGAGATTATCTGAAAAATTGGGACATACCTATAGCTATAAGTACTAATTTAAGAAAACTAGCCAACAAATATGGAGCATATTAACACCAAGGCAGAATTTAACAGACAACAGGCAGTAATTCAGTACCTCAAGATCAGAATTTTAATTATCTTAAAATGAAGCATCACATTTACTCCTACAAATGAAAAACGGTTCTTTCGTTTTTTTAAAGCAAACATTTCTATTTCTTTAATGTTTCCCAATGGGTTTATTCTTATGTGTTTACCTTCAACGTTAAATCTCTGCCAACTGATAAGTTTAAATAGGAAAGAACTTGAGAAACCAAATGCTAAGTAAGCCCAGTGCCAAAAAGGTCCTATGAATTTGCCATTTCACCTCCAAGTAACACCTCCTCCTAATGGAAAATTTCAACACATACATTTTTATGCACAGCATCTATTCTGATACAGAACACAGATAACCAGTAATAGTTTGCAACAATATTGCATGAGGTCTTCCAATTTATACCAGCACATTGTACTCACACCCAGTATTTATGCTACAGGGAACTGAACCCAAGAATGGTGCTCTTAATTTTCAAATGCTATTAAGTTAACCAAACAGTATCTTTAAGGAGCCAGGTCCAGACACTGTGGTTATAACAGAGATGACAAGTGACTAAAATAGTCAAACTAGTCAAAATGTATGAGTTATGGGAATGCAGCACAGACTCACTAAAGTAAACTACAGAAGAGATGGTAAACTTGGTCATAAAGGTGAACAAGGCAGAGGAAGGCATTCTGGCGAAGGAACAACTGGCCAGATTCCAAATGGCTTTAGATCAGTGGTCCCCAAACTTTCTAGCACCAGGGACCAGGGCTCCTATGATAATCTAACGCCTGATGATCTGAGGTGGAGCTGAGGCGGTGATGCTAGCGCTGGGGAGTGGCTGCAAATACAGATGAAGCTTCGCTCGCTCGCCACTCACCTTCTGCTGGGCAGCCCGGTTCCTAACAGGCCATGGACTGGTACCAGTCCGTGGCCCGGGGGATGGGGACCCCTGCTTCAAATGTCATATAATGAAATTTCGATTTTATCCTATGTGAAATGAGGAATCACTGGTGAGGGAATGACATCGCATGTATTTTAGAAAGAACTCTGGCAGCAGTGTAGAGCATGGACTTAACTGAAAAGTTACTGCATAATCTTGTCAAGACGAGGGCTTGAACTAAGGCACTGAGGGTGAGACAGAATGGACAAAACTTAAAATCATTTGGATGCTGGAGACTGGAGAAATCAAAATCAAAGGACTGAAGGACTAAATGAAATGCCACGGATGGGTACGGAACAAAGTAGAAGGACTCCTTATATTAACTTTCACCAAAAAAATAGATCTAAGGCGTATCTTAGTGGAAACTGTTTCCCACAATGGACTGGCTCAGGAGAGAGGCAAGGGCTGGCTACACATAAATTTCTGGGACTTAACATTTGGGTGAGAAGGGACACCACTGGAGTGAATGAATGTGTCCAGGGAGAATGAGAGGTTTTACCATGGAATCTTGAGACATACCAATACGTAAAGAAGGTGCAAGAAAGACCTAGTAAAGGAGACTGAAAAGAGTCAATATAGGGGGAAATGGTGTCACTGGGGAACTTTAGAGACTGATTAACAGAGTCAAAGGCCAGTGAGTGGCTGAGACTTTGAAATGGGTCACTGAAATTAAGTAATCAAGAAACTCAGCACTGATGACTCTATAGTTGGAGTGGTGGGGAGAGGCCAGATACCGAAGACTGAGGAGTGAATGGAACTTTTAAAAGCATGGATAGAAGGACGGATGATAAAGAGAAGGAGTAGGTGAGAAATGGAAAACAAGGAGGAAAAATAGCAAAAAGGCGCATTAGTGCATGTTTTCAAATTTGGGTCTGGGCTAGTTGTGTTGTTTCGGGGAGGGGAAGAGAAGTTTTGGATTGGACATGAGATTCAAGTTTTATTTAGATGGGTGAAAATACACCAAATAAGTCTAATTGTTTAAATTTTCCAACTCCCAGTAAAAATAGTTTCAATGAACTTCACTTTTATGATAACTATCCTTCAATACCAGAATATATGCTATATTTTTAAACACAGAAGCAAGTTACTTTCAGGAACAACTTTGTAGAATGACTTCTATATGTAAATCCAAAACTTTTTTGTTGTGTTAGTTTCTACAGATTAAAGCATCTTCCAACACATAAAAAAAAGTGTTTGAAATTTTATCTAAAATTAATATAATAAAATTAGAAACCATCAGATCTTTTAGATTTCTTTTCTCTAATATCAATATTCTAATATTAAAACAAATGATTTTTATCATTTACAGTTTTCCTTTTCGCTTTATAGCTAGGCCATACACACACACACGTAAAAAGGCAGTCTTTCCACTCCTTCTCATGCTCGCAATTCTTGGTGGCGACTCCTATCATCTCAGTAGAAGCTGCTAACTAAACTTGAGCCAATCACTGCCCTGTCCCCCAGCAGAGCTCCGGGATTGGTAGACTGATCCCCCATACGCACGCACTTTATGCTGTTTATCTTTTTGCTGGCTAGGACCTCCACTGTACTGCTACATAGAAGTGGTAAAAGTGGACCTCCTTGCCTCTTCCAAAGCAATTTCTGTTTCATGGTAAAGGCTAAAAAAAAAACTTATTTTATTTAGATTTACAGAAAAGACCCAAAGATAGTACAGAGTGTTTGCTGTTTTATATCCAGCACTCAGTTTCTCCCAGAGTTAACATGCTACGCTAGTATGGTGGTATACTTGTCACAACAAATGAACTAACATCGATACATTAATAAATCCTGTACTTCATTCAGACTTCATTGATTTTTCCCTAATGTCCTTTTTCTGTTCCAGGATCCCATCCAGGATTCCATATCACATTTTGTTGTCTCGTCGCCTTAGCCTCCTCTGGACTATGACAATTTCCCATCTTATATGTTTTTGATGATCTTGACAGCTTTAAAGAAACACTGGTCAGATATTTTACAGACTGTCCCTCAATCTGGGTTTGTCTGATGCTTTCCTCACGGTTCTGGGTTCTGAGGGAGAAACACTACCTAGGTGAAAGGCCATCCTTTTGTATCATGTCACAGGTATTGCTATCAGTGTGACGTATTACTAATGTGCACCCTGATTCCTCTGGCTGATAGTCTGCCAGGTTTCTCCATGGTGGCACTGCCCCCACTCTTCCATACAGTACTAGTTGGAAGCAAGTCACTAAAAACTTTCCATGCTACATAAACCGGCAAACTGATTTTTATTTACTTATTTAGAGCTAACACATACAAACTAGTATAAAAATATACCAATTAGTATTAATATTTTGGTCTTCTGGAACCAATAAATCTAGAGAAGATCTAATATCTAGTTAAAGTAATTCAATTTATTGGCTGTCGGAAATAAATTCCAACCTGACTGGAAGCACCTCAGAGTTAAGGACCATCAGACACGTCCTCATATCTTTCATAAGGTGCAGAATATGATGGCAATCACAGAGTAGAAGACATGGAATATGGAGGCCTGAACGTAATAGAGGCTTCATAAATGTTTGGTGAAAACAGAACTGTAAGAGAATTTTTAAATGTTATTTCGAAAACAGGGTCTGAGTAGTGACTGGGTGTTAGTCTTACTAATGCAGTAGTAAGTGGCTCCCTCCCGCAGAAGTCGAGATGGAGCACGTTATGAAGATGCTCACTCTACTGTTACGAGTTGGGGAGCTTTCTTCGTACATTCATGGAGTAAAGGTATATGCAGTCTAAGAGAAAGAACAAGCACAACTCTTTTGTTGCAAAAGAGACAAAATGGGAAAGTCTAACAGAAACAAAATGGACTGTGTAAATAAGAAATTGGTTGCAAATATTTTAATGACCCAACTTGTAAAAGAGCACCACATTCACTTTTAGGAATGTCTTTCCCTTCTCCAAATAATGTTCAAAATGGATTAAACCAAAATCTCATATTTTAGGGAGAGTGAAATGGAAATTAAACTTATTTTAACATATTTAAAAGTCCTGACACATCAGACTAGCCAACCACTGAGTCTCTTAATTGGAAGTGAGTCTCTTTCCAATACACCAAAATGTGCCATTGAAGTGTTTATGAAAGGACACTTTTCTGGGGTAAAGCCATTAGTGGAAAATACCTAGAGTCCATAAGTAAAGACAGTAGTGAAAGAAGCCAACCTTAGACACAAGATGTATTTATTACATAGTTTTATGGGCTTACATGAAAACTCTCTTCTCAGCACCTAAATGGATATATCGATTTCTATGGGGATACGTTTTTGCAAAGCTTATGATTTTCGAAAACCAAACGTTCTTAATCGGAGGTTTATGAACGGATTTCATAGTAGTTCATGAACCCTATGAAAGTTTATGCAATACTTTGCATGTTTTTCTGGGAACAGAGTTTCTTCATCCGTTCGTTTATTTCATAAAGATTTATTGAACACCTATTATGAGCCAAGGACAAGTTTTAATTGCCAAACGAAAATAAGGTCTCTGCTCTTTTACTCAAAAATATCTTGAGGGCCTGCTTTGTGCCAGGTTCTGTTCAGGCCATTAGGGATAGAACAGTGAATACAACAGCAAAAATCTCCACTCTGATAGAACTGATATTCTAGTGTGGAAGACAGACAATAAAAATAAGTAATTCAAATATGATAAGATAGATTATGAAGACTGGTAAGAAAAGGCAGGGAGACATATAAGGTGTTTTTTCCCTTGTGCAATTTAAATAAGGTGGCTAGGTAAAGACCTAAAGAAGGTGAGGGCGTGAAGAGCTGTGAGGATATACATGGGAAGAGCGTTCTAGGCAGAGTGAACAACAAATAAGACCCTGAAGTAGAGGAGTGTTCGTGGTGTGAACAGCAGGGAGGTCAGTGTGGCTGAAGCTCGTGAGGAAGGGGGAGGTTGGGGCAGACATTAGACGGCTTCATAAGCCCTTAAGAACCTCAGTATTTACTGAGTGTGATGAGAAGCCACTAGAGTATGTGCCCATGAGTGACATGACCTGATTTACATTTTTCACAGATTTACACATGCTGCCATGCAGAGAATAGACTGAAGAGAGGCAAGTGAGAAAGTCTGGAGATGTTAGGAGGCAACTACAATAATCCAGGAGAGCTATGACAGAAGCCTGGACCTGGGTGGCAGCATTGGAGGTTGTAAAAGTTGGTCAGAAACTGGATATATTCTGAAGGTAGAATTGCCAGGATTTGCTGATGGTTGTACAAAGGAAAGAAAGGAGCCAAGGATGACTCTGAGCTTTTTAATGTGGGCCCAAAAAAAAAAAAAAAAGATGAAGAGAATGGAACGGCCATTTACTGAGATGGAAGACTGTGAATGGAATAGATTTAAAAGGGAAGATCAGGAGTTTAGTAAGTTTGAGATGCCTATCAGACATGGAGCATGAAGATTTGGAAGTCAGCAATTTATAGATGGTGTTTCAAACCACAAGATGGATGTCATAAATGAGACCAATGAAAACAGGAAAGTTCTGAGAAGTGAGTCCTGGGGTACTCTAAATTTCAGATGTTGAGAAGATTAGCATTTGCCAAGGGACGGGGAGAGGGAGGAACGGAAAGCGACTAACGGGGCTTCTTTTGGGGCTGATGGAATTTTCCGAAATTACTGGTGATAGCTGCACAACCTTGTATATATATTAAAAACCACTTTTAAATGATGCCTTTTATGTTATATGAATTATGTCTCAATTAAAAAGAAAAAGAACAGAGGAGGCAGGAGGAGCAGCTGGTTAAGAAAGTGTGTTGTCATGGGAGACAAATGAAACCGGTGTTTCGAGGAGGAGGGAGTGATCAACTTCACCAAAAGCTGTTGAAAGCGTGTTTAAAATGAGGGCTGAGAAGCGACCACTGGATTTAACAATGTGGAATATAACCAGTGAACTTGACAAGGGACGTTTCTGTAGAACACGCGGAAGAAAAAGGCACCTGGCTTAGAAATCACGGGAACAGAAATTAAGGCTTTTAAATTGATAACTGAACCATTTTTATCACATGTTGTTTCAAATTTTAAAGAGAGGCAGTATATTTGAGAGGGAATTGAATTTGGCCCTCAATTCCTTGGTTTGATCCTTTCCTCAATTTCGCAGCCACAAATCTCTGGACATAGCACTTAATCTCACTGAGCCAATTTCTTATTTGCAAAATGAGGGTTATAGCACTACCTGACTACCTCACAGATAAACAAAACAAAAGTCTTTCTACTACTGAATAGAACTTTTAGAGGGATGGTATGTGTTTTATTTGACTTCTTATCTCCCATAGCACCAAACAAAGACCTTTAGTGTATGATCAAACATTTGTTGAATTAAGTTAATACAGGGGCACAGCTCAAACCAACACACAAATGTAAGATATAAAAATTAAATATTTCTACCTCCTATGTAAAATGAAGACAATGCTCACTGTTGAAATGCTTTCAGGTAACAGGACAAAAGGAGCTCTGTGTTAGTTTACCCTTCGATATATCCTCAAGGGCGAGCTGCCAATGAGAAACATGTCAAAAAGTGCATGTCACCACACTTCCCCCACCCCTCCTCATTAGGTTATGATGATGTGCTTTACAGGGAGGAAAAAAAAAATCAATGGATATTTACATGGAGAAAACAGATAAAAATACATGTCTGAAATTTAAAAAGACCACAAGTGTGGGCTACCTGCTGACAATCTCCTCTCAGATAATGTAAAATACAAATGCAAATTATATACAATATTTAAAGGGATTCTCTCTGAAACTGCAATGTCACAGAGTAATGTGTCTTACGTAAGTCACAGATATGTAATGAAAGACTTCAATGATGCAATTTCAAGCAATACTGATTATGGCTAAACCTATTTAGCATATGCACTTTTTCTAAAATATCTATAACATACCCAATGATCCAAAATAATTCTAAAATTAATAGCTATTATAAACGAACAGAATAAAAAGTAAGTCAGTTTCCTGGGAAACCTTTGAATGAATGAATTATATGAATATAGTATCAACTTGGTAATCTTTATTTAAAAGGTTTTACTATATTTTTTACAGTCTGTATAATTTAGGAGGCAAATATAAATTTATCATCAACAAAGTCGAACATAAACTATAAGCTAAGTACACACAACAAATAGGCATAGTTAACCATTTATTTGTAGCCTTTGTAATTCTGAGCAGAATTACAAAAATGGTAAAGTCTAGGATTCTAGCTGGTCTAAAGAGAAGTGCCTTCTACAAAACCAACAACCTCTTGGCTCAAACAAACCTGGAAACTTTAACTTTCCCCTTTCCCTTCAAAGACATGTCACCAATTCCTTCACTACCAAACTTCATTTACAAGTGCTTAAAACACACACAAGATTAGGCAGGTGACTCTTACATCAGGCCAAATATATAATTTCCTCAATACAAAACACAATAAAAGCAATTTTATTAGTTTAATTTTGTTTTCAGACCATCTCTAAAATAATAAAAATAAAAACACTGATGCTCTTAGCAGCAACTTATAAAACAGTCCCTTAGAGATTTTAATTTTGGGTTAAGGTATGCATGTTAAATAGATATAGACTGGTGTGTTTGATCAGAGTGGTTAAATTACTTGTAAATTTGACTCTAAAAGAAAAAGGCATTACAAGAAACCTTTTATTCCTGAGGAATAAAAACCATCCTAGTCAATACGCCTCTGTAAACAATACTGACTGACACAACCCTTCCTGCTGTCTCCTGTACCCTTGCTTCCATGATAGGAGTTTCATAATTTATCATAACTATACATATTATGGTCAGAATGCCGCAGGTAATATTTAAGTATGTTGATGCCATGCCAAGTCATCTCTGAAACATCTTGACTCTGCCTGCCCCCAAAACCACCTCTTTTAACAGACCAGCTGAGCGAAAGAGGTGGCAGCTTTAAGACAATATGGGGTGTCAAAAGCTCAAACTGACTCAGTTTTAGAAAGAAAAAGTTACAAGAATTTCCTTTATCATGAGGAAGATTGTTTTCTCACTTCTAATTCAATTGTTTTTCTGAATCTATGTGCAAAAATTTGTAAGCTGCAGACAGATGTATCAAATATTAGGTATTGTTACTCAATAAAAGTTAGGATTTAAGGGTCCAAGGCAAATTTATCTAGGTCACACTACTGAGTCTCAGGGTTTGCACTAGGTCATACAATTAATAAGAGTTAGGACTAAAAAATCAAGGTGTCCTTGGGGCTCAAATCTGTGTGTTTATCACATAGTACACTGTCACTGATAATTTGACATGAATAATACAGATAATGTCAGTTTTGAAGTGGTGGTCAGATTCCTTAAGACTGAGAATACAAATTATATACTCATATTTGATTGAATTGTTAGAACAAAATGATGCCATAAAAAGTACACAGAACAATTAAGTTTCAAGAGTGAGGAAAAAAGTATTTAAAGCAAAAACTTTTTAATCGCCCAAGCTGTTTTTGCTTTTGAGATAATTTCCATGAACGGATTCAAGAAATGCAGCTTTATTTTGACACCATGATTTTCATAGCAGTAATAAAGAACAGTCTCTAGCAAGTTACAGAATTTTGAAGGCTAGAAACAAAAAACTATTAAAGCTCTTTCAAAGTTCAGACAATAGACATGTATCTATCTATACTTGAGGTCTAATAAGGCAATTCTCATCCTGAAAAGAACACTAAATATTTAAGACTCTTTTACCTCAACTCAAATTTCTGCCTTGAAATCTTCAGTTTCCTTCAAAGGCAGAAATCTGGGAAGCCAATCCTTACCCGACCTCCTTCTCCCAGCATACGACACTGCCAGCTGCAGCAGCACCCAAGGCACTGGACCAGAGAGTGCCATCCCGCACTCTCTACCTTTAAGTAGAACTAATGTTTCTAAAATTCATTACTGGACAGGTCAGGTAAGATAAAATTGCTTCCTAAAGGACACCAAGGGCTCACTTTTCTCTGACTTTTTGAAAGTCTCCAAAACCAAGAGGCTTGGTGAAAGAACATGAAGCTGAAGGTTGACATCAACAGTGTAGATTTTTAAACCATCGAGGTAGCTTTTTTTAGTATCCATTTTAAATGAGTTGGGAAGAACAAAGTCCAGCTTATTTTTGTGGTGCAGAAGCCTGAGACATTTCCTCTAAGAGATGGAGAAAACATTCTGAGGAACAGCTTCTGCAGTGAAATGATGACTATACCTGACAGTCTCTTAAGCTGAATTCTTCACGTGGTGACCCGACAAATAAGAATATTACGCTGGGCCAAAGAAAATTGTATTAATGATTTTTAGACAATACATATTTTCAATGGATAAGAGTTTAAGATGGAGAATCTATGTAGTTTATTTTTCAGGTCACTCAAAATTTTAAATCAAGAAAAATAAAGATATGCAAAAAAGGGCCAACGACTGAACAGTAAACAATGACAAGCGATTAAAGCCAAACCATCAACTTACTAAGTTATAGAAGCTGCTGTTCACCTGGACCTTTGCCCAGAACACAAAAATTTGGAGGAGAAACGCTGGTGGTTTAAAGGCAACAAGGGTTCTAAATTTGCTGCCTCATTCCTTTATCTGAACAGCTAATCCTGACCCTGCAGAACCTTCCTCTGCTACTGGTTCTACGAAATGGCCATAACCACACCGGAAAACCCAGCAGGGTACCAAAGCTCTTCCGTGGGAAATCCAATGTTCGAAAAACTCGTAGAGAATATATTACGAAGTTAAGATCCGAAATTTTATGTTCTTTATAACGATCACGCCAAGATTCTGGCAAAAGACACAACGAAGCATTTAAAATCTCAAAATCCTTTACGGTAACTAAACAGACAGCAAAATCACCTGCAGTCTCCCGAGCTTATGGCCTTTGCTTTCACAAAAAGGTTCCCCCCTCCTCCCTTCGAAGATTGAGTTCCTTTAAGAACCACCACCTGCTCATGGTGCTTTTTTTTTTTCCCCTGGAGAAGGCATCTGCACTGCAGATCTCTGCCTGAAGGGAGCTTGCCAGCCAGCTCCCACCAGCAGGCAGACGCGTATACAATGGAAACTAAAAGCGGCCTGCAGATTCCCTCCTCGTCTTTCAGAGAGATGGAAGGGGGTTCCACCAGCCCCTGCTTTGTCTGAACTTCTCCCCCTCCCCCTTTTCTGCGGTAAACACCCCCTTTTGTTATACTGCAATCAATAACAGCCCGCAGAAGGCACGAAATCAAAATACGTTGATGGCTGGGCCTGACTCTATTATCTTCTAGAATATAAGCGACTGATTGCATGTCTCCACCCCCACGCCGCGCCAGGGATGAGAAGGCTGTGTTGCACATGCAGCCATGGATCCATCTTGGACCATCAGCAGCTCCCTCCCCAAATTTCCCTTAGCTATTCTCATTACGCCTCCTACCTCGGAGCCCCAGAAAAATCGGGCATTTAGGGAGTCTGGCCACAAAAATAGCAAAAGCAGATGAAATCGGTATAAAAAATGGCTGTAATGTTTAGTTAACTTCCTCGTCCCCTCCATGGGCAACAAAAAAAGAATTTTTTTTTGTTAGGCTGATTATGTCAACACCTGTCCGCAAACCTCCAATGCAACCCTTTCACCACCATGCCCTCAAACTCCTAACTAATCGTTCCTCCTACCACCATCCTGCCCAATCCTCTCAATCTCTCTAATCCTCCGCTCAGTCACCCCGGTTCGGTGGACGGCTCCCCGGATCTGGTGTTTCCCCCCACCTGTCGGGTCTTGGCGTTAACGCCCACTCTCTAGAATACCTCCCCGCCCCCAACCTATTTTCCTTACACCCCGTTATTTCCTCACCGCCCGCACGACCCTACGCTCCCCTCCCCTTTAGCCCATTTCTAGACGCCCGTCCCCCGGGGCGGCCGCCTCCGGCGGGAAGGGCGATCCGCCTTCCTCCTGGCCCCCTCCGTCCCCTCCCGAGGGCGGGGTCCCCCGGCGCGCCTCACCCGCACAGGAGGAGCCGCAGCTCTTCGCCCCCAGGGCGGGGCAGGCTCCTGGGCTCCCGCCGCCGCCGCCAGGCGCGGACGGCTCGGCCCCGGAGGACGACGAGGAGACTGACGGGGACTGAGTGGCCGCCGACGGCTCCGCCATGGCTGCGCGACCAAGGGCGGGAGAGGGGTGAAGAGAGATGTGGGGCGGGAGAGAGGGAGGGGAGAGAAAATAATCCGGCAGCTGACTCTCCGAAGCCCCTTCGCTCCTCCTGCTCCGCGGACAGACTCCGACAGACTGACTCAACCGAGCGCAGCAAGAGGGCGGGAGCGCGAGCGCGCAGGCGCACAAAGGGCCCCCCGGCGGGCGGCGGGCGGCGGGGGCGGGCGGCGGCAGCGTCGAGGCGCCCAGCGACGCAGGACGCAGGCGCAGGAACTGTCCGTCCGCGATCCTGCGGGGAAGGAGGGGCAAAACTGGCTTCGAGCCGCGCCCCTCGGGGTGGGGGGACATGACGCAAGGGGCGTGACCAAGCAATAAGCTCCGTCCATCACTGCGGCCCAAGTGGGAGGGGGGCAGGAGGGTTAGTGTTTCTTCTTTATGTGAATGTCTTAGGGTCGGCAAATTACGTGTTTTAACGAGAGACATTTCTTTTTGCTTTCATTAGGTGGGGGAATATCTTTCCCATCAATTCCAGAGCCTTTGTCTTTCGTCTGATGTGTTCCCACCTGTGACTCCAAATGAAAAATGAAAACCACTGTGTGAAGTAGGCCCACTCAGCTTTACGAATTTTTCTGGATGTGTCGCAATATCTCATAACCATGAGGCAGAGATGGCACAGTCTCCCGTTGGGTAGGTGGAGAAATATGCTCTACAGAATGAGAAACTATTACTCATTCCAATCACATTGCAATGCAGCCGCACGACCTACTTCGCATGCTTTCTTATCTCATTACTGTTCCCAAAGAGGGGTCCGCCTGGGGTCCTGAGGTCGTCCTTTCCTGCGAATAGGCTATCAGGTAGAGAAGGCATATTTTGAAGGAAAAAATCCTGAGAAAATTTAAGAGCGGGGAGATAACGTCCTGGCTGTGTTTGGTGGGATGGTAAAATGAAGTACTAAAACTGGAGAATATGGCACAAAATACACATGATTTTTATTCATAGCCTAAATGGGGTCCTTAGCAGGAAATGTATTTGAAACCAGATATCTAGCTTATACAAGATCTTGTTCGTTTTTTGCCTTCTCCTCGGTTGGTTCACAAAATTTAAAGCCTTCCCCCTACATTTGGTCAAAATATTTGTAATATGCATAATAATTTTAAACAGAGAAACAGACTGGAAATAATAAAAATCAAGGCTGTGGGCCTTATTGTTGCTAAAGCAGCAATCGATGACCTGAAGGGCAATTGGCAGAATCAGCAGATCCTGTAAAGATGCTGCCTCATGAAGGGTGAGGTACTCAGCCAGGCAGCCACAGAAAGGAAAAGCGATCTGACCAGTGGAAATCTTCTAGAACAGTGCACTACATCTGCCCTTGACAGTTTTTAAGGTCAGGTAAAGCCCAGACAGTGGGAAACACACACACACACACACACACACACACACACACACACACACAAACTGGCTATTGCAACACTCTGAAAAAGGACACGGAAGAATATTTCCCATAATAACTGTAGCAGATACCTTACTCTGGCACTTATATCAGTTGACAATGCAGCAATATGTCCTTTAGATGACAAAGGGAGATACAAGCCAATTGGATAGCCAAGCCATTTATTTACCCATTCTGATGAGTGCATAAATTTAAAAAAATCTGTTAGTAGGTGCTGGATAAGGAAATGAATGATGCTAGTCCCTAACCTTGACAGAAAATGCTAGAATCTGGCGCCCCTTGCTGGAAAGGCATCCCATTTCCATGATCTCTAGAAGGAAAGAAGTTAAAAGTCAAGACACTAATGTGGTCTTGGTCTCTTCAGATCCTTCAGATTTTTTACATAAGAGACTTTTGTGCTGGGTCCAGTCCCTAAAGCTGTTTTTCCTTCCTGTTCTCTCTTGCTGTGTTAGTAAACCTCCCTGAGACTGACACGTGCTTGGGATGTTATTTATATGTATGATTTGTTTCACAAATATTTACTAATCACCTGCTGTGTGTTTGACACTATCCTGGGAAATCTGGAGGAATCCAAAAAATATGTTTATCCTGTCCTCAATGAGCTTACAAGCTAGTTGGAGCTTAGACCATACTCAAATAAAATTGAAAATACAAATTAAATAGCAACCAAAAACAACCCCAAATAACACAAAATTATAATGCTATAATTAGATGACAAGTGAATTCTATGAATTTAAGAGGGGAGCGAATCACTGTGGAGTTATAGTGGCTTGGGGAGGTTTTATGAAGAAGCCCCAAGGCAGATAAGGGTTGGGAGTGGTAAGGAGGCCATTGAGAGCAGGGGAGAATGGTGTGAAGCAAACGCAGGGGCTGCTTCTGTGCAAGTTATACAGTAAGACCTTATTCTAGGCAGACCAATCACAAAACAGCACCCCTTCCTCCCAGCCCAGCCCATGATACATGTCATTGCTGGCTCCTTGAGCAGAAGTGGTCTAGATTTGATCCCCTCCTGCCCATTCCCCCCACACTGCCTCAGTGTTAACACCTAGGTCATCTGTGGTGGCTGCAGTTTCGAAAGTGTGACTGTGTATGTTGGGTGTGGTTACCCCAGGTTGGCTAGAGATGAATTGGGATAAGAAAGAGATGAAATAGGGGAGATGTGTTGGAGTCAGAGTGTGGAGAAGCAGTAACATAGAACTAAAGAATTGGGCTTCATCTTAAGGCTAATGGGGACTCAATGAAAGTTTTCAGGCAGAGTAGGGCCCCCATGGGATTTTTACTGGAGCATAGCCAATTTTCAGTTCTACGGAGCAATTTTTACTGCTGAGGCCCTGAGCGGGGCCTGTTCTTCCTCGGCCCCATCCTTTGAGCACTAGCATTTACACACAGCTAATTTCCCACCTTAGCTTCTAAGCCATCTTATTACCCCATCTTTTTCTTCACTTTTAGGAAAAAAAAAAATTATGTGATTTAATTAAACATTTTTTGAATATATTCACATCATATATATGTTCATATATACATGTTTTTTCAAAAGTATATACAACATATCAAAGTTTTCTTCTATCACTAACCCCTTTCTGCCTACCAGTCTCCCCCTCTACATTTACATAGGCAACTACTGTTAGGAGCTTTTTGTGGCAAATACAAAGGTGAATATAGTGAATCTATATCCTCATTTACCCTTTTTAATACAAATGATAGCATGCTATACAGTTAGGTACCTAGCTGCCTTTCCTTAACAATAAATTCTAGTGATCTTTCCTAATGTCCTTCTGAAGCGTTAGACAGCTGTGCTGTTGGCTGAAATAACAAGAATGAAACAGGTCTTGAGCTTTTACTGTTACTATGTGTTACCGTGTTGAGGGCCTGAATCTTAGTTTTATAACACCCAGTGAGTAGGGGTTGCCTATCTTCTTTTTATAAATTAGGACGCCAAATCATTACTTCATTTAATACATGAACAAAGTAAGTTACAAATATTTAAATGACACCCAGGGATGCCAGTAGTCCAGTCTGTCCCTTCCAAGTGGCCAGACTGTTGCTTAAACATGGATGCTGCAAATAGGTGGTAGGAGAGAAGGCTGAACTGTGTCCCAGCATAGTCACAGTGACTGGTTCTTTACTTGGCTATTTACCCACAAGACTGTGAGTCTCTGGAGGACCAGAATGTGTCCTATGCGTTGTTTCAGCATTACTGCCTAGTCCTGTTCCTGGCACATAACAAATGCCCTCTTTTTGAAAGCTTTGGAACCTGAGTCACGGCGGATGTCACTGCAGAAAATAATTTTGCGATTTTTGTGCTTCATAAAAATACTTGAGTATCTTGAGTATTTATGAGTTTGTTTTGCTTTTCCAGAATGAATATGATTACCAACTTTTGAGCCCTGTGTTTCACTCATAATTGCCAAACGCTTACATCTCATTTAACCTACAACTCTGAGTATTCAAATCATTTGACATCAAAGAGGTTAAGTAACTCACCCAAGGTTGCACAGCTACCTTGAGCATCTGAGCGAGAATTCAAAGCTAGGTATGACCCCAAAGCCAGTGGCCTTACCCGTTCAAACATGTCTACATGTCACCTACTTCTAAAAAACCACAAGAGAAGCTCAGCCTCTGGTCATACCCCATGATTCAATTCAGAGTGAGATGCCTGAAGGCAGGCTGTAATCATTATTATCAACATTTAGCATTTTGAATGTCCACTGTTTTGATCACCTGGGATGGCTGAGAAATAGCAATAACAACAAAACATGTTTCTTGTTTGCAGGGGTTGCTTTTTGAATTGTGACTAATCCTAAAATCTACCTACAACTTGTTCTGTGTTGTTCCAAATGTCCAGAACTTCTACAAGGTATGGGCAAGGCTGATGTGCTAACATTGACCTTGATAATGTTATATTGAGACAGATGTCAGTATTTGCTGGTCATTTCCTGACAGGATGGATTTCAATGGATCTCTGTTGGTAGCCCTTAAAATAGAACGAGGTATTTTGTTCAAAAGCAACAGTAGGCACTTAATAATTAAAGGAATAAGAAAGTGAGTGAGCAGTGTTAGGTCTAACATACACTTTCATTCATCCATTCAATAAATATTTGATATAGCTGGAGATAAAGAAGTGAACAAAAACAGACAAATATTCCTGTCTGTTTGGAACTTACATTCTAGTGGGAAGAGAGAAACAAAAAGGAAAACATAAGTCAGATGGTAAGAAGTCTTATGGAGACAGGGAAGGGGAATAAAGAATTCTGGGATGTATGTGCAACTTAAAATTTTTAATCTGTGATGTAATTGTGACAAGTCATTGGCCTTTAGCCCCTCTGTCTTTCTGAGCCTGCCACATAATGCCCTGCCTTCTGCATGCCCAATGTGAAACACTTGCCCCGATGTTCGTCTAGTTTCTTGCTGGCCCCAGTTGGTCTAGATCTAATCTAGATTCTTAAATCTAAAGCTTGGAGGATATTCAAATAATCTTAAGAGTTTTTTCAGAAGGAGCAGAGGAAATCAAAACAAGACCTCTTGAGTTAATATTAGGTAGAATTACCTTTACTTTTTCACCTCTGACCTAATCACTATCTGTTAAAAAGAGCTTAAGGCCTTGGCGGGGCCTAGAGGTAGCTGTAAGGGGGTTCTATGGGTTATAATAGTTCAGGCAGAGGCAGAATTTAAAAAGTGAATAATTTATCAATGGTGACGCCAAGAGGTGGTGGTGGTGCGATAAATGCTTTAGCCTCCCATAAGCTCCTAAGCTACTTTCCCTCGAGAGAACCGCCCCTACCCCAACAAATACAAAATAACAATACTAGTCAATTGTGGCAACTGACATTTTCTCAATCACATGTTAAGTGTGAATAAAAACATTTTCGGAGAACTTTGTTTCGTACTGATCTACAACGCGGTTTAGCTTTTAGAGCGGTAATGGTGCATCATCAGGCTTGGCCAGCGACGGGAACATGGTGTGAAGCTAACGATGATGGTAATGAAGTCAAGACCTCCTCTCCTTGTTAAGTCAAAATCGTTAAAAAGCCAGTGCTGCTCACGTTACCCAAGACTGAGGTCTTCCATCGGTCCTTAGGGCAGAGTGCCGCCCATCTATGGCCCCTGCAAGCGTTCAACACCGAAACCGTCACAAACGCGGCTGATAGGGACTAGAAGCCGGTCATCCCAGGGGCTCAGTCCTGGCGCTGGTCCCAAAGCCAGGAGCGGGGCGGGGCTCCCTGGCGGGCTCGGCCCCGGGCCGGCCCTCCCCTCCCCGCACGGCCTGCTGGGAGTTGTAGTTCAATGGTCGAAGAGCCGAGAGAAGCCTCGTCCCTCTCACCTCATCCCTGCCCAAGATGATTGCGCAGAACGAGGCCCGTTGGTGGGGGACCCAGAGAGCGTAGGACTACAATTCCCAAAACACCGTCGCCGCGTGCGCAGCCCCAGGTAGTCGGCGGCGCGCTTGGCGTTCCTGCGCACGCGTACACGCATCGGGTGGCGGTGGGTTCGGCCGCGTGCGCTTTCCCGCTCCAGCCCGCCCAGCGCTCAAGCCTCCCGTCCGGCCTCACCCACACGCCTTGGGCTCGTTGCCTCGCGGCTCCGGGCGTCCCTCCTCCTCAGTTTTATCTAGAGCCCAGGCTCCGCCCGTTTCCCGCCTCCAGGGCTTGGTTCGTTCCCGCCCCATCCCGCCCCTCCTTGTGCCCCTGCTGCTTCTGCTGAAGGCGGAGGCTCCATGTTGTCCCCTCAGCGAGCGGTAGCGGCTGCCTCGGGAGGAGCAGGTGAGGCGCCTGATTTCCCCCGTGCCCGCTCCATGGCCACCCCCGCCGCCCTCCCTGCTATAGCTCGTAAGAGATCGCCCGCCCGCCGTGCCTCCTTGTCTTGGGGCTCGGACCGCGAATTCGGGATCGGGGGCTGCTCACTCCGCCCGGTGGGTGGGTCGGTCGCGGGCAGTGCCTTCCTCGGCCCCCCAATAGGAAGCGGTCGTCTTCCGGGGTCGGACCCCGCGCCCCGGGGAGGCCGCTAATGCTCCTCTCGGCTGTTGCTGTGGGTCTGGTGCCAGCGCACCTCCGGACAGAGGCTTCGGCACTGCGGGCCCCGCCCTGGGCAGAGACCCGCGCCCCGAGACTGCTTCCCGCTCCCTGGCCCGGCGCTTCGCACGCTTACGAGCCGGGAACCTTGGGCTGTGTGGCTCTGGCCTTGTTAACGAGCCGAGGGAGCAGTAGGGCAGATGTTGTATTGTTCAGCTTTTTAAGAAGAGCTTGGAGAGCTGCGAAGCGTCTTAAGAGTTGGAAGCTGTATTTTTATCCTAACGACCTTGAGACACACACCGCTAGAAGTATTAGGAAAGTTGGTTTTCAACCCACACTTAAACTTCATAAAAGAGAGATAAAAGAATGTGGCCTAAACTAGTTTTTAGGAAGTTCCTTTAGTACGTTTAATACAGTACGTTGATCTTTTGCTTCTTGAAGATATAAAAATAGTGAAAGTATTAAATAAAAACCAAAGTCACTTAAATTCATGGATACAACTGCATCTGTCATTTACTTGGCTTCATTCTTCTTTAATGTGTGTGCTGATGAATTTGCCAGAAGTTTCACTTAAGAAATCTAAAGGCAAAAGAAAATATTGTTTGAAGAATCTTTTAGTAAATAAATACCAGCTCTCAAATTTGAATACAAAGTTGGGTGGAACGTTTTGTGGAAAGGAGAAAAAAGAGCGGACCAAAACGTGATTTCACATTTTGACTTTTTGGAGAAGCGAACCTACGTAGTAGTTTTAATCCTTGGCAGGTATTCAGCATTGCAGTGTACTGAAATTGAAATGAGTGCTTTTTTTTTTTTTTTCAATCACAGAAACTAGCCATACGGGTAGTTTAGAAATCCCTGTCGCTGCTTTTAACACCTACAAAGGAAACGCTTGGATGAAAAGATCTCTACATAACGAAACGTTACACTAGTACAGCCAGCACATTGTTTTATTAGCTATGGTTTACTGTCTCTTTGGAGTAAACATGAAATTAAGAAAAATAACTAGAGGATAAATGTGATGATGTGTACTAACTAGCATAATTTTCTTAGTTTCTACTAAATAGGACTTCTTTAGAATTGGCTTTTTAAATATTGATTTTCTATGGTACAGCACATGTATTTTTCATTTTTATGGTTTCTAAATCAAAATAAAAGATCTAGTTACACTAATTATGTAAAATAAAATAATAGAGATTTGTAAGAAGCAAAAAATATCGAGTCTTGGCTACCTTCCCAATTCCCCAGTGGTAGTCATTATTAACAGTTTGGTCACATATTTTTTTAAGATTCCTTAAGGAACCCTATGTGTGTGAACTTGTTTAAGAACTGGTTTTGAATTTACCTATAATACCTAGGCTTACCTGTTAAAGGCCTTGTGTTTCATATTGAGAAATTGTTCAAATAACAACTACATTTCGAAATTAGTTTGAATTTTAAAACATTTCCTCAAGTTATGATTGAGATTTTAGAAACATAGTCTCTAAAAAATATAAAGGGGAAAAAGAAAAACAAATCTTTTAGTTGCTGTAGAGCTGCGGTTCTCAGCACTGCTGCAGGTTAGAATAACCTGGGGTTTTTTAAAACCTGCCAGTGCTTGGGACCCACTCTTAGATTCTGATTTAATTCATTGGGGGGGGCCAGGCAACAGTTTTAAAAACCTAAGTCTAATTTGCAGACTAATATATAATCAAATTTCCTTATCTGTGGTTGCTTAAATTTGAATTGATTTTTTTACTAATAGGAAGTATAGTTCATAGTATCGATATTTGTTTTAGAAGTTGATGCTCTTCTGTGCAAATTTCTAAAAAAATGCTTTTTATTGGCAAGTGTTTTGATTGTTAAAACATGTTAGAAATATTTCACAACTAAAGTGTATTAGAGATCAGGAAACAGGCTTTACTAGTATAGTAGGCAAATAAGTAAAGGAGTAGATTGATTCTTTTGCCTCGAAGTGATAAGGAATCTAAGGCAAATAAATATTGCCAATTAAGAAAGCCTCATTCAACTAGGACACAGATAATTAAAACCTTCAGGTAATCAGATTGATTCTCATTTTTAGGGAAGTCAGATATTGACTATTGAACTCATCTATTAAAAAGATTCCCCCCGCCCCATAAGTGTATATAGCCTGGCATCATTTTAAAATTCAGCCAGGTCTCTGGACTTCTGAATCTTCAATTCTGTTTAGTCATAATTGATCTTTATAAATCTGAAGCACTACAAAATCCTTAATTGACAAAATGTGGTTTTGTTCAGCATTCTGTGTTGCAGTGCAGTGATTTTCTACAACAGATCAATTGGAAAAACTTCCTCTTAAACCCTTTAATTAATTAAGATGTAAATTTTCCCCAGTATTCTATTTAGGTGGGTTTAAGTAGTTTTTTTTCATTGAAAACAGACTTAAAAATTTGTGTTATCTACCATCATAGTTCTACCGTAAGACAAAATAGAGTATATGAAAGTACTTCCTCACATCACCAAAAATGAACCACACCCAACAGTTCTAGAGTTGGCTGAGGGCTTAGTGTACTTAGCCTCACACATGATGATGTGTTTTCTCTGGCCTTGTCTGTGAATTAGGAGGAACTTTAGGACTGCCAGCAAGAACAAGGCATGAAAATAACATGCTTCTGTTTTAGGGTGTGTTGTTCTTTCCCTTTAGGAGACTGTGGTATTTCAAAAGGAGAGTGGAAAGCTCAGGTCATAACTTTACCCTGAGTCATGCACTCTACTCTGATACGCTTCTGTAACTGTAGTTAATTTGCTTTTCAGAACTCTTTGGGCATTAGGGATGAGCACTGAGGCTGGCTGCACCCCAGCAGTTCTTACCCAGAGTAATTTTGCCCCATGGGACATTTAGCAAAATCCAAAGATGTTTTTTGGGTCTCTTAACCAGGGAGGAGTGCTTCTTACTGTTATTGAGCGGGTAGAGGCCAGAGGTGCTGCTAAATATCCTACAATGAATAGAATAGTTTCCCACAACAAGGAGTCATCTGGCCCAAAATATCAGTAGTGCAGAGGTTGAGAGACCTTGGTCTGTGGTGTCAAACTGTTCAGTTAAATTTGGTATGAATTTTTCTGAAAAGGCAATTGTAATTGCTTTTAATTAACTAGTTTCATTGAATTTGTCACAGTTCAGGTGGTCTCAAATATTTGAGGGGCATTTAAACTTTTTTTCCATAATGCTTTTCTGATGGAACTTATTTCTTAAAATTTATGTTTTCTATAGGACTGAAAAGGCCAATTATGATTTAGTAGTCATGTCTACTTTAATTTAACCTGTGCAGCTCTTTTTTTTAAAGTCCTTTAAAAATTCAAAGTTAGATAATTCTAGGAGTCGATGTACAGATCTCTACAAATTCTTCCCTGTTATAATTTCACCTGTTAGTTTTTCAACTTCATTCTGGCTGGGTTGTCTTTCTTTGTCTTTTTTGTACAGAGCTAATCTATTAAATGCAATTTTTGTAGAGATTATTTGAACAGGCATATTTAAATCTATCGGTTATCTGGGTTAAGGCATAGTCTACCAAAAGTAAAGGATAAATCAGTACTTTAAAAGTAATTAGGTCTACGGCCATGCTACCCTGAACAAGCCCGATCCCTTCTGATCTCGGAAGCTAAGCAGGGTCTGGCCTGGTTAGTACTTAGATGGGAGACCACCCAGGAAGACCAGGTGCTGTAGGTGTAAAACATAAAAAAATAAGGGATTGTAAATTGACAAGATCGTTGCAATCTGTGAGGTCGACCAAGGGTTGCCTCACCTAAAAAAAAAAAAAGTTAGGAAAAAAGTTGTAGCTTGCACGTGAACTATTGGAGAACTTTTTAATTATCCAAATATTTTCAACATTTCCACATTGTTGAAACGATGGCTCATACAGTATTACCATGAGCTATTTACAGCAATATCAGAACTGGCAGTATGATAAAGAATTATTACCACTCACTTTTTAAAAAAAAAAATCATAGGTTTTAAGTTTCCTTACATATGTATGGATGACCTGTGACTATGGTCAGGCCATATCTCTATGTGTCCAAAAATGACACATCTATTCATGTAAGTGAACGTAATATGTGATGTAGCATTAACTCTTCATATAAATGAGCATTAGCTGTTCAGATAACTGAGCATTACTACAGTTGTCTCAGAGTACATGTCTAGACCTTGGAAAACAATTGCTTCACTAAAGAGAGAAGGCATATTAGGTTGCCGCGTAAAGGTTTCTAGTACCATCCCTGGAGGTTAGATCTCCAGAGTTTGAGATTCCAGAGAAGTGGGAGTGATTTCACTGCAGTTAGGGGCCCCTCCCCTCCAAGAGAAAACCCCAGAGTCTTTTGTGTGGTTCCTTACTGAGCAAGTTGCTTTAATGTTTTTATCATCATAAATTTTAATTTGTTTTTTAGCCAGGCCTATACACCTTAAGCCAAGGGGTGAATAACTCATCTAGCAAGTTTGGCCAATTTAGATATCCAGGAAATGTTCAGTAGTTCAGTTGTTGAGTTTTAGAGCTAGAAAGGAGCTTCACATAACTGCTTGATTTTGTAGAGGAAACAGAGACATAGAGAAGTTAAGTAATTTATTCATGCAGTTACAGTCAGTGCAAAACTGGGCCCCTGGTTATTGGGAAAGGCCTTTCTCCTATACACATTGCTTTACTAGAATAACAACCTTTGCCAAAACAGGAGCTTAAGTTATGGAAGGAAGAAATAATAGGATTTGGCGATATATTGCGTGTAGGAAGATAGAGTCAGAGATGATGTGGAGTCTGAAAGGTGGAGGTTTGAGAAAGGTGGAATAACTGAGGATTCATTTCGGTGATACCAAATATAAACTTACAAAATGTTAATACCGGGAGGGTTGCTGGGGATTAAATCGACGCATTTTACTCTTGAGACTGTAGACTAGACATGCCCAGAATCACGCAGGTTGCTGGTGGTAGAACTGGAGTAGGATCTTGTCTCCTGATTCTTTGCCCACATATGTCTACATATTACTCTTGAGAGTGAGGTGGCGGTAGAATATCCAGGTTAATCTGCCCCTTAGGCAGGTGTACATTTGGACATGAATGCAGATTACAAAATAATGAAGTTATATCACCAAAGTAGAGGGTGTAGTGAAATTATAAGAATGAAGAGCTCATTGAGGGAGTGAATGAGAACTGCGAAAAGACTGAAGCAGAGCATTGGTGTATCTCACAGGAGGCTGAAAAGAAGAGAAACTAATGAAAAGAGATGATAAAGAGGTTGGAAGAGAACTTGGAATGTGCCCTGTCACTGAGTCCATAGGTTTTTAAGAAGTTATAAGTGGGTGGCAGTTGTGTTTTGTCACGAGAGAGTGAATTGAATGAGAATCAAGATAGGGCCATCGGTTTTGGCAAAAGGTCATAAATAGAATAGTTTTGACAGAGAAATTGGGTGGAAAGTCCGATTGCAAGGTGGTAAGAGAGGAATGGGTAGATAAGCGGATGAAGACATACCTTCAAGGAGTTTGACAATAAAAGAAAGACTGAGAGGAGGAAGGGAAGGAACTGATTTTTCTTGTGATGTACTTTGGATTTAATGTTCACAATATCAGGAAACTATTATTCCTATGTTAGGTACCGGGGCAGAATGTGACAGTTTCTCCCCAAGAGCTCCCAGTCCGGGTGGTAAGTCATAATTACAATGTGATAATATTGTAATGAGTAGAATAATAGTATGTACAGGGTTTAATAGAAATAGGAAAGAGGGTCCACTTTGAGTTCCTAATATGTGTCAGACACTGTGCTTTGAGATAGGTATTAGATTTATAAATAGAGTTTCAAGTGGTTAGAAATTTATCTATAGTCACATTGTGACTAAATGGTGGAGTTTATTCCACAAATGTTTATTAGATGTCTACTAAGTGTGGGCACTATTCTGGGATCTTGGGGGATATAGCACTGAACAAGAGACAAAAATTCGTGCCCTCGCGGAGCTTACATTCGAGAGGAAAGTAAGGATTCAAGCGCTGCCCTGGCTTGATTCCAGAGCCTGTTTTCTTTCTAGTATACCATGTGAAGTGATAGGCTCTGAGAGGATGGGGTGGGAGGATCAGGACAAAGGGAAGGTGAAGGTGAGTGTTGAAGGATGAGCAGATGTTTGTTTGGAGTCAAGGGGGAAGAAGCATTTCAGGCGATGAGAACAAATGGTTGAATAAGTTGTACACTTGAAATTCAGGAATCAGGACAGGACAGGACAGGACCTGAATTCTAACTTTTTCCCAGTAGAAAGACCAATGAGAATAAATTTGCCTGGGACGATGAGGAGAATAGGAATTAGAGGAACTAAGGCAGTGGGGAGAAGGATGGAGATTTCAGCTTTGAGCTGTCAATCCATGAATGTTTTTAGATAGCCTTTTATGTAGTTGCTGTCATGATATGTTTATGTACTGTAATGAAGGAGTTAAGCCCTAAGGAGATAAGCCGACATTAAAACACCAGTTGGGGATGGTGACTTGGATGATCAACACGTGGAAAGGGCCCTAAACTTTGGATTAAGGGGTCTGTGGGATTGGAGAGTCTGAGAGGTGAGGATAAAACAGCAAAGGACATTTACATGATATCTGGAAAGGGGCGAATAGAAAAAGTTTTTACCTGGAAGATTAGTTGAAAGTGAGAGATAAAGGTGAAAAGTGAGCAGTTCTACTTGTTGAAATTGAATTTTGGTGATCTGTACAGTTCAAAATAATTTTTCCCTCGAGTAGACCCAAACCAAAGGAACAATATTTCTTTTAATCTGGTGTGCCCAATTCACTTGTGAAGAGAAGTGCAGGATCACCCCAGCTCCTCCAACTACACATGGCTGGTTCTCTTCCTTTTCACTGTGCTGTGGGCAGAGAGAGAGGAAGAGCCGAGTGAAGGCTTTATCACTTTTTTCTTATCTGTCTTCAGTGCTTCAGCATCTCTTGAAGTGCAATTCATTGTGCACAGCTGCAGACATTTTTGTCATTGGATTATTCCGTCTTGTCTGTAGCCCGTGTAACTCTATCTTCCATTCCTGTTGCTCTAACAGTACTGCCTGCATCCTTCGGATTGAAGCCTTCAACTACATTGCCATACATAGTCATTCTTTTCACAGTTGTCGTATGTCTGCTATGTGTCAGTACGTTCACATTGCTCAGTAAATTTTAATAGTGAACTAGATGAAATTGAAAGAGACAGTATCACGAACTTAATTGTGAAGACCTAGGGGACTGTCGTGTTGGTTTCTAGGTTCGCCTGTATCTGACAGAACCTCCAAATAAGTGATTTAATTTAAATAAGGAAGACATCTATTTTTTTTTTTTTTTTTCATGTAAGAGTGAGCCAGCATGGCAGTTCTGCTACTCAAAGTCCTGGGCCCTATCCAGCTTCCTGCTGCAGTATTCCTAGGGTGTTGCCCTCACGTGCTTGACTTGCTCCCACTTCTGCAGCCAGCAGAAAGGGGAAAATAAATGCATGGCCTGGAAATTGCTGTATCATTTCCAGTCAGAATATAGTTACATGGTGACACCATAGCTGTGAGGTTGGGTTGGAAATGTGTTCTCTTTGGGGCAGTTATATGCCCAGATGAAAATCTATTGCTGTAGCAAGAGGGGAAAACATATTGGGGAAGCAACCAGCCAACCAGGGGTAGTATTAGTTATCTCATAGAGTTGTTCTAAGGATTAAATGAAATAATATATGCAAAAGGCATAGCAGTGGCAGACACCCTTTCTAACTGTTGATGGACATTTGGGTTATTTACAGTTCGAGACTATTTTGAATGAAGCGAATGCGAACAGTCGTATATGTGTCTTTCGGTGGACATAAACATTTATTTCTCTTAGGTATATACCTAGGAGTAGAATTGCTGCTTATAGGTATGTTTGTTTTTAGTAGATACTGCCAAACGCTTTTCCAAAGTGGTTATATTCCCATCAGAATGCGTGAGAGTTTCTGATGGTTATATTCCCATCAGAATGTGTGAGAGTTTCAGTTGTACCACATCTTCTCCCACAGTTGATACTGTCCAGCATTTAAATTTCAGCCATTATGTTGGGCAGGTTGTGGATTTCATTGTGGTTTTAATTTACATTTCTTTGATAAGTGATGGTATGGAATCACCTTTTTATTTGATTATTCACCATTTGGATTTCCTCTTTTTAAAAAAATTTTTAATGAAGTGCCTGTTCACAGTCTTTTGCCCATTATGTTTTAAGAATTGGAATATGTCTTTTACTTACGGATTTCTATACTGATTCTGGATGCGAGTCCTTTAGACATAGGTATTGTGATATTTTCTCCTATCTCGTGGCTTGCATTTTTACTCTCTTAATGGTATCTTTTAATGAAGAAAAATTCTTAATTTTAATAAAGTCTAATTTGTCATTTTTTTCTTTTGTGGTTAGTGCTTTTGTACCGTAATATTTGCTCTTCCCATGTTTAAAAATACATACTTAAAAAATATGTGAAACTATTTTTTTCTCTGCTACAACATAGGGGATGCCATGGAGAGTAGAAAGCCTGGTCCAGTGCAGGTTGTTGTGGTTCAGAAAGACCAACATTCCTTTGAGCTAGAAGAGAAAGCCTTGGCCAGCATCCTCTTGCAGGATCACATTCGAGACCTCGATGTGGTGGTGGTGTCAGTGGCTGGTGCCTTCCGAAAGGGCAAGTCCTTCTTTCTGGACTTCATGCTCCGATACTTATATTTCCAGGTAAGGTAGAATTATTTCATTGCAAATTAGAAAATTAGAATTTATGTCCGAAAGAGCAAAATAAGCTCATGGATGATTCTTGATGTGTAAAATGACTCAAAATTTAAGATTTAATGGAATTGTCTTATTTTTACTGTAGAAGGAAGGTGGCCATTCAAATTGGTTGGGTGATCCAGAAGAACCGTTAACAGGATTTTCATGGAGAGGGGGCTCTGATCCAGAAACCACTGGGATTCAGATCTGGAATGAAGTTTTCACCGTGGAGAAGCCAGGTGGGAAGAAGGTAAGGAAAAAAAGGCTTACAAATTAAAAACAACAAAATGAGAACTTTATTGTGTACTCCTATAGTCCAATTAGAAAATAATTTTTATCGAAAACGATAGAAGTGCATGATTTAAAGGTAATGTGTGAGTATAGTTTAAAAGGTCAAATAGTAATATTAGGTTTCTAATAAAAAATAGTAAGCTGTAGTCGTAGAGCCTCTCTCCAGATTTCTTTTTAAGGAATGCGGGCGGGAGGTGGGGGGAAGTCATGTGTCTCCCAAAGTAGAAGAGGGAATTTGGGGTATTGCTGTTTCTTAAACTTTAACCCATTCCTTCCTAAGGCATGCCTTCGCAGCTATTGGTGCCTCTCATTTTTGCGGGACTTGAGGTTTCAGACACCCCTGCAGGTTGTTTAGTTCCAGGTTTTCCTAAATGCTGTCATTTAATATTTTGGAAGCTGGAAAGTTGATATACAACTCTTGATTGCTGTTTTCACATCTTCTATTCTATTTCCTTATAAATTGCCTTATTAATCATTTTATTTCTTTTTTTTCAGTGCGGTTTTAGTAGAAAGGTATATTGGAAAATCCTCTAATTTTTTTTATGCATAGATACACATACAAAAAATGTATCAAAATGGGGAGGTTATCACACATTTTTTTAAAAGAAAGAATCTAGGAGAATAAAGAATTGTAACATTGAAATATAACATTAGAAACTTTTTTATGGAAAAAAGTTTCCATATTTTATCTAACCTTTTATCTAACCTTTAGTTTTATAACAGTTTAATTGAGGCATAATTGACATTCCATTTCCCCTTCCAAGTTTTGTGCTATTGTTGCATATTTTACTTTAATAACATTGTTTTTATTTTTGTTTAAATGGTCAGTTAAAACAGTTATCTTTTAAAGATATTTAAGTAATAAGAAAACACCATATATTTACCCATGTAGTTACCATTAACTACTCTTCATTCTTCTGTGTCCATATTTCTATCTTTTTGTCCATTTTTCCTTCTGCATGAAGGACTTCTTTGAATATTCTTAAAGTGCTGCTCTGCTGGTGCTGAATCCTTTTAGCTTTCATATGTCTGAAAGTCTTTATTTTGCCTTTATTTTTGAAAATATTTATGCTGAGTATAGAATTCTAGGCTGATAGATTTTTCTTTCAGTGCTTTAGAGATGTCATTCCCCTGCCTTTTTCTTGTCATTGGTTCTGACGAGGAATCTGCTGTGCCTAACGTGCCTTTTTTGTCTGGTTGCTTTTAAGATGTTCTTTATCATATTTTTGGAGCAATTTGATTATGATGTATCTTAGTGTAGTTCTATTCATGCTTCTTGTGTTTGGATTTTGTTGAGCTTTTGAATCTGCAGGTTTATAATTTTTGTCAAATTCTGGCATTTTATGGCCATTATTTCTTCAAATATTTTTTTGTCCCATATCCCCTTTAGGGATTCCTATTACATGTATATCAGGATGCTTGAACAGAGTTCACTGATGCTCCGTTCATTTTTTAAAATTCTCATTTTTCTCTTTCTGTTTCCTTTAGGACAGTTTCTATTGGTAGGTCTTTAAATTCACCAATCTTTATAATCTGCTGTTTAATCCCATTCAGTGTATTTTTCATTTCAGACATTGTAATTTTCATCTCTAGAAGTTCAGTTTAGGTCTTTTTTATGTCTTTTATGTCATTATTTAACTGTTTAAATATATGGAATACAGATACGCAGAATATTGTTTTAAAGTTGTTTTCTGTTTTTAACATCTGTGTCAGTTCTGGGTTAATTTTAATTGATTTTCTTCTTATTTGGATCATATTTTTCTGCTCTGCATGCCAGCAAATTTTTGATTGGATGCCAGATGTGTGAATTTTACCTTATTAGGTGCTGGATATTTTTGTATTCCTATAAAATATTGAACTCGTTCTGGGATGCAGTTAAGAAATTTAGAAACTGTTGGATCCTTTCTGGTCTTACTTTTAAGGTTTGTTAAAGGGGACCAGAGCAGTATTTAATCTAGAGCTATTCTTCACTATTGAGGCAAGACTCTCCTGAGTACCCTGGTATTATGGTTTTTTTGCAGTCTGATTGGAGGGAACAGGCACTCTTCCTGACTCTCTGTGAGGAGTGGAGACTGTTTTCTCTAAACCTTGAATGGTTCTTTCTCCAGCCTCAGGTCATTTCCTCATGGACACACGCTGGTCAGTACTCAGCTGAGCACTCGATGGGGACCCTCTGCAGATCTCTGGGGTCCCCTCCGTGGCTCTCCCCTCCTAGGTGCTCTGCCTGAGAGCTCCAGTTTCCCTGGTCTCCCTGACTCTCAGTTCTGTCTCCTGGGCTCAGGGAATCAGTTGGACTCTGCCCTGGTTCCCCCTCCCTGAGCTTTGCCCGGTAAGCTGGAACAGCTTTTGGGCTCACCTCATCTGTGTCCTTTCTGTCAAGGATCATTATCCTTTGTTATCTGATGTCCAATGTCTTGAAAATGTTTCATATATTTTGTCTATTATTTTTTCGTTTTAAGCGAGAGAGTAAATCCAGTCTGTGTTATTCCATTTTGATTGGAAGTGAAAGTCCAATCTTTTCATTTTCGAGATGCTGAAATGAGACCCAATGAGTTAAAGGCCTGCCATTGATAATATAGCTAGCCACTCTTAGAGTTGGCATTACATACAGCAAGGTTCTTTGACTTTCATGTCAGTTCTGATTTTCTGCATTATGCTCTTTCTACATTTCTGGTAAGGTGTGGTAGATGTTTTCATAATTTGTTTTTAGGGTTTTTTGATTACGTGATTCCTTTGTATAGAACCAGTAGATCTAATTTTTATTTTTGGGGCATCTGGTATATTAATTCTCTTTAATAGCTCAGGAAGTCTTTACAGTGTTGTTAGTAGTAAGCAAGCTTTGCTTTTAGGTACCTGACTTTTTTTTTTTATTTTTATTTTTATCTTGTTGAATTGACTACTTTAAAGCTCCGTGTTTTGCAACATCATTGTGGTTTCTGGTCTTTTAAAAAAATTCATAGACTTTATTTTTTAGAGCAGTTTTTGGTTTATAGGAAAATTATCAGAAAGTGCTGAGTTCTCACATCCTCTCCTCCTCTCAGTTTCCCCCTGTTATTTACATCTTTTATTAGTGTGATTCACTGGTTATATAATGAACCAATATTCATATGTTGTCATTAACTAAAGCCCCTAATGTAAATAGTTTACATTAGGGCTCACTCTGTGTCGTACATTTTATGGGTTTTGATAAATGTATGATGACATTAGCTACCATTACTGTATAAGACAGAATAGATACACGGCCCTAAAAAGCCTCTGCATTCCACCTCTTCGTTCCTTCCTTCACTTTCCCCTCCTCCCTGAGTTCCTGGCAGCCACTGATCTTTTTACTGTCTCCACAGTTTCGCCTTTTCCAGCATGTCATATAATTGGAATCATACAGTGAGTAGGCCTTTCTGATTGGCTTCTTTCACTTAGCAATGTACTTTCATGGTTCTTTTTATGATTTGATAGCTCATTTCTTTTTATTGCTAAATAATATTTCATTATATGGATGTACCACACTTTATCCATTCACCGACTGAAAGACACCTTATTTGCTTCCAAGTTTTGGCAATTAGGAATAAAGCTGTTCTAAATGTGTTTGCAGTTTTTGTGTGGACATAAGTTTAAACTCATTTAGGTAAATGCCAATGAGTGCGATTGGTGGCTTGTATGGTAAGACAGTGTTTAGTTTTGTAAGAAACTGCCAAACTGTTTTTCAAAGTAACTGTACTATTTTGAACTCTCTAAGCAAGGAATGAGAGTTCCTGTTGCTCCACATCCTTGCCAGCATTTGGTGTTGCTAGTTTTCTGGATTTTGGCCATTCTGTTAGGTGTGTTGTGGGATCTCATTGTTGTGTTTCCTAGGAACCTTGTTAGAAAGCATCACGTTCAGACGTTCAGCAGGATCAGGAGTGCTTTAAAAATCAGTGTGATATTGGATAAATGCCGTACTGATAAGCAGTTCTTTAGAAGTTAGCCAAATAAGTTAAACATGATTGTCTTGGGTTGTTTTTTTTTTTTTATATATATATACTTGGTGAGATTTTAGTTTAGAAATTATCTGGTTTAAGAAGTAGAGAGATAATTCATTTGTTTTTACTTTGTAATTAAAAATCAACATTATTAAAGGAGTAGCTCTGGTTTATTTTTTTTAACTGTTATATAGTAATCATCATACAAATATATCATACTTACCCATTTTCCTTCTGGTGGGCTTATAGATTATTTACCTTTTAAAAAATTTTTATAATCCCGCTACAGTGAACAGCTTGATAAATGTCTCCTTGAGTAAGTGTACAAGCATGTCTCCAGGCCACAGTGTTTTGAACTTTGTCCCTGACCCATTAAGGTAGAGAAGTCAATTTATTGGCTTATGACTAGTATTTAGTATATGTGCTGCCGAAGCAAGCACAATTGTGACCAGTATTTAAAAAAGAAAGAACTAGAACAGAGTAGAAAGTGTCAGAGTGCCATACACATACAAATTTAGTTCCAGCTTTATGTATGTGCATTTTTGGTCATGATGTAAAATACATTTCTTACTTTGGGTTCCAGCCAAAAACATTAGAAAGCCACTTAGAAGTAGAATTGCTGGGTCTGAGAATGCGCATTTCCCTTTTCCAGCTACTGCCAAATTGTTCTTGAAAGCGGTTATGGCACTAGGGGTCTGCCACATGAGATGAGAATACATTCCCCCATATACTCAGCACTTTATCTAAGTGTTCATGTGACTCTCGCTCCTCAAAAGAGCTTCTCTTTAGTGTTTCCTCTTGCTTCCTCTGTCTAGCCTCGTTTTTCTAGTTAGCAAATCTATGCCATGATTAGCCTTTTGTTATTGAGATATAATTTGCATACCATAAAATTCATCCTTTAAAAAGTATATAATTCAGCAGTTTTTGGGATGCTCCCGAAGCTGTGCAAATATCACCGCCATCTAATTCCAGAACATTTTGATCACCCCCAAAAGAAACTGAGTCCCCATTAGCAGTCATTCCTCTTCTCTCTCTTCTCAGCCCCTGGCCACTACTGACCTTTCAGAATTACACATAGGAGATCATAGGTTTTGGATAGTTCCTTTTGTGTGTTTGATTTGTAGTCTTAATCGGATTTTATATGTATCAGTTACTTGCTTTTTTTTTTTTTTCAGCAACATTTTGTTTTTTAACGAAAGTAATATATAAACGTAGTTTAAATAGTTAATTAGCATTTCATTGTTCACAATAAAGAAGAGCATCCTTCCTCCTGGCTGGTCCCCTTCTTCAGAGGTGGCCACTTGTAGTACTTTGACTGTGTCTTTGGCTATTTGTTGCTAAATTTTTTAATTGCACTTTCAGGGTGGGAATGGATCATTAAGTCCTTTTTGGAAAACCTAAGGCTTCATGAAGCCTAGCTATGTTTATAGAGTGTGAAGATAGCTTGCATTCTCCTTTAGTTTGGCCTTTTTGGTGTGGTCTATCTTCTGTAAAGGTTCAATGTTAATTTTCTTTTATCAAACAACCAGAACACCCTAGAAATTTGAGAAAATACAGCTTTGCCAGTAAATGCCAAAAATATTCCAATACATACGTTTTCTTTTATTGGATTATGCCTAAGTTTAAACTAAGTCAATTAATATTTTTAATTTCTTTTTCAACAACAACTAAACATCCAAATGACTGGCTTGGTCAGTGAGCTAATTGGCCTCAACATTTGGCCATCTTAGTTGGTGGGGTGCTTTCCCGCTCCTGTATTGCTCTGTAAGCCGGTTTTTTATCGTTTCATTAGGTCAGAGCAGATGATCTCCAGCAAAGTTCTCTGGTCAAAACAAGGCACCTAAATAATTAGACTTTCTGATAGACCCTACAAGCAGGTGTTTACGTCTCATTTAAATGTTACCTGTCCTATTCCGTTTCTCCTTTACTTTTTCCCCTTCTTGCTTTAACATGTTTTGTGTGTTTTTTTCCCTTTTTTTTGTAGGTCGCAGTTGTTCTGATGGATACCCAGGGGGCATTCGACAGCCAGTCCACCGTGAAAGACTGCGCTACCATCTTCGCTCTGAGCACCATGACCAGTTCTGTTCAGGTAAAACCACTTGACTAGAGAAAAAAGTTTGTAGAGGAAATAAGGTGAAGGGAGTACATCTAATTTTAGTTATTGTTCTGTTGTCAGAACTCCTATGGTGATATACAAATGTTCTTTTTAGACTACAGATATCAGTTAACATTTACAAGCTCAAGAAGCAGCCTAAACTATCCCATTTTGGTCATAAATATATATAAAAAAAACTCCAAGAAAAGTCAAAGTGGAAATTGAAATTATATCAGTGACATCAGATAGGAAGTGTAGATTTGGTAAGAACTTAAGAAAAATATTTTTTAAACTGTAAAGGAAGAATTATGTTATTTCAGCTGTGCATGCATAGTTTTTCAAAAGACATAATATTACTGTTTGAACAGACTTCATATTCTTATATGCAAACCTTTAAATGTACAAAACTTCTTTTCAGTGCTTTAGGCTTATTTGAGCTTTGTTTGAAGTAAGCTAGAGTCGTATCAATCTGGATTTTTGTTTTCTAGATTTATAATTTATCCCAGAACATTCAGGAAGATGATCTTCAACAGCTACAGGTATATATTCCTCATAAAAACATCATTATATGTCATTTAAAAGTTTTAAGACATAAAAATTTTACTGAGTACTTTTAGCAAAAGCTTGAAATGTGAAGGAAGGCTTTTGGTTCATAGTAATCCTATACTCTGTATATCTGTTGCTGAGGAGTCAGGGAAGGCTTTACTGCGTAGAGCAGGGAACTGAAGAAAGTGGGCATGTAAGTCCTGCAGATTCGTCTTGGGGGAAAGGTGGGTTAGTAGAGGGGAACAGCAAGGAGAAAAATGTGAGGCGGAGGGTGCTTGGCAGGATAAAGCAGCAATGAGGCCAGTGAGTGGGATCTGAGGGTGTGACAGGAGGAGGCTAAGCGATGAAGTGAGAGAGGCCTTAAGGTCCTGGTGACGCCTGGCCTTTGCAAGGACTTGGGCTTTTCCTCTGGGTGAGGTGGGAGCCATGTTTTGAGCAGGGGAGTGATATTATTTGACATGTTGTAGAAGGATCACTTTGGCTGTTGTGTTTAGGATAGATTTCTAGAGGGGCAAGTGTGTATCCAGTGAGACTGATTACGAAGCTATTGCAATAATCCAGGTTAGGTTAAATATATTAAATTTTATAAAATACATAGAGTTATGTACCTGGAAAATAGCATGTCTGATAACTGCTAGTCATTATTTATTATTACCGTTATGACTACTGTTTCTAGTCAATGTCTTCCCTTCTCCATAGCAGTAGTTCTTACATGTTTTTCCTGTAAAATACTCTTCCGTGGGTATTGCAGAATTAAATACAGTTTCTGACATGCTTTTTAATTTCACTTCTCCTACTGACATTCAAGAAAACATATTAGAATGTGAGAGAATGAGCGTGTCATTTATTATAGAGACTACGTTGAATTGGTTCTAATTTATGTTTCTTTAAAAAAATAATAATAATAATTCCTAAACTTTGGCCCTTAATGTTACTACTAGCACTTACTTGTACCTTATAATTGGTGGTTCTGCACCAGTGCTATGACTCAGTGGTTGAGAGCTGCTGCTCTGTAAAAATTTCCGTCAAAACTTGAGTTGGACACACCTTTTCACCTAAAACTAATTCTTTTCTAAGCACCTTTCTTTCACACATTTCGTTGAACGCCCACCTTGCGTGAGGCAGTGGACCAGGTGCTAGAGATACACTAGTGTTTAAAGCAGACATAATTCTTTATGGATTTTTTTTAGCCCAGTCAGTGAGAGAGATACATAAGTGAATAGGCATGGGCAGTGTGTGAGGACTGCTGTCACAGAGCACCACAAACTGGGTGGCTTAAAACAGTAGAGATGGATTGTCTCACAGTTCTGGAGGCCATGTGCTCTGAAGCCTGTGGGGGAGAATCTTTTCTTACCTTTTTGTAGCTTCTAGTGCAGTGGTCCCCAACCTTTCTGGTACCAGGGACCGGAGCTTCTATGGGAATCTAATGCCTGTTGATCTGAGGTGGAGCTGAGGTGGTGATGCTGGTGCTGGGGAATGGCTGCAAATACAGAGGAAGCTTCACTGGCTCACCTGCTTCTGTGTGGCCCAGTTCCTAACAGGCCATGGACCAGTACAGGTCCGTGGCTCTGGGGTTAGGGACCCCTGCTCTACAGAGTGGCCACAGGACCTAATGGCTGGCGGACTTGTCTCACTTGACAAGGCTGATTGATGGCACATCTAGAAATTGCATAAATATAAATATTAAAAGGAAAAAATAATAGTCTTGTGTACCTGGACAGCCATAAGAATCAACTGTAAAACAATTTAGAACTAGAAAAAAACTCAGATCCCCATCACGAAATACAAATATAAATCAGAAGGCTTTCTTATCTTCCAACATTAACCAGTTTAAAAATGTAATGGAAAATATTTACTATAGCAGCAAAATATTAAAACCTCAGAATAAACTTAAGGAGATTCATCTGAAGCAATTCAGAGCTGTATGAGGCATATAAAAGATTTAACCACATGCAGAAATGTGCTTTGTTTCTTCTATATTTTTCTGTATTCTATGTGTGTATTTTCTGTATGTATCTATATGTGTAGCTAACACGTTATTCCAGATGGATTAAATATTTTGATGCAGAAAAAAACCAAACAAACCATAAATGACTAGAAAAAAGTAGGTCCAATATAAAATATCGAGGTAGAATTTTCTAAGCAAGACGTCAAAGGTAGAAGACAAAAAAAATATGGGTAGGTTTGATTTCGTATAAATTAAATAATTCTGAACCATAAGTGCAATTTAGTACTTCGCCCTCATCTGCGGTTTTGCTTTCCACAGTTGCAGTTACAGTCAACTGCAGTCTGAAAATATCAAGTGGAATATTCCAGAAATAAACAGTTCATAAGTTTTAAATTGTGTACCGTTCTGAGTAATGTATTGAAATCTTGCACTGTCCTGCTCTGTCCTGCCTGGGACATGAATCATCCCTTTGTCCAATGTGTCCATGCTGTAGAAACTCCCCGCCCTTTAGTCATTTAATAGCTGTCTCAGTTATCAGAGAGAGAGGGACCACATTTCACATCACTTATTATAGGATATTGTTCTATTTTATTATTGGTTATTGTTGTTAATCTCTTTCTGTGCCTTATTTATAAATTAAACTTCACCACAGGTATGTGTGTAGGAAAAAAACTTACTAGCATTCATATAAGGTTCAGATGATATTCTAGAATTGAAGGACATGAGTTTTTGTCTTTCTTGCTAGAAGCTTTTCTCAAAGGTCTGGTGGTCCGTGGCCATCTGTATTTAAGAGTGAGCCACTGAAAAGCTGACTCGGAGCTTTGGTCAGAGGTGGGCCTTGTGTACTGGCTTGGATCGCAGTGAGGTGACTGGGCAAGACAATTTAGCTTTTTTTGTTGCAACCTCGAAATGCCTATATTTGCAGACTGTTATTCTTGGGCTGTCGGTCTCCAGAGAATAATTCTTTAAACTCCTGCCTGCGCTAGGTGGCAGGGAGCTTGGCTGTGACTGCAGTGAGTGAGTGTGCCAAGGAGGCTCACCGCTCAGTGTGATTGGAGACTTAGGCTTAAGTACCTGTTTCCAGTCAGGCAGGAGACTTATTCCTTCCTTGTTCAGCTAAGTTTGGAGTCAAAGTCTCAATTCCTTTTGCTTTATCCTCTTCAGATAGTACATTTCCCATCTTCTGTGGGGGCAGGAAGAGCATTGGAGGTGGAGAACAGAGCAGGATCTGGGAATCTGGGAATATTAGGTGTTCTCTCCACAGACTTTCAAACATTTTAGTTATCTCCCTCACCCTCTCCTTCAGGGTAACTGGTGCTTCTAATTTCTGAGCCTTTCAGGGATTCTGCTGAGAGAATCTGCTCATTTCTTGATGGCCCCTGCCTCTAACCTTAAAGGATTCTCAGTCATTCGAATGGCGTACATACTATGGGTCTAACACTCTTCTTGATGCTAGAGGTATAGTGGCGCACAAAACAAACGTCCCTGCTCTCATGGCGTCTCAGTGCTAGTAGTGAAGACAGACACTAATTACGATAAGTAAAGGTATAGTATGTTAGATAGTGAGATACATTAAGGAGAAAAATTAAAGAGACATGGGGTAGGAAACATTGTGTGGAGAATTTCAGTCTTTTTAGGTAGAGGGCCATGGAAGGCTTCGTTGAGAGGCTTTGAGTAAAGACTTTAAGAAGTGAGGGACCCGATTGTACAGATACTTGGGGGAAGGACATTACAGGCAGGAGGAGGAGTCATCAAAGGCCCCAAGGCAGCAGTGTGCCCAGCGTGTTTGAAGAACAGCGAGGAGGGCCAGTGTGGAGGGATCAGGGATCAGGCTGTAAGGACTGGCTTTTATATTGAATAAGGCTGGGGCGGGGGTGGGGGTGGGGGTGGGCAGCGGCAGGGCGTGCTCTAACTACCCTTGAACCGTTATATGGGAATTGGGAATAGTGTGGGGAAGGGAGTGGGGCAGGGAGACCAGTTAGGAAGCTATTGAAATATTCCAAGCTCCATGGAAGTTGTGAGTGGTTGGATTCTGGATTTGCTAACGAATTGGGATGTGGGATGTGAGACAGATCCAAGATTATTTTAAGGTTAATGGCTCCTGTGGGCTTTGCAACTGTAGAACTTTCGTTTCATGTAAGTAGTATTCAGTCTGTTCAAAGACCTTTGCCAAAGACTAGACACAGAAACTCTTTAAGTAATTTTGCCTTACAAGCCATAACTCTTCTTTTTTCTCTTTTTTAAAGCTTTTCACAGAATATGGTCGTCTGGCAATGGATGAAATTTTCCAAAAACCCTTTCAGGTATAATGTTAACTATAAATATTCATATTTTTGTTTTAGTTCAGGGATCAGCAAACTACAGTTCATGGGCCAAATCTAGCCAGCTTCTTATTTTTACATGACCCGTGAATTAGGAATCGTTTTTACATATTTAAATGGTCGAAAAAAATCAAAAGAGATTTTATGATGTGTGTAAATCATCTGAAATTTAGCATCTATAGCTAAGGTTTTATTAGAACACAGCCACACTTGTTTGTACTGTCCATGGCTGCTTCTTGCTGCTATAGCCTAAAATACTTATTCTCTGGCTCTTTACACAAAAAATTTTCTGACTTCTGCTTTAGCTAATGGTTTCATGAGGATGAGAATGCACAGTAACCTCAATAAAATTAGAAGAGCTTTAAGTATTGTTATTATTTTAGTTTTCTTTTTCTTTCTGTTAAAAGTAGATCTGATTGAAGACTAGCTAGTGCCATTTTGTTTTCTCACTTGTCCTTGACCACATTCCCCATACTCGCTTTTAGTGTACATGTCCTCCTAGTGTTTATAACGTTTCTAAGACATTACAGAATAGATCAATCCTTCAGCATATTTTTTTGTCCCCTTTGAAGAAGCTGACGTTGTGCAAAGAAGCATTTCACTTGTTGTTTTGAAAATCCATTTATGCAGCATTACAATATGTTCTGCTCTTCTCCCAAATAGACACTGATGTTTTTGGTTCGAGACTGGAGTTTCCCTTATGAATACAACTATGGACTACAGGGAGGAATGTCATTTTTGGATAAACGTTTACAGGTAAGTAGAAATATAACCTGAAGAATTACCTAAAGGTAGTGATAACTTTCTCATTTGCCTTTAACTATTGCATGTAAAGCAGTTTATGGAAAATTATTTTAAGTGTGTTAAATACTTATGAATATTCACACACTACTATTCATGTTTTATTTATTTGTTTGTTTGTTTTAATGCCTACAGCACCTGGTATTCTTAGGTGGTCTCCCATCCAAGTAGTAACCAGGCCCGATCCTGCTTAGCTTCTGAGATCAGACAACATCGGGCGTGTTGAGGGTGGCATGGCCATAGATAACACTTCACGTTTTAGAATAAAGTAGCCAGGTCTATAATGCACGGGGACTATAGAGAACTCTGGGCAAAACCCAAGCTTTCCTTTTACATTCTACATCAGGTTCTGTATGTGCCTTTAGGACGCCACATTCAGAACTTTAGTTCTGTTGTTCTTATTCAGAATTCTTATTTGTTTCAGGATGACTATAAACAGGCTTAGCCTTTTCTCCAAAATTAAAGCACAGCAGGTTTTTGTCAATTACTACCAGTTGGTTAGATCCTCCTTTATGCCTACAAACCTTCTGTTGTTCTTCCTAAGTATCGTGTAATACTCTTTAAAAAAAAAAAACAAAACAAAACTCTTTAGTACCTATTCTTTGATATGTCTAGGAGCCAAGCCATGGTTAATCAAAGTTGTGCGTTTATTGCTTCTTAGGGTTCTGAGTTTGCTCGTTGGACAAAACATAGGCCACTGTGACCCATCAGAGTTGGGAAGTCTTCTTTCCTTTGTCCTGTACTAGTGGTTCCTAATGAAGAAAAACAAATAATCTTTTGTGAATTGTTGATCTTCATTGGCAGGTGAAAGAACATCAACATGAAGAAATTCAGAATGTCCGAAATCACATTCACTCATGTTTCTCCAGCGTCACCTGTTTTCTCCTGCCACATCCAGGACTCCAGGTGGCCACAAGCCCTGAGTTTGATGGGAAATTGAAAGGTATGTTACAAATGATGTTATTTTAAACATGTGATTGGATCTTTGGAATTAGTGACCAGAAAATGTCAGTTATGAATCTAGTGACTGCTTAAGAGAAATAGTGTGTTGTCTTAGAAAAAATAGCATTTAGAGTCTGGTTCAGTTTTTGCTCCTGTCTACTGTGACCATCAGAATAAGTTCACATTAGTTTCTCCATCGGTCTTTCTAAGAGACATGTTATGATTATTGGTTTATAAGAGATAAAAGTGCTAAGTAAAGGAAGACTGAACATTTGTCAGGTAATAATTTATCAAGTAAAATTAACTTCCCAAAGAAAGGTAAGATAATACATGTCATGGCCATTGTTTTCAGCTTATTTGTGATTATAACAAAACCTGATGCTGGGTCATACCTTAATATTAGGAAGTGCTGACTAGATGGTAGCTTAGAGAAATCAGAGTTGGGACTCTTGGGTTCCATCATCTTATTTTTGTTCCTTATTCATTGAGACCTTGAATCATTTAATGGCTAACCCTCAGTTTAAACGTGTGTTAAACTGAGCATTTTTGTTTGTAAACTTATCTGAGCTTCTCAGGTTCCCAGTAAAGTAGAAATAATAGTAGTTGCCATTTTTAGAGGCCCACTTGTGTTCCCAGCTGTCTTAGTCTGTTTGGGCTGCTGTAAGAGAATACTGTAGACTGGGTAGCTCGTAAACAACAGAAATTTATTTCTCGTGGTTCTGGAGCTTGGAATTCCAAGGTCAGTGTGGCAGTGTGGTGGGGTAAGCGTTCCCTTCCTGGTCTCAGAGTTCTGGTTGTATCTTCACGTGATGGAAAGGGCTAGGGAGCTCTGTGGGTCTCTTATGAGAGCACCAATCCCATTCAGGAGGGCTCCAACCCCATAGCCTAATCCCTTCCTGAAGGCCCTACCTACTAATGCCATCACCTTTAGGGGTTAGGTTTCAACATATGCATTTGTAGGGGCGGGGGGTAGAGGTGGGGTGAGGGTGGGACGACACAAACATTCAGACCATAGTACCAACACTATGGTAGTCACTTTCATACTCAGTGATCCCAGTAATTCCATGAAGCCGATGTTATTTCCTTGATTGTACAGATAAACTGGTCAGGAGAGTGAAGTAACTTGCTCAGAGTACTTAGCTAGTAAGTGGTGGGGCAGAGACTCACATCCAGATCTCTCTTACTCCAAATCCATACTGTGTTCAAATAGAAGTTCTTCTGTTATATTGAGGAAGTAACTTAGAGGAATATATACGGTTTAGTTACCAGGAGAAATTGACTCAGTTGATCCAAGAAAGTTAATGTATTTGTTCACCTTAAGATTTACGTTCCAACTTGTAATATTGCAAAATAAACCAAGTTTGAGAGACTTACCTTCTTTACCCTCTATTTGTCACTTGTCTGATATTTTTATGTGGGTGGCAGCTTTCCTGAGCGGAACACCTCCAGACCCTGTTAGACAACAATTCAGAAATCCAAATTTGAGGTCTGGCTTTGGAGAGAAATCTGCTTAGACAGAACTGGAGCTAGAACCTTTTACCTAAAAAGTAGTTGCAATTGACTTCAGAGTTGAGTATAGAGAGAAAGTTGAGTGTGTAGATGATACGTCTTTTAGGGTTATAATGCTCCATCATTAGATATGTGTTTACCAAACGTACACTCTGGTTTGTTCATTGCTGGTAGGGAGGTTGTTCAGTGGAATTGTTAAATGAAGATGATCAGAAAGGTGGGTTGGAGAGACTGCATGCTTTTTCCTCTTTCCTCACGGTGGTGTCAGCTATTTCAGGTATAAACACACGGAATGGCATTCTTCTGTATTGGCAAACATTTCGATAATTCAAAACATTGTGTTTTAAAACTCATTTTTATCATGCTATTCCAGGTAACAAGAAAAGCTTCTTAAAAGTTCTATAACCCTGGCTTTTGTAAGTTGGCATCGCTTTTGGTTATGCATATTGTATTAGTTTTCTATGACTGCTGTAACAAAGTTCCACAAACTGGGTGGCTGAAGACAACAGAAATTTATTCCCCAACAGTTCAGGAGACCGGAATTCCAAAATGGAGGTGTCGGCAGGGTTGGTTCCTTCTGGAGGCACTGAGGGAGAATGTGTCCCATGTTTCTCTCCTCACTTCCAGTGATTACTGGAAGTCCTTGGCATTCCTTGGTTTGTAGTTGGCATCACTCCAGTCTCTGTCTCTGTGGTCACATGACCACCTTCTGTGTGTACCTCTGCGTGTTCTCTTTTTTTATAAGAACACCACTCTGGTTTTAAATCTCACCCTAATCTGGTATGATCTCAGCTAATTACATCTATAAAGACTGTGTCTTCAAATAAGGTCACATTTTGAGATTCCAGGTGGACGTGCATTCAGGGTGCATATCGTTCAACCCGGTGTACATACTTAGAGATTATGAATGACTTATCACTAAATAGTAATGTGCTAAGTTTCATAGTATGTTTATAAAATAAGGAACAAATTCTGTATAAGCAAACCTTAGTCTCATAATTATGCACCATTTGCTTTCTTCATCCATGAATAAACTATAAAATACATTTATAGGGTTAAAATCTTTATTTCTTACATGAAAAGGCAAGTCCCAAAGGAAGAAATACAAATGGGCAATATATACCCGTGACTATACGTGTAGCATCACAATAATCAAGGAATGCAAGTATGTCGGTACAGTCTTTAGAGATCATCTCTGTCACGAGACACTTGTCTACTCTAAAAGTAATATTTTGGTACAGCTTTGACAGAAACAGTAATAGCTGAGGGTCTGTAGAACTGTGTATAGTAACAATCTGTGGTGTCTGGATCTTGCTAGTTCTTTGTATGAAATATTTTTGAAGCTCAGTCTTTCAGTGTGATGAAAGTTGAAACCATAATAGAAGGTTTTTTTGAAGGTAATACATTCACATGTTTGTAGTTTTGCAGTTTCTTTAGTATATGCAAGCAAATATGAATATATACAATAGCATATTATGTACACTTTCACTCCAAGGTTATAAAGAATTTATCCTACTCTTTTTGTTGTTGTTGTTAAAAACTTGCAGTTTTATTTTTCTCATTATAATTTATGATCCAATTTGGATCCAACTTATTTTCTGAATCGCTAACCCATTTGTCCCAACAGTATTTATTGAATAGTCCAACTTTTCTCCACTGGTTGAAGCGTCACTTTTGTCATATATTAAGCCACTAATCAGTGTGCAATGTGGGGGTTAATCCCTTTTTAAAGTTGGTATAGACCGTACTTTGGCACCATCCTGAGGAGACTATAGGATTAAGAATATTTAGATGGAGGTTGGTATCTGTCGGAAGCCAGCCGACCAAGTCAAACCGGGTACCTGAATCGGGGAGCGGGGACTGAGAAAAAAGAGAAGACAGACAGGGTGCAGGAGGGAGAGCAGATCTCACAACTGTCTCTCCGACTTTATTTCTTATCCTTCTTTTTATACATAATCTGTTCCTTTTGGTATCCCAAGATAACATAATTAAAGTAACATCCTGAAGATCAAGGTACAATCGACACTTCCTTTGACACTCCCTTTGACACTCCCTTTATCTATACTTAATCTTCTTCTTCCTGGAATTCCACAGAACCAGCCTTTTCCTTTTTATGCAAGCAGGCCTCCGGAGATAAACCATGCATTCTTTTGAATTTGGGGAGCTTTATCTCCCTACAGGTATCCACTTACTTAGGTAGAACAGTTTAACTCTGATTACCTTCCTCCTAAAGTGTTTTAGCTTTGTCTTCTTTTTAACCTCATCAATTAACCGTCATTATTATCTATAAGGTAATATTTGTTTAGCTTTCCTTACATGTTTATTGATTCCTTCAACCTTTCTTTTATTGTAGACCTTATTCCAGGAGATCTTTGCCATGCTGCGATTTTACTGTTAATGTGTGTAGTTCTTTCTATTTAATGTACTCATTATGTGCTGTAGTTTCTGAAGCTGTGGATTTACGTATTTCATCAGTGAGAGAATTCTCAGCCATAGGACTCCAGTTAGACATGTATTAAATTTCATTCAGCCTTCCATATTTTAATTTTTCTTTTTTATTTCCCATCATCAGATTTCTTTGTGCAGCTGTTTGGTACATGATTCAGATCTACTTTTTTCTCCAGAGATTTGTGTTCGCTCCTTTAGGGAGGGAGCTAGGGGCTTACTGACCCCAGACCATTCCAGCCGCTCCCTTCTGGGATCCAACTTAATTTAGGAGTTAATTTTGCCAAAAGTCACCCGTTGTAGTGAATGCCCTCAAGTGAGCCGCCCTGAGTTCACTGCTCTGGTTTCGGCTCACGTCTCCTGCCACCTGCTCAGCCCCTTGCAGCCCTTTTACTTTCAGGCCCAGCAGTGTAGTGGAATATATTTTGTGCAGGATCTTGTTAGGATGAAGGTCCCTTCAGATTCTCTTGTCAGTGCTATCAGAAGCAGAAGTCCAAAGATACCGTTTTTCACCAATTAAATCAGTAAAGATTTTAAAAACGATAATCTGTCGAGTGGTAAACACGCCTTCTCATACGTTGGTGGGTATAATTGGTGCAGTCTTTTACAAAAACAATTTAGCAATATGTAAGAACCTGAAATGGGAAGGGTATGGATGTTTATTTACTTTATTTTAATTTTTCAGTTAGAGTTGACATTCAGTACATTGAATATTCAGGTGTACAGCGTAGTGGTTAAACATTTATGTAATTAACAAAGTGATTCCCCTCATTAGTCTAGTGCCCACCTGGCATTATACATAGTTATTAGAATATTATTGACTATATTCCCTAGGCTGTACTTTTTCATCCAGATAGGGATATTTTAAATGTTAATTGTGATTATCTGATGGTGGGCTTTATAGATTTTTAAAAATAGTTTTGAATGTTTTCCAGGAGTCTACATTGTCATTATAATATCGAGTAATTCCTCTCAGAGGATCATATAATTGAAGGAAATAATCTTAGGAAATAAATTAACTTGAAGTTTTTCCAACAGATTTTATGGTGATATTTGTAATTGGAAAAATTTAGAAACCACTTTCATTTCATTCACAGCTCTGTCTTCAGCTCTGTGGCAATGCCTGCCACAGAAAGGTGCTCAGAACGGCTGAGTGAATAAATGAAATGAGAATGCCTCAATTTTATAAGTTAGGGCTGTGAAGATTGAAGAGTTCCTGCCTTGATGTGGGTTCCTACCCACTTTCTGTTCAGTTGATAGTTTGAGTTGGTTGGAAACCTAGAAAGGTTGTGTTTCATGCTCACCTTGGTTAAATAGTCTGTTTGGCTTATTGTTTCCTTCTTCATGGTCCCGCGAACAGATATCGCCAGTGAATTCAAAGAGCAGTTACAGATACTGATACCGTATGTATTAAACCCAGCGAACTTAATGGAAAAGGAGATCAATGGCTCAAAAGTCACCTGTCGGGGGCTGTTGGAGTATTTTAAGGTAAATACGAGTTTCAATTGTTAAACTGTTCAGACTTTTGGTAAAATGGGTCTAGGTTGTAAACTAACTTGAATTTCAGTATTTTAATAGCTTAGAAGGAAGTTTCATGGGGGAGATGGTGAGAGGCATTTTCAGACTTCAGTGTCCTTCCATGAGTGGGCCACTGGGTGGCAGTATTAGTGTAAGAACCAAATGGATGTTCTTTGCACTCTCTTAGAGGAGTAATTTCTGTGGCTAAAGGAAGATTGTTCCTCAAGGAAGATGGTGTGGACAGGAGGTGGTTAGGAAGTTGCTGTGAGTAGGAGGAGACGGCACCTAGATGTGACACGACTACCTCAAGGCGGATGGTCACTCTGCCCACAGGTAGTGGTGAGGCCAGTGTGCATGGGGAGTCTGGTGGGAGTCTTAGCCTCGGTAGGCTCGTGCTGCTTGAGAACATTTTTAGTTCACTAAAAATGCTAACATGCACTCCAAGGCGTGTTGTGGTTTTGCTAATTCCTGGGTGTTGATCTAGGTCTTTAGGAAAATGCAGTTGTGTATGGTCACTGTTTCTAAAAGTTAGAAGTATGATTAAATATGACAGAGTGACATTTTTCGTAATGGCTTTCATGTTTATGTTTTAAGGCATACATTAAAATTTACCAAGGAGAAGATTTGCCTCACCCCAAATCCATGCTTCAGGTAAGCAGTTCTTTGACATTCTGAGCGATACCCTTTGATTACGTGAGTTGACCCACGTATAGTAAGCGGAGCCCTTCGAGAGTGCGGTCGCTCTCCTTCCCCGCTGGCTGAGCTCTGCCGATGCGCAGCGTGTTTTCCAGCAGCCTGCCTTCCGGGCTTCTTGTCTCTATTCATAGTGCTTCAGTGAAAACAGAGCCGCCTCTCCCTGGGCCCAGCAGACACACCATGAAAACACATTTTCACAAAGGAAGCTAGAGTTTGGGACTGACGTTGTAAAGATCATTTCCCCACCCCCTTCTTTTTCGACTTCTACTTTTTAACATTTAAAATCGAAGGAAAGGAAATGATTTTCAGAAGTTTAATTTATGGTAAAGATTCTTACGTATAAGGATATCTTTGGCAGAAAATTTATTTCATTAATTGGGCTATATGGAAACCTAGAAAATAGCAGAAGGATAATAAAAAAGGAAGAATGGGGAATAAGGTGAGAAAATTTTCCTTGATTGTTTGTAGAAGAATGTTAAAAGAGAAAGGATTGATAGCTTTTACTTTCCTTGTTTCAAAAGGCCACGGCCGAAGCCAACAATTTAGCAGCTGCAGCCTCTGCGAAGGACATGTATTATAACAACATGGAAGAGGTATGTGAGACATGTCTTATTCTGAAATATCTATAACCTGGACGTTGTTGCTGATTTCTAAAGGCCAAACTTGATCCTGTTTAATGTGTCTTCAGATGATGAGGCAGCAAAGCTAAATTTGGGTCATCCTGGTTGTCGGGGCCTTCCAGTTATCACCATTTCTAGCCTGCAGGGTCACTGCCCTCACTGATCCCCATCACCTTGGTATTTAAGGGGGCTTTTCAGAGGAAGCGAGCGCAGACTTTATTGATCTTCATCATTTAAAAACTAATATCTGATATCTTAAAATAGTCTAAGGTTTTCACTTATTTTATCTTGCACGACACACGTGTGTCTTTGTTCTTTTTAGGTTTGTGGGGGAGAGAAACCTTATTTGTCTCCCGACATTCTAGAGGAGAAGCACTGTGAATTCAGACAGCTTGCTCTGGACCATTTTAAAAAGATCAAGAAGATGGGCGGGAAGGATTTTAGCCTTCGTTACCAGGAGGAGCTGGAGGCGGAGATCAAGGAACTCTACGAGAACTTCTGCAAGCACAACAGCAGCAAGAACATCTTCAGCACCTTCCGAACCCCCGCGGTGCTCTTCGTGGGCATCGTGGTTCTGTACATAGCCTCCGGCCTCACGGGCTTTGTCGGTCTTGAGGTTGTGGCCCAGCTGTTCAACTGTATGGTTGGACTGCTGTTAATAGCGCTTCTCACATGGGGGTACATCAGGTATTCTGGTCAATATCGTGAGCTGGGCGGAGCTATCGATTCTGGTGCAGCGTATGTATTGGAGCAGGTAAGTGGTGCCAGCTGAGAAGACTGAGCGTTGAAAATGGACACAAATAGATATTTGTGTTTCTGTTGTAAAATACCTCTTTTTGGAAGAGCTTCCTATTGAAAGAAGGCCTGAGAAATGTTCCCTGGCTATTTTGTTTCTGATGGGCATTATGTTTTATTATCTTTCTTTAGGATATTAATATTTAATTTTGATATTTTGTTTCCATGCCTACCAACTTTCTATTAATGTAAAAATACATTCCAACTTAGACATATCTCTTCCTCACGGGAAACTTCTAACTGCATGTTCTTCAGACAATTCCTGTGTGCTTCTCTCCCCTCATCCAAGGTTAATTTTGCTTCAGTGAAAATCAAGAGCTTTAAAAAATATGAACTTAACATTTTCTGTTTTGAATCCTATTAATGGATGGCATCTCTTTCACTTAAAATCTTCCAAAAAGCTAGAGCCTTCTGACTTTCTTGTCTGTTTATAGACCTAGGTTTATAAGTCCTTGAGACTCTGATTGATTTCTTTTTCGCGTGGCGTGGAAAGACCAGCTAAATGAGAAGCTCATGGTGAAGCTAAGCTGCCCACTCCACCCCTATAACAGAGCAAAGGCTCAGCTAACCCTTTTGGAGGCAGCTTCTACCACAAGGCTCCCCTCCGCCACGATTTCATTCCCCTGTTTTCTGTAACACACTGATAATGTAGGCAGAAAGTTTATTTCCAAGGACTTACTCTCTTGGTGCCATGCCATATTTCATTAACTTACATGTTGAATCAATGGACTTTTGCAGGCTACTTCTCATATTGGAAATTCCACTCAGGCCGCTGTGAGGGATGCAGTTGTTGGGAAACCCCCAGTGGATAAAAAGGCTCAATAGCATCTTAACGAGAGGATCCACCAAGGACCCGACCAGCCTCTCCTGATTTCCGGGCTTCTGCCGAGGCCACAGGTCCAGGTCCCGAGGAGTGCAGATCTGGGACCACCTGGGAAGAGTTAGACGTGGCACCAGTAAACGAACAGACCTTTCCTGTGGCTTCAAATTCTTACACACACTTCCATTTCTGTTGGAAGCATTTCTTTTCCTTGCCGATGATATAGATCTAAGCCTGTGTCTGTTTTCTTATTACTCTCTGCTTTGTGCACTTTATGGGGGGGAAAAGCAAACGTTAAAAATGGAAATGCAGTTTTAAGTCCTTTATGTGCCGCTTAGTGCCTTTTAAGATTGAATCCATGCTCTTGTGGGCATGATGGGCAGGGACTGAGGACAGCCTCACGTAAGACACTGTTTGGGGCAGAATTTGTTAGTTCTTTTATACCTTATTCTATTGAGAAGGATTCCTTTTTTTTAAAGTTTACAAAACTTGCAAAAGCTTCAGAACTGAGGACTGAAAATGATGCCATTATACTTTTAAAATCTTACATTAGAGAATCTTGTTTGCTACATAGTGTGGAAAAATACGTTTAAATCTACCACACACTGAAATTTAAGGGCTTTTATGTGATAGGCTGGTAGTTTTGGGACGCGCGCGCGCACGCACACACACACACACATCTTTATTCCTATAGCTTCTTTCTAGAAAAGAGCAAACATGCCTTGAAAAGCCAGAGTGGCTCATAATAAAAGGAATGAGCTTGATAATTTAAGGAAAAAACTTGAGTTTAAATGAACCATGTGACCTCTGATAAGTCACTTGAACTTGTGCCTTGGTCAGATTCACTGTTTGTTGGTTAATATACATACGCGTATTATACATAACTCACTTATCATTTGAGAGGTTTTGTTTTGTATGAGAACAGAACATTATTACGAATTAAAAGATAGGCATTACCAAATATTACTGCCTTTAATTGATGTCCTGTTACGCGTGGCTTAGCAGTAAATCATGTCTTTATCCAAAATGTTTATTTGCATTCTCCTTTTCCTTTTTTTTTTTTTAATAATGAAACTAAAACAGTTTTATATCATGAGTCTTCCTTTATTTAATTTTACTTGACCTGTCTGGTAGCTTTAAAATAGCTTTAGCTTAGTAAGGACCAAAACACCACCCAAATATGGACAACATCTAGAAGTATCTAAGAATTCTTTTTTGTTTACTTTGATTGTGTGATAAACAGTTTTTACCTGTTGTCTTTTCCTTTGATTTATAATGGTGAGAATTTAAAACTTCTTAAAATTTGCCTGCAAGTATTTATATAAACATTCATCAAATGTGTGAGCCTTAATTCTCAAGATAATTTTTGTTGTGGGAGGGAGGCAGGAAGGCTTAGACAAAATCTGAGTAAATTCTATATTATGAAGTACGAATGGAAGGTGGAAAAAGAGAATCTCTTCTAGCATGTGAATTCAAAGAATTTTTTTGACAACTTTAACACTTTACCACTCAAGTGTTTTTATGTCTTGCATCGATTCCGTGCTTTTTATATATTTTTCATATTTACATACCATCTTGCCTTGACATTCTTGCTGTTTTTTTTTTCACTTGCTGTTAAACTTTAGGAAAATTCCAGTTTGTTTTTTTTTTTTTGGGGCGCCCTGCAGCACTTACACACCTAACACCTGGAGGTCCTCTCTCATCAAGTATAACCAGGCCCAGCCTGCTTAGCTTCCAGCTTGTTCTACAAACTCGTTACTTGCGTAGTGATGCTTAGCTTTGACTGTTAAATTGAAAGTTTAGTTTTGAAAACTTAGTGCATTTTCAGGTGATCTTTCATCTTCCTGCAGGTTCATAATTATTAACTAAAGGCCTTACAGATGTTAATTAAAAACAAACAAACCTACAAAACCAATAGAGTTCAAATTGAAAACATCAGTGCGATTGATGGATGATGTTTTTGCTAGAACTAAATTGCTGATGTTGGGTTTAATAAACTACTTTTGCATGTTTTTTTGCTAAAAAGCCTTACAGATGTTGAGATACTTAGCTTTTAATGCATTCTATAAGCACATTTGTAGATTTCAGAACAATTGTCTAGAGTTGTGCTTTAATGGTGAGAAAAGGATGTGTCTAAAACTTATTTTAATACTAAAGTATTAGATTTTTTAAAATAAATAATGTATGACTTAATGAAATCTTAGGATTTATTAACTGCTTAAATTCACCATTTGTTTTGATCGTAAGAAATAACTTGGTTTAATTTCCCTGGAAAAGCCTTATTATTATTATTATTTTTTGGTCTTTATTAACTTATTCTGCCTTTGGGAAGTGTTTATAAAGTTTTCTCAGTGAGAATTCTAAGGCGTTTTCTTTGGCCTGTTTTCTCTTATAACAGTATATCAATGATTTTATATTGGCTTTTTCAGTTAATGATGCATTCTCATTGCTGGCATAAATAGTCCTGGGAAGATTTTAACCAGGTTGAAAAGAATGTCTTTTACTTCTTAAATTCCCTCATCCTTTAATTTATGAGTCAGGGAGGTTGCTTCGTTCAGACTGTGTTTATTCAGCGTTTGTTACTCTGCCACTCCCTAGCTGGCCTGCCTTCCCACGCAGCATTTTTTATTTGCATATTCCCACCAGTATGTGGGCACATTCCATTAACGTTTAAAAGGAAGTTTTCAAAATTTTCTATTAAAAGAGCTCATTTCAGGAGAAGTTAAATGTTATTTGTTTTTTTAAATACTTCCAATTAGCTTCATATTAAAAATAATAGAATCAAAATTTTGATTTTCACTGAGCAATCTTTCTAGATCGGTTTGTAGACAAAATGAGAGCCAACTATCATGTTGCTACGAGTGATGATAAAACATCCTCAGAGTCATTCCTTAGTTTGTCAGTATACCAAGAAATCCATTCCATGGAGGTTTTTCACACTTGGTAAAATTGCCTGTGAATGTTGTTTTTGCTTTACCTGGTCTTTCTCTCTTCTCTTACATGAAGTAAAATGCTTTTGGCATCAGAGAAGCAAATGGCCTTGTATTGGCAGTGTGTTCCTTTCTTTCTTTCTTTTTTTATTTTTATATTTTAGCCAATGTGTTTCTTTAGCAGGTCATACCCAGTGTTCTACTTGTCTTATAAAAATGGTGTCTTTGATAGCGTGAGTTTGGATGAGTATGTATGTATGTATGTATGTATAAATTAGAGAAATTAAGTTAATTGATTTTCCAGGCAAAAGCCATCAAGAACAGTTTTGTTTTTTCCTAGAGTTCTTTTTAAAAAGTAACTTACATGGAAGTCTTCATGGAACTCTCCCCCCGCCCCCCCAGAACTATTAAAATGTAGTTTAGGATGATTTGAGATAGCTACCAGTAAGGTAGCCGGCAGGGGCTACATCATTCTGGCTTACATTTAGATCCCACAAAATTTTCGTCAAGGAATAAGGCCATAGTGAAGACAAGCTTCACTTGTGAAAGTACAGACTATTTGTATAAGTGGTTTTATGAAATGACATTAAGAACCCCATTGTAAAAGGCCATTTGCAATTGAATAGTTTTCCCTAAATTCGAATCATACTGTAGCTGTGGTTTGGAGTGTGGTTCTTATCTACCTTGGTGTGCATAAGACTTACCTGGGATCTTGTTCTAAAAAATTTTTAATTCTCAGCTTCATACACGGGATTGCCTCAGTCGGTCTGGGCCGTGGCCTGGAATCACCACTTTTATAAATAGTATCACAGGTGGTTCAGAGACCTCAGCGAGAGAGACCGCTTTGCGCGATGGGAAAGTGCAATTCAGTATCATCTGGAGGCAAGTGGCTGGCTTTTACTTGAGGTTCAGTTAGGCGGTCTGCCAGGTATAATCATTCAGAGTTTACAGTGTTGAGTAGTAAGGATGCCTGTAATCTGGAGAATTAGCTAAGCTCCTTAGAGCCTTTATCTAAATTAGGATGTTGCAGTGCCTTCTCTGAAAAATGAATGTAGAAGTATCCTATTTGCTAGCAGGTATAATTAGAATTAAAAAAAAAAACCCAAAACTAGAAAGTTGTGTTTCTTTTAAAAAGCAAAATTTGGCACTGTGGCTTGAACCCCTAAGTCTTTCACGCATAGAAAACCTTAAGCCATAAATAAAAACAATGAACAAAAAGGAAGGAGAGGATCATAACTTCGAAAATTAGCAACAAAATATCCCATATCAGGAACTTTTCAAAACATATTGGTGCAGAAAGATTTGAAAATAAATTTTTCTTCCTTGGGAAGGAATTTCTTGTGCCAGAACTAAAATTTAAAGGTACTGTTCTTATGACCAAGGGAAGATCGAATTTGAGTCCCAAAGCATTCCAGTTTAGATGAATAAATGCTATCATGGACTAAAGCCTTAAAGGAGTTAATATTTACCTTGGACACATACAAATATTCTCAGATTTCTTGTTTTTAAAAATGATTTGTTAGAAGTACTTTCTCCTATATTCTTAAAGTGGCTTTAAAATTTAACATACTTTTTAAAGTGCAATAGTATGACATTATGCTGTTAGTATGTTAAAAGCGTGTTTCTTTTAGTTGTAAGATCATTTAATGGAATAAAGATCGCGGCGCCATGTTATCTGTGTTTTTCTTTCTCTGTTCTTTAATATGGGAAGATCTGTGAAACATTTGCGCTTGGCAAAGCAAATAAGGTATCTAAGAGGATGGATAACTATGTCAAATATAGTAATGGTGTGGTTTGAGTGAGTCAGCTTTCTTTGTCCTACAAAACAATACTGAACTAGTATCTTAGCATGGTGCTGGAGAAGACCGTGCTGCTTAAAATCAATGCACATTTTACTTATAGTGACACGGACTTGTAAGGACCCTTGAATTCGTTTGCCCCACCCTGAGCCGACAGGGTAAATGGTTCCTCTTTGGGAGTGAGACGAGGTAACGCTCTCCTGAAAGCTTTCCCTTTCACTGGCGACCTTGCGTCAAACAAAGGTCAAACATGTCACGTGTTGACTACTCACTAGACACACCCTGTTTATCCCTGCAGAAAAATGATTTTTCCCCTGGTTCGAAACACTGGGCAAGGTCAGTATCCTCCATCCGTCTCTGATAGTGATCATGTCAGGCACTGCGCTAGGTGTTACATGGAGCCCATCCCAGGGAAGTAGGGAAAGGGGCAAACCCGAAAGTTGATGTGATTCAATGAGTGTGGTGAAAACTTGGACGCTCCCATCAATATCAGCTGGGGAGAAGGAAAGATCAGGTTGGAGAAGGTGGTCATGCGGACGGGGAGAAGGCAAGCAAACTGGCTTGTCTGGCACATTGACGTTCTTGCCTTCGATTACGTTACCAGTTTGCCAAAGATAAGTTCAACTCTAGCTTAAAAGAAAAAGGAATTGTAACTGGGAAGAGGTTTGTAACTGGATATCTTGTAGTAAAATGGACATCAGGCACTGGAAAAACTTAAATGGCAGCAGGCTATGATCTCAGTTCTGCAGTAGCGGAATTATCTGCTCTTGTGGAAGGATTTTCTCCACGCCGCAAGGGCGGGGAGGCACAAATAGTTCAGGCTTACGTCATTCCACTTTAATGTCCCCAGAGGAAAGGCTGGTTTGACCCACTGCCTGTTTAAAAATGTGTGTATAAAAATAGATCTATCCTAGAAAAGGATTCCAATTGGTCTGTTTTGGGTCATCTCCTCCTTACAGGGCCAATCACTAGCCTGGGGGCTGGGGCACAATAACCAGCCAGACCTAGGTCCCCAGTGTGTCTAGTCAGGATGGTAGGGTCCTGTGATTGGCATCTCCACCAGAACCATACAAAGACACCAAATGAAAGACTGCTGGGCAGACAAAAACCAGTTCGCAACAGTTACCAGTTCCCCAGACTGGCCCTTTAACGACAGTAGTGGAATGAGCCTGGAACATTACAGGATGTCCCTTTAAGGGGAAGTAGAGGTGGTTATGCTGCACACTTAAACAGTTTTCGAAGCTCTTCAGGGTCTCAATAGGGATTTGTTCTTGCCTCTCAGTAGGACTTGAGGGCCTTCAGAGACGGGCGGGGGTATTCAGGACAAGTTACACTTCTTTTTCGTTAATAAAGGCCTGACTTTTCTGTTCAGAGCAAACTCAAAATTGGCACGTTCACGAAGCCTTACCATAGTAGCCTAGATGCATGTGAAAAACCTGTACAGCTAGCTGACCTTCCCCTAAGGTGAGCTCCATTTTGAGAATTGCTGTTAAGCAACAGAAACCCTCATGTTACAAAATTCTGCGATTCTGCTCCTTGTTTGTAAAAAAGCATCACAAACAGCCTCCCTTAAGTGCTGTTGCCGGCCACTCCCCCTGCAACCCTTCCCCCCTTTCCTTCTGCCCTGGCCTTGCTTCTGCCCTCAGCCCAGCTGCTCTGAATCCCCCAAGTACACTTAACACTTGCATAGCATTTAGCCTTGTTGCCACTTCTTTCTACTTTCTCAGTTACTTCTTTTTCAGGGACTCAGAAAAACTGGATTATCTGGGAGAGCCATCCTCGGAAGGCAGAGAATGGAGAGGTTGCGAATAATTAGAAATGAATATCCACCTCCCCCCCCCACACACACACACAGGAATAGTGGGGTTCCATAGTTGTAGTTGCAGAAAAGATCAGAGGCCTTGGAGGCAGGCGTGGGCTTGATCCTGGCATGGCTGTCCACCCGTACTGTGGTGATGGATGTGGTACGGGGCTAAGGACAGTCCTGCTGGTGATGGTGCTGGCATCGTGTGGTAGCTTCTCAGTCCTGAGGCCTTCCTTACAGAGCGCTTTTGAGAGCTGCGTGGAAGGTAAACATACAGAGCGCTGATGTCCATGCCCCTTAGGATGCTTTTTGTTTTGTCTTTCCTGGCACAGCAACAGGAGGAAAAACAAAACAAAGCAGAGGAGTGACATTTAGGCAATTCTGAAAGCAGAGAGTAAGGAGTGGCAGGAAACAGTCTGATTTCCTTGAAACTGAAACTCTCCACCTTGGATTTGCGTGGCCTGGCTGGTGGTCATTTGCTCAACGTACACGACACTTTGTTGGGTGACTAGTGATGCACAGTAAGCTCTGGTATTTATTTACGTTGCCTCTGACTCTCCTCGTTGGGAAGCAGGTGAATAATGACGTGTGATGTTAACGAGTGTGAGCCCTACTTCACGCTACTAATAGCCACCCTGTCCTGAATGAGGATTTCCCTCGTGCCAGATGTCCAGCCTGGCACTTTCTAAGCATCATTTCATTTGTCGTTCTCTCTTGGGGAATGTATTTTTATATATTATCTTACACATTGTACCATATTGTCATCACCCCATTTCACGGATGAATAAACTGAGGCTCAGAGAGGTAAGGGTGCCTGGAATTCATAGCTAGCGAGTGACAGGGCCAGGGCTTGTCCCAAGCATCCTGGTCCCAAGGCTGAGTGTGGCGGAGAGTGTTGGAACTATGGAGATGATTCTACTCTTACGCAGTGACAGCCCAGTGTGAGGTGGGGCCTCTGGTCCTTCATTCGCTCATTCATGGGATGCCTGCTGTGTGCCAGGTTTGGGGGATATCTGATGGCTTAAGACCCAATAGTTTAAAGTACTTTCTCTCTGCTAGTTCCTTGCCTTCAAATGGCTTTAAAAATGTAACACAGTTTTACGTTATAAGCCCACTCTAGTGAGGAGTCAGCTTACACTGGAGGGTGGCGGGTGTACGGAGTCCACGTTCTTCAACGCTGGGCGAGCCCGCAGCGCGCCGCGCGAGTCCAGAAGAGGTGAGGTGGAGGCGCTGGCCCCGCAGCGGGTTCAGTGGCGGAGGAACCAGCGGAAAAAGGACGTCAGATGAGGGGGAGGTGACCCGGCCTGTCTGCCCCAGAGGCTGGAGTAGGCGGGTCCCTGTTGCCAGGGCCAGGGAGCTCTGCAAGGCTCCCATTAGCCAGTCACACGGGGAGGGGCCGGATGACCTCACGCTGGCCCGGACTCTGCTGCCATTAAAACCGGGTCCCTTTGCCACAGCGGTAGCGTTGTCTCCAGATCCGCAAGGTGAGTGGAAAAGTTCTTTCGGAAACTTAAGGGTGAAGCGCTGCGGGTGGCTATCGTGATCCTGAGGTCCGTGTGGGAGACGGAGAAGTTGGGTGAGGCTGGAGCAAACAAGTTAGGGAGCCGCTGGCTGGCCCCCACCGCCTCTTGGCACCGCTGGCCGGTCGCGGGCGGCCCCAGCCGACTGTTCAGGGCACGGCGCGGGGGGCAGGCGACACTGATCGCGCTCCCTGCAGTGGGGTCCCCCTCCTCTCAAGTATCGAGTGAACCTCCTCTGCCCTCCTTCAAGGAGTTTATCCTTTTGTGGCCAAGTGCAGGGCAGGAAGCGGGAGGCGAGGGACTCCAAGGAGGGAGGTGATTGCTCCGGGAGTGGTCGGAATCGAACTGCTCAGTCTCCCGGCCAAGAGCCACCATCCTCTGGAGTTTGGAGGATGCTGCTTCCTGCTAATGACGTAATGAATCCCTTCTCCCCCTGTCTCAGGCATTTTCGCAGCCGAGAAAGCGAACTCCAGCCTGAAAGTCCACAGCAGAAAAGAAGATGCGCGCGCCCATTGTAAGTGTGGGGCAGGCGCGGGCCGAGGGGGGAGCCCTGTTTTGGTGGTGATTCATTGGCCTGGAGCTGGAGCTGTAACTTCAGAGAGGATCCTTGAGGCTATGGGGCCAGACCTCTGTCAGCCCTGGGCATTAGGTGTCAGATGTGGGTCAGCCTGCACCTGCTGGAGTTGTCTCAGTACTTGAACTTGGCCTGGGCAGCTTTGGAGGCCACCCTGCCTGTGCAGCCTGCCTCCCCCCACCCCCCACCCCACCCCCGCCCCCCAAGAAGGCCCGACTTACACAGGAGGAGGGAGGCAGCAAGGAGCCTTGCCCTACAGAGGTTCTGTGCTGCCTTCCTGAGTCAGACCAGAATAACGGGACTGGATCCTAGGGTTGAGTGTTGGGGGCTGGACCGGCTGCCCCAGGCCTGGCTTGGGTCTGACCACAGGGATTTTTTCTGGTCTCAGCTGATGTGTATATCTCATGACCAGCCCTGCCAGCAATTTCCCAGCTTTCACTTTTCCTTTTTCTAACCTGCGATGTGGTTCAGAAATCATAAAGGGGCTTAGCAAATGCTTTTGAGGTAGACTCATCTGGGGTCCTGGGCCCCTGAGCACTTAGCTGTGGCACTTTGATAGAGTTTCAAAGCCACTCTGTTTCCTTGAGTGAAGATTTTACGACCTAAGACTTTATGAAGTGTTCAAAACAGAGTGTTGCCCACATATGAAGTACTCGACTGTAATTTAGTTTTATTTCAATCAAAGAACTTTACAAGTGCCTGGCACCAGGGTTTACCACGCAAATTTGATCCTGGAGTGATCGTTTTAAAATATCCCTCTCCTTTACCTGACAACATTGTTTTCAGTAATAAAAAATGAATAATAATAATGTCCAGAAAAGAAAGTGGAAATTTTCTTTTATTGAGCTTTGTATATGAAATCACGCCAGTGAAAAAAAAATTTTTTAAAGAAAAATAAAGTAAATGTTATACAGAAAAAAAAACAGAAGAAAAGTAATGGATTAATAGTTTTTAATTGCTTCAATATAGTTTTGAAAAAAACTTTTCTTATATATAGGTTAGTCACAGATTTGAATAACATTACAGTTTCTGTTTTGAAAATTTAACTTCTCAAAAGTTGTTCATGACTTTGTCAAAATGAACTTCTTTGGATATTCATGTTCAGTATTCGGTAAAGCTAGATTTGTCAATCCATCTTTGCTCACAATCGATTGAAGCACATTTTTATTAATTTTAATTTCAAAAGCTCTCACATGAAACAACAGATACACAAGTAGGAAGAGCCTTAAACATTAGGATAAGTTTGAGAGATTTATAAAAATCTCAATAAATTCTAAAGATCGTAATACAATACTGCCTATATCTTTATTTCTTAAAATCAGTCCTACTGGCTTTTAAATATCTCCACATTTGAAACATTTTCACTAAAACATCTTCACTAGAAAATTCATCACAAGTTATCTTATTTGGCGAAATTCTCCCAAGTTTCTGTTCTTCTGCAAAAATCGGAGAAAATGGCTGAATGATGGTGACATTTGTTTAATTCATCGCTTTCGAAGAATGGTCTAGCTCTTGGTGAACATGATCTAGGCTTTCAAACACTTCTATCTGAGTTTCTTCTGGCACTGGGAGAGTAGACTCTTTTGTCTTCTGTTTAAACACAGGAAAATGTAGGACCACAGGAGTTGGCGACACAGATCCAGCCAGAAGTCAGCTTGAAGCATACCGAAGCAAGCAGCTTGAGCCATTTGGAAAATTACACATGCAGCTGAGTGTGTGTCCGGGGCTGACTCTCTAACTGGGCATTCTCTGACTAAAACTTTCATGTAGAAGACAAGCTTTTTAAAGAATAAGAGATAAAAATGGGCTAATTCGAGGCTTACATATATATTATTAAATCTCAATAGGAACCACAGAAATAGAACTAAGAGCAATAAAATAGCTTTGGAGGAAGTAGTATATTACCACTGATCTTTAAAATGGTCGGCCTGCAGTAATAACAAACAGAAAACTGACTTTCGATGTGTCTTATTTTTTAAATTCTCTGCGGATGACTCATCCCTATTTGTCTACACCCAGGGAAGAGGGCGGCTGCCTCTCCACTCTGGCTGTGCCACTGTCCAGCGCTTCGGGCCTGACAGGTGTTAGATGTTGTTGAAGCAGTGCCCCGGACCTCGCTGGGATGGAGAGGCTGCCTGTCTACCATATAGCCCACATTTCTCCTAAATGGGGCTGAGTGTGGGTGGCTTGGAATACTTCTTAGCGGCCTTGAATTAATAACAGTCTTTTTGTTTTGTTTCAATTGTTGGGTTGAAAATTCTTCTAAAAGTGCTCTCACTTTCCTCTCTGTATCTGTCCAGTGCCCATAGCCGAGGGTCTCATACCACAGAGTTGCAGGGTGGATGTGGGTTATTAGGCAGGAACTAGAGTTGGAGCTGGTAGAATCTTCCAGAGAGCTGGGTTCTTTCCTTATCCTTGTGGTGGGGAAAGAGGCTGTGGGTCAAGTTCCTGTTTTGCCACTTTCAGGTTGATCCTGGGTAGGTGACTTCTCTCTTAGCCTTAGTTTCCCACCTGCAAAATGAGGTTTGACTGCCCATCTCAGACTCACCTTTCAGTCTGACCCCTCATGCCCCCTCGGAGACCCTCTCCTGTGGTTCTCACTCTGGGCTGCACAGTAGAATCACCTGGAAGCTTTAAAAAAAAGAGCCAGCCTTGGGCTCCATCTCAGGAATCTTGCTTAGGGCTAAACCCCAAAGCACCCTGAGATCCCCTCTCACAGCTGTGCTTTTGCTCCTGGAGAACCCTCTGCCCCCAACCCCTGCTCGCCTGTCTCCATCTCTTCTCTTTAAGGCCACTTCCTCTCCACCACCCTCTCTGAAGGCAGCGTGAGGGTTGGGCGTGTAGGATTCGGGTTTGAATGCTGTCTCTTCCACACACACATTCCTCCTTATCTTTCAAGACTTCAGCAAAGATCTCAGGTGCCTTTCCATCTCCTCTCTTCCCATTCTCTCTTAAACCCGTTTCAGCCAGGCTTTCGCCTCCGACTCCCCAGGGGAGCCATTCTCATAACGGTCGCTGGTGACCCTCCTCCCAGACTGCCCTCCTGACCCCCAGACTCATGCATTTAGCTGCTGCCCTGGCCTCTCTCTCTACCTGGCGATCTGGTGGACATCTCGACAGAGCCTGCCCAGTTAGTCTCCCGCTGCCCAGTTAGCCTCCCGCTGCCCTGGCCTTGGAGTCATTGTCAACTCCTCTTTCCTTCACGCCCCGCCTCATTCCAATGGCCGGCTCTACCCTCAAAGAAATCCAGAATCCATTACCTCTTTCACCCTCCCCTGCTGTTCTCATTTTCTGCTTTCTCTCTGTCCCATCTTTCCCCTGCGATCCGGTCACCCTGGCCCCTGAACATCTGTATACCCACCACCTCAATTCTACCATTACGTTACTATATTTGCTTTAGGCTGTTCCTCAAACACATTCCTACGGGGGGCCTTTGCTCAGGCTGTTCCCTCTGCCTGGATAGTCCCCACATCTGCGGGGCCCACTCTCTGCCTTCCCTGACCCCCTGTTTCATCTTGCGACCCCCGCCTCCATCCCACCGCACTCCAGCTTTGCCTTTTCTTTTTCTTTTCATTTGGTGCCTCTTCTCATATTCTAAATAGTTTACTTATTTACTAAGGTATTAAACTTTTTTGGAGAGGGGACCCTCCCTCCCTGATCCTGAACCAAAGCTCCACGAAGACGGGGTCTTCATTCGTGGACATAGCCCAGGTGCCTAGGTTGGTGCCGGGGGCTGTGAGCATCTGTTGAGGGAATGAGCAAACGAGTGGGTTCCTTGACCCTTTCAGGCAGAGGTGGGCTTCCCCAAGGCGAATGGGTCCTCAGGGGTGTCGTCGGCCACTTATATCATTTCCCTGGGGCAGGTGGAGCATATTCATTAAAAATGCACAGAGCTTCTGCGTGCCTGCCAGCAGCCCCCTCTCTGCAATTTATTCATGACCTCACGTCTGTGAACCACAGCTGGGGCTAAAGGCTGCAGGCATGCAGCCGGGAACCAGTACATTCTAGAACAGAGACAGAGCACATCACATGCCTGTTTTATTGCTGTCCTCGTTGTCATTGTCCCAGACTCCCTCAGTGTTTTACCTCTGCCTCTCAGAACATTAATCACTTCGAGGGTTTAAAGTTACTCTACAGGCGGAAAGACTAGGTGGACATAGCTGTGATAAAGCAAATATAGTAACGTAATGGTAGAATCGAGGTGGTGGGTATACAGATGTTCAGTAGAAGATGCTTTCGATTTTAAACATTTGAAAATTCAAACTGTACGTTTGGAACTTTTCATAATAACATGTTAGGGAGCATGCTCTGAACTTTAAAAAAAAAACATTGCAGAAAAGCTGGAAAATACAAAAAAATAGACAGAAGGAAAATAATCACAACATCTTAATCCCAGCAGTGAGGGAATCTGTTAGGATGTTGGTATATATTTTTGTAGTCTTCTTGCTGTGTGTATTTATTTTGTTACATAATAGTAATTGTACGGAGTACCCCAAATTGAGCACACTGATGTTCGTCAAGTCTTAAGTTTTTTTCTGATTCTAAAACAAATATATGTACTTAAATGTTTTAGAAAACTAGAAAAGAGTTAAAAAGAAAATTAATACCCCCAAATTCTACCACCTAGTAATAAACACTTTATGTTTTGGTGTATTTCCATAGCTTTTCTGTGTTTTTCTTTTTTAAATAAAGTTTAAAAAATATATTGTTTTGTATAAAAGCTTTTTCATTAGCCATTATATTATGGGCATTTCTTGTCATTAAGTAGTCTTTTAAAATATAACTTTTAAAACATAACTATATGGTATACTAATATATAAACATGGCAAGATTTTATTAATCTCTTTATGTAAAATATTTAGGTATCTGATATTTTGCCATTGACTTTGTGATAGACATCTTTTGTGGGCATTTCAGATTATTTCCTTAAGTTTTGGTCTATAAATATAAATAGAAATTGGATTAAAGGGAATGAATATTTTTAAGGTTAGTAATACAAATTGCCAAATAGCCCTTCAGAAAAGCTGTACTGATTTCTATTCCCATCAGCAGTGTATTGAACAGAAGATGCCTGTTTATCTGCATCCTTCCCTATATTTAGTATTAGTGTTTTAATTTTTCCCCAAGCTAGTTTTTAATTTGCGTTTTTTTGTATTAAGGGTAATATAATGTATTTCTTCTTTTTGAATTATTTATCATGCCCTTTGTCTATTTTTTATATTTTAGAATTTACATCTTTTTTAAAACCGATTTATAAAAACTAAATGTTATAAAAACTATATATTAACCATTTTTTTCTGTCATTTTCTTCCAGTTTGTCACCATAGTTTGTGGTGTTTTTTCTGTGCATAGAATGTTCTGGTCTGGCTCTTTTGGTTATAAGGAATGAGCAGCCCACTGAAACTAGTTCAAGTAAAGAAAGTTTAGTTTAAGGACACATGTAGAAAGGTAAGGGGATTCCATGAACATCTAAGAATAGGAGCTGTAATAAGGCTGGGCCTCCTGGAAACTAGCGCTGAGAGGCAGTTCAGGGTCAAGGTGGTTCCAGACGTCTGAGCAGCTGGAGTTTGTGCATCTTCACTCTAGTGCTCCGCGGTCCACCATTGACGTGACTCAGCTAACTACTCCTGATAGGCCTGCTTCCTTCTCTCCCGCTAACAGAAGTCTTCTATTCTGTCAAAGATGGAGGTCTCTCCTCCCATCCTTGATTTGTCTCATGGCCCACTGGGGTTTCTCTTGCTTCCTCTATGTCATAATTTTTCAGTTTTAGCCCCTACCGCCCCAAAGCGATTTTTGTTTCATTTCTTGGGTCAGATTTTTGAGAGAGAGCGAGAGAGAGAGAATTCGATTGGTCCAGCTCCATTTATCACAGTGGCTCATAGGATGCTGAGCAGCTTGGGACCTGTGCCTTCTAGTCCAACTGGCTGGGGCTGGGGTGCAGTGGTCACGTCATATCGTATAAAGTACGGCTGCCTGGACAGCTGGGATTGTGGGGATCATTTCCCCTTTCAAAAAGAATATGAACGTAGCAAGCAGTGATAGAAACTTTGAACATTTTTTAACTTTAACATTTTTTCAATTGTAAAGCCTTTTCATAGTTTACTTTGTGCCTTTTTCTTTGGCCTTTATTCTTAGAGTGTCTTTCCTGATTCCAAGATCAGGTTCATATCCAACTATATTATTTTAAAACTTATTTTGTGGTTTTGTATGTTACATGTAAGTATTACTGATTTTTAAGCATCATTAGTATGGTCATAGTTATAGGTTCCAGATGGGAGATGGTTTCAAGAGGTTTTGGTGACAGATGATGTCTACCTTTTCCCATTAAAAATCTGCAAGTTCATCAACATGCGGCATTTTTTTCCCCCTCTAAAAATCTTCAGAAATTTTTATTATGAAAGTAATTCATATTGGTAAAAACCAATTAAATCATATAACATAAAATGGAAAAGTCCCTGAATCCTAACCTCCCATGGTATATAATATACAACGGTTTGATGTATTTTACTTAGATCACACATAGTATAAAATACGGTTTGCTTATAAATGTATAAAAATGTATTTTAAGCAAAGATAGGGATGATAACGTGTTTCAACTTAACTTTTTTCAATTATTTCTGTGTCTGCTCCCGTAAATCCACCTTGTTGTAATGGCTGTATCTACCTATGGATGTAAGGTAATTTATTTAATTGGTCTTTATTAGTGGTTGTTTAGATTGTTTTTCCAGTATGAGTTTCGGAGGCCGGAAATTGTTCCTTAATTTGCTTGCTAAGGAAAATGGCTGTTCCACGCTCTTTGTGACTCTGCTTTTGTGGGAAGGATAAAGACTTTTTGTTCTGAAATCCCGGGGGTGCAGAGTCTCAGCTTTGCCATTGTCATGTCCTGTGTCACAGCTGTAGGAAGGCCCTGGTTACGGTGCCAGGTGGGGAGCTCCGGGCCCTGCCCTGGAGAGGCAGCTCCTCTCCTGGTGCTTCCTGCTGGTCCCCTTACTCCTGGGAGAAGAACGACCTGGTGACACGATGGAACTGGATTCCCAGGACTGGGGTCAAGCTGAGTGAGGGAGGCGTCACTGCTGATGCTTTTATAACTGGTGCCGGCCAACTTTTTCTGTAAAGCGCCAGATAGTGAAGATTTTCAGTTTTTCAGGCCAATGATTTCCGTTGCAACTACTCACCTCTACTGTTTTAGAGACAAAGCGGCCACGGACAACATGACGATATGTCAATGTATGGGTGTGGCCACGTGACAATAAAACTTCATGGACACCGAAGTTTGAATTTCATATAATTTTATGTGGCATAAAATATTATTTTTCTTTTGACTTTTCCGTCAACCGTTGGAAAAAAATGTAAAAACCTTCTTAGCTGAGTGCAAAAATAAGCAGAGGCACAAATTTGGCCCATGGATTATAGTTCTCGTATTTCTAGTTTTATAACATGATTTCTTGAGTTCTCAATTTTGATTCACCTGAGTTGGCTTGTGTATATCGTTAAGTAATTGTTCCTCTAGTTAGATTTTAGTATTAGAGAGTGAATTATTCATATCCTTAGTTCGTTGGCACCCTGTCCTCACCGGTCCCCGTTAGACCCCTTCCACCTTCTTACAAGTTTCTTTTCTTTTTTTTTTTGGTTCCCTTTTATCATTATTCCTTACTCCATCTCCCCAGTGGCCAGCATCCTAGTGTGTTTAATGTGAATTCGTTAGTTTGCATGATTCTTTCCTTGCTGTTGCTTTTTATTTTGTTTTTATTTTTTTATTTTTATTTATTTATTTATTTTTAGGCGAGGCAACCCTTAGTTGACCTCACAAATTGCAAGGACCTTGTCAGCTTACAAGCCCTTATTTTTTATTTTTTATTTTTTATGCCTACAGCACCTGGTCTTCCTAGGTGGTCTCCCATCCAAGTACTAACCAGGCCCGACCCTGCTTGGCTTCTGAGATTAGGGTGGCATGGCTGTAGACTGTTGTTGCTTTTTAAAAATTTGTTTTTTTCGGGTGTGGTTCTCATAGGTGTGTATTATTGGTTTGCGAGTGTGTATGTTTAATTTATGAGTGGAGTTGTATTGCAGAGCTCATTCTCATTTTCCCACTCAGATAATCTGTATCTAAAAGATAATCCTCATTGCCATGTGAACATTGAACCCTTGCTCTAACTAGTGCACAGGGCTCCGTGGGTGAATCTACCACCACTTATCTCATTAAAAAAAAAAAAGAAAAGTTTCCTTGAGAGATATCATGTTTTCAGCTTGTACACATTTGGAATTATGTGTTTTTTGCCCTCACAAGGGGCAGGCAATTTGAGTATTAAAAAAACCCCAAAAAACCAAAAAAAAAAACCTTTTTTTCTTTCGAACAGTAGATGTCTATTTAAAAGTATTAACAATTTGTATTTATTTTTAAGCATTAGTATTTTAAAAAAATTAAGGTCTAATTTACCTGTTTTAGTATTCAGTTTGAGTTTTGATAAATACATACAACTGCATAACCATCACCACCATCAAGATACAAAACAATACAGAAAGTTTAATTGCCCCCCAAAATCCCTCATGTCCTTTTGTTGTCAACCCCTCTCCTCACTCCTAGTCTCTGGCAATCAGAGGTCACTTTCCTGTCCTATAGCGATGCCTATTCTAGAATGATATGAGTGAGATCATACGTTGCTTTTGGGGTGTGGCTTCTTTCCCTTAGCAGCATGCATTTGCCACTCTATTATCTCTTGATGTTCAATGTCTGAGTTTCTTTGTAGATATTGTTGTCATTGTGCTAAGGTTTTTTCCTGTGAGTAGATCCCTTTTCGTTGACGTTTGTCTGGCACACAGTGAGCTCTTCACGTCTGTGTACCTATGGCTGGTTATTACTTGACACTGTGTTGCTAATGTTCAAACTGTCTCCTTTTCTAGTTGGTGGCCTCCCTGAGGGCTGGGTCTTTGTTTTTATGTCCTTGCTTATTTGTGGAGACTCCCAGTTAAAGTCCTCTTTGAGGATCCTTGAAGACCCCTGAGCTCTCGTCAAACTATACTTTTTTTTTTCTCCTATTCTTGGAAACAAATGGGATTCATACATTGCAACCATTGTTCCTTGTTCCAGAACAGGTTCTCGGTAAATTCTGGGTGTCTCCTTTTTGGAAGATAAATTCTAATTACCATATAAGAGAGCATGACTTATCTGCAAAATTCCCGTGAAAAGATGATTTTCCTGCCATCTGTGATGCTTCTTTGTAGTTGTAATGTTTTCATTGACCCTGTTTCATAGGTGTTGTAGAGTTGTGACCAGTTATTCCCGCTGCCCATAGTTTTTATCCCAAGGGAGTCCATGCAAGGGCGAGTCCCTTTCCTCTGCTGATCATTGATGGAATCTCTGTCAGGCCCACATTGCTTGGGGGTGGGATGTGGGCAAACCCCCTCCTCAGCTCTTCACTGAGCTGAAGGGAGTGAGGCTGTGAGTGCTTGTGAAGGCTCCGGCAAAGGACAGAGGGGCTCTGTCGCTGGGGGTTCTAAAGGGATGGTTTCCTTGCTCATGAATAAGATTGGACCAGAGAAGTTCTCACCCTTGATTCTGGTCCGAGTCCAACCCCAGCACTTAGCACACTGTCTGTTACTGGCACCTCAATAGTGTTGAATGAAAGTGATGGTGAACCTTTCCAGACTTTTCTCAAGCTCCGTCCCATGCTCCCTTATCAGGGTGGCGCTCTGAGCAGGTTTCAGCCCCCTCCATACCTTCCCCCGCACACTCTCGCTCCCACACACCTTCACTGTGATATCATAAGAAATAGGTAGTTGATCTTTGTCCCCAGTTCCTGGCACAGAGTCCTAAAACCCTTGTAATTTCCCAAGTGGTTGGGTGAGAGGAGTTTTTTAAAGTCATAAGAAGCCTCTTTTGACCATGCCCGAGTTTATGCTAATGAGGTGATGAGAGATCTGAGGACCAGCTCTGAGATTAGAGGTCTGAAGGTTGAATTAATCACTTATGGCCAGTGATTTAATCAATCACGCCTACTTAATATAGCCTCCATGAAAAACCCTAATCTAAGGGACCAGTGAACATGCTGGGGTGCTGGGAGAGTGGTGTGCCTCGGGGAGGGCCTGAAGCTCTGCTCCCCTTCCCGCATACCTCGCCCCTTCTCGCATACCTCACCCCTTCTCGCATACCTCACCCCTTCCCGCATACCTCGCCACGTGCATCTCTTCACCTGCCGGTTCCTGCATTGCATCCTCTATAATAAACTGATAATTCTGTAGGTAAATCTTTTCCTGAGTTCAGTGAGCCACTCTAGGAAATTATTAAACCCATAGAGGGGATTGTGGGAACCCCCTATTTATAGCTGGTTGGTCAGAAGCACAGGTGACAACCTGGACCTGTAATTGGCATCTGAATTGCAGAGGACAGTCTTGTAGGGCTGAGCCTTTAACCTGTGGGGTCTGCGTTAACTCTGGGTGGGTAGTGTCAGAGTTGAGGTAAATTATAGGGCACCCAGTCTGTGTGCAGCAAGGATTGAATTTCTTGGTGAGAAAACCCACACATCTGGTATCAGAAGTGTTGGTGTGAGTACAGTATACAGGAGAGTTTTCCTTCTCGCTGTCTCTCTCCGTCTCTGTCTCTGTCTGTCTGTCTCTGTCTGTCTGTCTCTGTCTGTCTGTCTGTCTGTCTGTCGCGCTCTCTCTCTCTCTCTCTCACACACACAAACATACACACATTTATCATCAGGATAAACAGCCAGGTGGACATTACTGCCAAAGACACACCGATTTGTGGTCAGGCCCTGGGGCAGATTAGGGAGTTTCTGAGGAACACCCCCCTGATTGGACAGCCTATAACCTTTGCCACCTGGTTTCAAGGTCTCGCTCATACTGCCTCTAACAGCTGTGTTCTTGGTTTTGCAGCCAGAGCCCAAGCCTGGAGACCTGATTGAGATTTTCCGTCCCTTCTACAGACACTGGGCCATCTACGTTGGCGATGGATATGTGGTCCACCTGGCCCCCCCAAGTAAGGGCACCCAGGGCCTCCACTGGGCAGGGGCTGAGAGGAGAGGGAGATGAGAAGCTATGGGCAAAGGCGACCCCAATGTCGGTTTCCGAGCGTTACGAGAAGGCAGTTTGGTGCGGGCTGGTGGTCTTCAAACTCTGCTCCTTGGAACCTTAGGGATTTTGTAGAGGGGCTGAGGTGGGCTACGCAGGGGGCAGCTCTGCTTTTATGGTTTTATATACGGTGGCTTTGTATAAAACACATCTAACTCTTAAATATAAAACTCCCTGAGCGAGCATGGGTTTCTGGGCAGCAGACTTGGCCATGAACCCAGTGTCTACTCTCCAGCCTCGGTTTCCTTCTCTGTACACCGAGGCTAAGAATACTGAACTTGGGGAATTGTCGTGACAATGCCCCATCCATTTTCTTAAACTTTTTACTTAAACTGAAGTATAACGTGCATATAGTAAAGGGCATGAATGTAATAATGTGTATAGTCAGCGAATTAAAAACGATGTATCTATCCATGTGACAGGGACCCAGGTCAAAATCTAGAACATTCCCACTCCCCTAAAAGGCTCCTGCATACCTCTTCGGTATCCCCTCCCCCTCCCCAGAGGCAGCCATTATTCTAGCTTCTCTCGCCACAGATTAGTTTTGCCTGTTCGAGAACCTCACTTAAGAGGAATCGCGGTCTGTGCTCTTTTGTGTCTGGCTTCTTTCGTGAGGCTGTGAGAGTCACGTGGCGATCAGCGACATTTCACTGTTCGGCGTTTTCTGTGACGTGACTGTGCCTCAGCCTGTTACCTGTTCTGTTAGCAGACGTCAAATTGGCTCCAGTTTGAGGCTGCTCCGAGTGTGGCTGTTGTGGGCATTTTTGGAGGTGTCCTTTGCCCACCCCTTCACTTTAAACTAAAGGCCTCACACTGTACTTATAGAGAAATCAGAAGAAACCAGAGTAGATGTCATCTTCCCCACTCCTGATTACCCAAACCACCAATATCTGCACCTATAGAATCTACCTATCTTCTGCTAAAATGCAAAAAAAATACCCACATGTGTGGGTCCTGGACCCCTCTTCTTACTTTCGTAAGTGCTTTGCTTCTCAAATTCCCACCTTTTTCTATATCATCATCGTCTCCCTTTCTATTAGGCTGTTCCTATTGGCGTAGAAACCACGGTCAGATCTCCCGTCGATAAAATAAACTCAACCTCACGTCCCCTCTCACTGACTCCCCGTAGAGCAGATCTCTTGTCTGCTGTGGCCATCGCTGTCCCTCCCCTCCCATTCTCACTTCGGTTCCCTGAACCAGGCTCTCTTTTTCACCTGCCTCGTGGAGCAGCGCTTATCGAGATGCCCGAAAGACTGTCCACATCTTGCCGAAGCCAGAGGTCAATGTTCTGGTCACAGCTCACTTCACCCCTGTCCACTCTTCACCTGGCACCTGGCTTCTCCTCCTCTCCCGGATTCCTAATCCTTACTCTCCCCAGGTGACCCCATCAGGTCCTCTGACTTCTAGTATCTTCTATTTGTCGATGTGTCCTAAACCCACACCCTCAACTTAGACCTCTCTGCCCGACATCAGACTTTAAATGACCATATCGATGTGTGTTTACGTATCAACCTTAGTGTGTAATTGGGGGTTCCCACAGTGTTGGCCCAGCAAGGTTAGGTGACATGTCAAGACCCAGTGACAGAGTCAGAATCAGAACCCAGATCTTCCGACTGCTATCAGACCACCCACCGGGAGGCACCGAGGGTGCAGAGTTTAGGGGGGCCCTCACTCTTAGGGGTTGGCTCTGTCCTTGCCCGGCCCTGACAGTTGTTTCCTCCTGATATTTTGTGCTCTAGGCACCTGTTTGCCTCACCCCGGTCCCAGCCCTGCCACCCACCCCCGTAACACGCTGAAGTTCACCTGGCCCAATTCCCATGCTGACTGTCCTCACAAACGCCAGGCTCCCACATGGCACCATCTCTTTTATTAACACCAGCGAACCCCTCGAGCACCTCCCGCCTTATTGGTAGCAGGTCAGAAGTCCCCCGATTTTCTAATGTCTCAGGATTGTGTTCAGGGCAAAGCAGAGCAGACCTGGGATCTGATCGGTCCCTCTTGCCATTGCTTCCTGCTGTCATGAGGTGTCACAGTGAAAGACATCTCGCCTAGCATAACAGAGTGCCTCCCCTGTGGGGAGAGTCTGGGGGTGTCCCGATCTCGGTGGGGTGCAGTGGCTCTTTGAGGGAGCGAGCCTCCTCTCTGGGCTTCACCTGCTTGGTGCACACCCACTTTTTCTGCCATCAAACCCAAAGTGTGCCCTCCCCGCACCCGGCAGGTTGGCTGCCCAGGCCGCGATGTCGTCAGCTTTCCCTGCTCACCATCCTGGTCCTCGTCTTGACCCTAGACTTCCTTTCTTTGAGGCAGTTTCATTACTGAAGCTATGTTGCCCCTTCCAGCCCCTCAGGCTTGGCCAGTGCTGTGCCAATGTACACACTGGGCCTCCCTGGTGTCCCATCTCGGGGAGCAGCTGTGGAGCTTTTGTCCCTTTGCTCCCATAAGGGCAGCAACTACTTCTGCAAATCCATCCACCTTTTCTGCAGTAGGCAGCTTTGTGTATGTCAAGGAAGTATAGCCATGATAGCATCATAAAAAGTTCACACTCTATTCTTCCAAGGACATGACCAAGAGGGTCACTGAGGTGTCCCAGAAGGCCAGCTTCTCTATGTTAAAAAAAAAAAAAAAAAATCACAATTTTCCATGGAACTTTACTACCCCTCATTTCAGATAAGGAAACCAGGGCCCAGAGACCACAAGCCCCTTTTCCAAGGCCACACAGCATATACCTGACCCTCCCCCTTTCCCCTTCCACACCTGCTCAACCCCTTGTGGATGTTGCCAAGGGTAGATGCCCAGCCGGGGTCCCGCTCTGAGCCCCTGGGGGCCTGCCGGGGACCAGCCCCTCTGTCTCTTCTTTATGACTCCGCAGGCGAAATCGCTGGGGCAGGTGTGGCCAGTGTCATGTCTGCCCTGGCCGACAAGGCCATAGTGAAGAAGGAACTACTGTACGATGTGGCCGGGAGAGACAAGTACCAGGTCAACAACAAACATGATGACAAGTACCCGCCGCTGCCTCCCAGCAAAATCGTCCAGCGGGCGGAGGAGCGGGTGGGGCAGGAGGTCCTCTACAAGCTGACCAGCGAGAACTGTGAGCACTTCGTCAATGAGCTGCGCTACGGGGTCTCACGCAGCGACCAGGTGCGTCCTCCGTCAGTGTTTCTGTCCCCAGGAACCAGACCATCCCCTCAGCCGACCCTGGCTGGGCATCAGTGTGGGCCGGGCCAGAGTGGAGACAGAGACGAAATATCAGAGACAGAATCCCTGCCCTCGGGGGCAGGACAATCGGGGTGGGGACGAGGGTGGGGAGACCTGCAAGTCGGCAGTGCAGACCTGCGTGGTTACCAGGTGACGGCCAAAATCACGTGAATCACAGCCATCACGTCATCTTCCAGTTGCTGAGTCCTCCCTGGCTGCCCTTCCCTGGGTTGGACCCTTACCACAGCCCCAGAGGTGGGTTTCATCATTCCCACTTGACAGATGGAGAAACTGAGGCTCACAGTGCTTAAGTAACTTGTCAGTGGCCGTTTATTACATAGAACAAATCTGTGTTGATCTCCAGACCTGATACTTCCCCTTTCTTGGGATTCTGCAACTGTGCTGATAAGTGGCAGAAATGAGATTTGAAGCCCAGGTCTGTTTGACACAGCTTTTGATGCTTCTAAAAAGCACTGTTCTCAGCTCTGCTGCAACCCAAGACTTGGTCCAAGGGTTGCAGTTTGGCCATTTACTTGATTTGATTTCAGCCATGCCCCGCCTTTTTTGAATCTCTTTTTCTCCCCAGTAACTAACTTCCTTCCAATTCTCGTTCACTCCCTTCTCTCCCTTTCTGCACCTTTGGTGCCGTGTGTGTGTGTGTGTGTGTGTGTGTGTGTGACCCGTTCCTGCAGTTCTGGGGAATTTTCCATTTCTCTTCCCTCATTCTGGAACTCCGATCATTCGGATGTTGGACCCCTAGACTGCTCCTCTGATTTCTTTATCCTCTCTATCCTATTTTCCATTTATTTAAGTTTAGAAAACTAACATTTATTGGTAGACTTGGGTATAATATTGAAAGTTTTTTGTTTTTTTTTTTAAAGTAGCAGTGACAATATCAGCATAAAAAAGAGAAACTTGTGCTAAATAAATCTGCTTTCATCCTTGGTGATATTACATAACAATTGAGGTCCTCATTCACACATGGCTCTATGTCAGGCACATTTCCATACTCCTATGCAGCAATAAACTTCAAATAAAACTTACTCCACAAACTCTAGAAGAAATAAGATGCTCTATGAAATTCAGCGTGCTGCATTAGGAAGATTTGGTAGATTTATAAAATACCTCCTAATCATCTCACTTTTAGTTATTCCTTATTGATTATTAATGGACTAAAGAATGGATTTGCAGGTTTATATAAGTAGGGCATTTTGTGTCAATACCAAATTGTTACATAATTTAGTAAAAGATGTATGTCCCTAGGCATGAATAATATTTAGAGCAATTAAATACGATTCCAAATATGAGATAGTGAAATAACTAAGAAATGGTTTCTATCATTTACTCTTCTCATAAACAATAATTCAGCTCTTCTTGCAAAAGGATACAGTGCAGACTGGACACAGCACAGTGTTCTTTTAGCTTTTGCTTTCTGCATTACCCGCCCACTCGAAAGGGCAAAACAATGACAAAACAATAAAACGGCATAAAGAATTCTTCTCCTCACAGAAAATGAAACCAGGATATTCTTCACAACAAAAAAAGATACCATCTCTACTGTTTCCAAAGATTTCTTCTTTCATTTTTGAACTAGGATGAAGGTTTTTCCAGCTTGGCACTATTGACATTTTGAGTCATTGACAAGGAAGCTAATTCTTCATTGTCAGTGACTTGCCCTGTGAACTGCAGGATGTTCAGCAACATCTGGGGCCTCTGCCCACGAAGTGCCAGTAGCACTCCCCCACACCCCACACCCCCAGGGGTGAGAACCAAAATGCCTACCAGCATGTACCTAAATACCAGCATTTGCCTTTGTAAGTGCTGTCAAAACGGCAACTTTCCTTTTCATATACCTCATAGAACATTTTTGTTTGTCTTTAATAATCTGGTCACTCATCGTGTTTATTTGTGCTGTGCCCTTTGAAGCAGACTAGATTATCCTTCAACAAAGTATTTGTGACTCATTTAATTTACCAGTTAGAAAGGAAAGCAATGGATTTAGACTAAAATGTTGTTGGTGCTTTACCCGCCTAAGAGTATTCTAAAATAAGATTCTCTGACTTCCCACTACCTAAAAATACTCAGGCTTCAAAAAAAGGTATAGTTAGTAGCCTTTTGTAAATAAGACTTTGAAATGAATAGTACTTTTTTAAAAAGCAGCTACATTTATAATGAAATCTACTCATACTCAGATAGAATATTAAGGTAAATAGAAATTGAAGCTGTAGCCAATGGCAATGAATATATTACAGAAATCTGGATAAATTGCAGGGTATCATTTAAAAATTATTGTAAGTATTGAAGGCAAATACAAATATTTTTATCTTGTAACCTCTCATAATCTAAATTCAAATGCTTTCAGAATAACACTAATCTTCTTTCATGCACTCAGTACATCGCCGAAAGTGAAGAAAGCACGTTAGCATTTTCTTTTTCTTGGAGACAATTCTGGGGCTTAACTCAGAGAAGCTGTGTAGCATAAGCAGCTAATTTTCTGCAGTCAGATAGAATTTCAGTTTGTCCACTTAAACGACAAAGACAGATTCCTTAGCATTTCTAATTTCTATCTTTCATGATATTCTGATTTAAGACTGGTGATGTACACCAGAGAGCACATTTTAACAGTCAGAAGTCCTGTAATTTCAGTACGGTGGCTGGGCTGCACCCGTCGGACCCGTCAGTCTTGCTCCAAGATAATCATCAAGGCATCAAAAGATAGCGCTGACTCTCAGGCAAATCATTTTCCTTGTAAAATTTGCACGAGCAGGACTAACTTAGATACCACTTTCTTGTATTAATTAAACTCTGACTCTGTGCAAAGCATGACCACAAACAATGGGGTTATTGCTGTTTTCCTTGACAAAGTATCTTTTGTATGAGCCAGTTGCATCAGCATTTCTTCTCATACCATGAGGTTCTGTAAAAGACATATTGTGTCTCCTCCAGCATCTGCAAAACATTTCTCCCACCCTGACACATAGCTTAGCAAGAAAAACACGGGACGCAAGTGGATTTATACAGGTTTCCTAGCAAATTAACCCGAAAGAACCATGGCTACCACAAAACTGGGCCTAATTATTTTTTTAGAGAAAGGTTTGAAAATTGAACAGCAGTCAAACCTCAGGTCAGTGGCTTCATCCAGTTTTGTCATCATGTGTTCTGGCTGCTAAGAACATCAGTTCTGGGTACCTCGTGATGTTAGTTACACTGGTGTGTTTCTGAACATCTCACACAGCTATGCTGGACACATTTATGGCCTAGATAATCCTGGGCAGCACCAAGATCTCTATCTATCTATCTATCTATCTATCTATCTATCTATCTATCTATCTATCTATCTATCTATCTACCTATCTATTAATCATCTATCTATCTATCATCATCTATCATCTATCTGCTTATCTAATCTATCATCTATCTATATCTAGCTAACCATCAAAGACCTCCAAATTCTTCTCTGCAGTGGTCATGTAGGAGTTTTGGCATGACAACATGTACAGTCTAGGTAAGCTCTGTGGTTACAGTAGCAAGGGCTACTGTGTTGATGGCATCAGGAAAGAATATGGGTTTTGGGTGTCAAGACCACATTTTCATCCTTTTTATTCCTGAGATTTTTGGTACACGATCTTCGCTGGACCCCTTGGCATTAAATGATTAAGAATCTTTTCCTTTGTTGTTCTTGATTCTGCTTAAATGCCTGGCTTGGTTTTTGAGTGAGATTTCTTGATCTATGTTTATGACACTCTTTTTATGCCTCCAGTGAGAAAAAGCACAGTTTTGCTGATTTTAGCCCATGTGCCTTGGGAACAGTTGCTATGAGCTGAAGAGAGAATTTGCTCTCCCTTTATTTTGTCGCAGGAGGTGGGGCTCCCAGAGCTAGGCCCTGGATGATACTAGAAACAGGAAGAGGCTGAACTTTCTCACCGTTGCTTGATGATCTGGATTGTTTCCACTCAGTTTTGTGACCTTTAGTGCTGCTGCTGTATCTGTTAAAACATGAAGGGCTGAAATGGTGGATGTGAGGATATCACGGCTAAGAGACTGAGAAGGAAGCTGGGGGAGAGGCCGCAGGATACACTAGCCTTCTAGCTGGACTGCAAATTAGGGCAACAGACCTCTACGTTGGGAATGATTTTTAAGCTTCAGAGTGCATCCTCAGCACTCATTGACAGAGGCTCTTTGTCTGCACTGAATCTGAAACTGTCGGTGCTGTTGGAGCTCAAGGCCATGGCTACCATGTTGCAGTTCAGTGGCAGACTGTCATATCTTTGAGTTGTATGTGAATAGTCGTGTACATCAAACATGTTTGAATGCTAAGACGAAAGAAGAGCTAGCTATACCAAATCTAATTCCTAAATGCTTATTAACAGTAGTTGAATCCCCAAAATCTGGAACACCAATAGCAATGCTCACTGTGCTTTTAAGCACTTGAGTTTATAAACCGGATTGAAGGTCAGAGGTAAAGGGGAATGTTTCAAACAAAGAGAAGGATGAATCTGAGCTGTGGAAGTGTGTGTGTCCTATCAAAGCAATGCTCCATCACTGGGCAAAGCCGAAATATCAGAACAGTAATCAATGGCTTCTGTTATATCTGTGAAATGTATTAGCAACATTTTTGGGTGGCTGTTTACGAGGACACCTAAATGTTTGTTTTCCTATAACTGCCTGTAGTCTTTGACCCAACTATGAGATGGTTTCACCTTCATCTTCTTGCCTTCAGGTGTGTAGACATGGGTTGACATTTGAAGTTATGGATGCAATAAAGTTTTGTATCAGGTTCCCGGGCTTACAATGCATGCTTCTATTTCTTTCTCTTTTGTCCTTCTTTCTGGAAAAGTTTTAAAATTTAAATTTTAGTTTTTCAAATGAACATACACTCACAATATGAAAATACGATCAGCACTCAAAGACTTAAAATAAAACACGGGGTTCCCTGCCCTACCCCTCTCAGCTCCTCCCAGTCCCCATCCCGAAAGGCAACCACTCTTCTATTTGTTAGTCATTAATTTTGACATTTACCTATTTCTGCATTTCTAAACAATATGTGTATACTAGTGTCTTTTTATTAAAAATGTTTCAGTATGCTCTTTTGAATTCTTATTATGGTAAGCGAAGGCTAAATTGTTTAATACTATCATCCCCTCTCCCTCTCCCATGCTCTCAGCATAATTTTACATTATGCATTTTTATTAAATTACTATTCAGTGTTTGTTTTAGGCCTATGCAAATTTGACTCACAGCTGACTGTTGCAGTGTATTTTTTTGTGTGTGGGGGGGAGGGGTAGTTTATTTTTTCCTCCAAGACAATTATTACTTCCTTTCATTGCTTGGTTTTCCTTGTACCCATCATTAATTCTTCCCACACCATCTCATTAGCTCTCAGTACAGGTTTCCACAAGGAAAATCACTCCGAAGAATCTATCAGTTCTGTGTTTTCCTTGGAGAGAGCCATTCCGCTCTGCGTCCTAGTTGCTCCCTGGCTGACTCACGCTTCTCCCTAGGGCTTCCCTTTACTGCCAGCCTTGGGATTTCCTTTGCCTGTTTCTTGGATTGGATCCCCTGTTTCCATAATCTCTTAGTTTCTTATTTCTTTGCTTTTTCCCTTGCCCCCCAGACCACATGCCCCAGAAGTTGCTTTAAAGTAGAAAGACAGTACGTGGGATAATGGTGACAATGGTCAACTCAACATGCCAGGCTCTTGAGTCACAACACTGTTACCTGGATTGGTTACTATGTGTTTCCTGTGGCTGCTGTAACAAATTAGCTACCACAATCGTAGTGGTTTAAAACAACGCGAATTAATTGTCTCTTTGTTCATGGAGGTCAGAATGCTGAAACAGGGCTCATTAGAATCAAAGTGCCAGCAGGGCCGCGCTCTTTCCTGGAGGTTTGAGGGCAGAATCTGTTTTCTTGCCTTTTCCAGCTTCTGGAGGCCACTGCATTCCTTGGCTTGTAGCCTTTTTCCATCTTCAAAGCAGGATGTGATGAGGTCTTTTCACACCGTATCACCATGACATTGGTGATACTCTTCTGCTTCCTTCTTTAATTACATCGGGCCTACCTGGATAATCCAGGATAATCTCCCCATTTTAAGGTAAATTGATTAGCAACCTTAATTCCATCAGAAACTTTAATTCCTCCTCACCATGTAGCATAATATAGGTCCCTGGAATTAGGACATGGACATCTACAGGGGGTCATTATTCTGCTGACCAGTTACTCTCGACAGCAGTACAAAGTTGTCCTAGGATCTCCCTTCACCATCATTCCAGTGAAATCCCTTTCTATTTTCTCCTGTACCAAGCGTTCATCTTCTGTATCTCATGGCTTCTTTTTAAATGGACACCATCGTTTTGATGGAATTTCTTTCAGCAGCTTCCTGAAAACAAAGGCGTCGAAAGTGAATTTGTTGAGACCCTGTATGTCTGGATTATTTTTTATTTTACCCTCCCACTTGACTCGATACTTCGTCTGGATACAAAATGCGGGGTTAGACATTGTTTTGCTTTAGAATTTTGGAGCATCGTTCCATTGTCTTCTTGCTTCCAATCCTGATTCTTGATCTTTTCTCTGTTTCCTGTGTCTCTTCCCTGCTGTAGCAGTTGTAATATCTTTCCTCTACCTAATATTCTAAAATTTCACAGGAATGTTCCTTGATATAGATCTTTTCTGATCCATTGAGATGGGCCTTGGAGCACCATTTCAATCTGAAAACGTACATGCTTTGGCTCTAGCAAATTTTCACGACTTATTTCATTTGATTCCCCTCTTCTGTGTTTTCTCTAATATCTTTTTCTGGAATGGCTGTTATTCAGATACTGGACTGCCTGGATTGTTCCCTTTTTTACCTTTGGCGTCTATTTTCTATATTTTTATCTTTTTTGCTATTTATTCTGAGAGATGTCCTCAATCCTGAACCTTTTTATTGAGTTTGTCATTTCTATTGTACTTTTATTTCCTAAGGACTGTTTTTATTCTCTCAATATTCTATTAGTTTTTTTTTTTAATAGCGCTGTGTTTTTACTTATAGGATACAATATGTTATTATTCTCTAATTATAGTTTTTAAAAAGATACTTTCTGTTCTAAATACGGATTCTGTCTCTCCAGATTGCTTTTTTTTTAATGTTTGTTTTGCTCTGTGTCTTCTATTTTAGAGGTCTTCCTCAGATGTCCGGTACCTTGGTTTTATGCTTGTGATTAAGGGTTGGGGGGCTTACTACTGAATGGAAGCTCGGAGTGAGCTGGGAGGGGACAGTGGCTCATTGACTTGGAGTTTCACTTCTAGGTGATCTGGGTGAGCTGTTTGGTAATCCACAGTATTGATATCTTTTGTTTCTACTTGGGCTGGTCAGGTGCTCCAGAAAAGTTTTCCTGACTCTTACGTGGAGGGCAAAGCTCTGGGAATAGGGAGGGCTAGGAGGGCCAAGAGTCTTACCCTCGGCATGTTTGCGGTCTCTCCCTCTCTGTTATTTGGCACAATAACCACATCCTCATTTGTGCTTCTAGGTTTCCAGCCCCCCAAATCTTCTATTTTACCCTCTCCAAAGAATAAACTTTCAGTCTTCTGTTGCGGTTAGGGAGGGCATCCAGGGACCTAGCTAAAACTCTCCCTCTTCTTCTTCTCCTTCCAGAGGTAACTGGTGTTGTCAATAGGTAATCTTTTTCAAGGATTCTGGTGTATAGTCATGACTGATCCTCAGCTTTCCCCACTGCTGCCTTACGACTTAGTACTCTCTGTGTCCTTGAGGAATTATGCCTAAAACAAATGGCTTACTTTACTTTTAATTGAGTTTCCGGAAGGATTGAAATTGACACATGTTCAAATGTGGATCTTACTCCTTGGATCTTACTCCTACTTTTTGTCAGGGAAATGGGGAGAATTGGAGGATGGAGCCAGGATGGAAAACAAAACACTTTTTGTTTTCTAGTACAAGCAACACAAGTTGTATAGCCTAATAAGTTACAGTATAACATCACTACTACTCATAGTTGTCATTTATTTAAGAATATGTAAGAGCACTCCTGCGCCTGGCTGGATGCTGGGGATTCAGCCATGAGCAGTGAGGTACTTGCTCTCATGGAGGTCATCGTTTATTGAGTATTCAACAGCAATTCCTCCTTGACTTCGCACTTGCTTCAAGGGCTGCCCATTGATCGGCCAGAATCCCAACCCTCCTGTCTTTTCCATAACCTCCCTCTGGGGATTTATGTGCTATAAATACCCACAGGGGGAATGGAGTTTCCATCTTCAAGCCCAGGTACATTCCTGGCTAGCTGGCTCCATCCTCCAATTCTCCCCATTTCCCTATCAATATTTGTTGACTCCTGAGTTTGCTAAGGCTCTCTGAGCTGAATGTTCTTGTCGAATATACAGCCTGGACTCAGATTCCTGACAAAGAATCTGATCCACGCTTCTCTCTCTTGCAGGTCAGAGACGCCATCACGGCAGTTGGCATCGCAGGAATGGGCTTGGCAGTCGCGGGCCTCATCGGTGTTATGTTCTCAAGAAACAAGCGACAAAAGCAATAAGTTGAAGGGACCATCCTGACAGCAATTACTTTATACATTAAGGCGTGGGGGGCTTGTTTTGCTAGAGCTTTGGAGGTCTGGTTTATGGATTTCATTCTGTTTTATAATAAGGCTTATTTTCATAGAATTAAATAAAGCCCAATAAGGGAAGATTTTATTGGGGGAAATGCAGCAAAAACTGCCTGGTGTGAAGTCCGTTGAAGGCAAAGCCGGGTTCTGTTCCCGGCAATGCCAGGTTGTGCCCTGGCCCTTTGGTGATTTCCTCTCACTTTCTCTTTGTGGGCTTCGTTGTTATTCTTGCAGGAAACGAAGTCCCACTCCGGTTATCTCAGGTAATGGGCGTTTCTGGTCGGGAGGATACACGGAGGCAGTAAGGGGAACAGACCAGCTTGATATACAAGAACAGGAACCATCTGACAGCCAGGACCTTGTCCTGGAACTAGACCCGGGATGGCTTCTAGACTCAGCAGCTGGAGTCTGTAGACATTCCTGGAGTTCAAACCAAACCAAACCCAACCTTTGCCATAAGGAAACTCAGTACATGCTCTTGCCAATCTTTTTAAAACCACCCTTATTTATGCTTCCTCACCGCTTGGCCTTCCCATGACCCCCGCAAGTCTCTGATCCCACACACTCACCTGCGGCCTATCTCCCCAAACCTGCCAAGCGCTCCCAGTTCCCGAGAGAGAATCTGATTGGCTCATCTCACTCCTAGCTCAGCCTACTGATTGGCTGCCGTTGGGTCAGGTCACCCCACTTGGCCAATGAGCTGTGCCGGATGGGGCCTGATCATGTGGTACAAGGTTGGCGTAGACTCTACGGGGTGAAAGGGTGGCAGGCCCCACTGAGCCCTTGCAGGCGGGGTTGCGGTAAGGAATGACCACTTGTAGCTAGTCCCTTGAGGACTGCTGCTGCTGCCCGCTGGGCTTGGCAGATGCTCAAAATGACCATTTCCCTGAAAGAGACTTTGGTAGTTTCCTCAGAAATACTCTCCTTCATCAGCCCTGGCTGTCAGGAAAAGACAACTGAATCTCTGTACATTTAAGAAAAGTTTTATTTAGGCCTTACCGAGGGGCTAGCCTTGAAACAGTGCTCTAACTTGGGGGAGATGCTTATATAGGCAGGAAAGTAAAGCAAAGGAACATTTGTTATGTCAGAAGTTACAATTGGAGTACACATGCTTCAGCGGTTTAATGATTTTACATCAAACGGAAGAGATGCGTAGAAAAGATAAGGTTGAGTTTCTCGTAAACCTCTGAGGTGGGGAGACTGGGAGCAGGGTGTGAAAACAAATTACTTTGAAACTCTAGAGGCGAATCTTTGATCAGAATGTAGAAAGGCTTCTTATAGTCACTGTCTTTTGTGTTGAAACATCGTATGGCGTGTGTGTGTGACAGCCCCCCAAGTTGCCTTAGTAGGGGATTTTCATTAGTGAGGCTTTTTGTTCTTTCTTGGTTGCTGATTTAGAGGAGCTTAGGCACCCTTTCCCTTCTCAGGACTTACAAATGGCTCCATGCCAGCTCCCCGCTGCTGGGGCCCTGTCTGGTCCAGTGTAAACATGTGCCCATCCACACCTCGGTGTCGGCATAAGAATAGCTTTCTCCCAGTTCAATTTCCTTTCTTTTTGTCTGAGCTCTATTGATGTAATATTTCATGCCAGTTCTCAACCTTCCCAAACCCAATGGACAAAGGCCAAAATCAAAGATTAGATCTCTTGAAGCCCCCTCTCACATGGCACAAGATGATAGGGAGCCTTCATTAAAGTCCTCCATGGAAATGAAGGTTGTTGGCTAGGTCAGTTGAGATTGGTTAGGCCCATTATGTAAAATGGAGCATGTTGGTTCTCAAAATGGATTGGTTTCTTTCAAGGTGAAGAATGCAGATGATCTGGTCACCATGCTGAGGAGGAAGTAAAACCCATATATGCTTATGTAGAAATCATGGATCCAGGATGTTTGTTGTTTGGTCTTGAGCTGAGTTTAGCAATGAGTCAGCAACTTAACGGTAGTTCTAAGAGGTGAGACATAGGTCCCATTGCTAAATAGCCTCTTGCCACCTTGGGATGCAGGTGGCTGCAAGAAGCAAAACTTAACTGAAAGGGGCTTTGACGGCCTGGACAGTCACTGTCCCTATGACAGGAGAATGGGAGGCAGGTGACTCAGGTTCAGTCCAGCAGGTCACCAAGGCCACTGAGGACCCAGGCTTTTCCATCCTGTTGGTTCTGTGTCTGCCATGGAGCCCTGGAAGGTCCCCCTCCTATCAGCCGCACCAGGGCTGGGAAGGAGTGGGCCCAGCTCAGTGGTGTGCAGCTGGGGAGGAGGCAGCTGGCTCGGGCCATGACTGGAACAGAGGCAGTTCTGGGAAGGCGCACTGCACATTCCAGGGGGTGGCCCACTTGCATCAACTGGTCCTGGGAAGGGCTCTGTCGCAACCCAAACAAAATCTAGGCTCTGTGCCTGAGAAAGCATGTTCTTACCCAAGCAACAGCCTCACGTGGCATAGTTTCACCTGGCAACGTTCAAAAGCAATAAAGGAAATTGTTTTTTCCATCTCTTGTCTTTTTTTTTTTTCAAGGAGAATTTTTCCATAATCCCTGGTCGTCTGTCCCCACACGCCCCCCACCACCCTTCACTGGCCAGAACTAGGTCACATTTCCACTCCAAACCTGTCGTGGGTAAAGGGAAAGAGGCTTCCCTGGCAGGCTCAGAATACTCACGGTGACCCAAACAGGATCTGTGGAGGGGCTCCTGCTGCCCAGTGAAGAGCAGGGCTCCACAAGTCTGTGACAAGGTGAGTTACGTGTGTGTGTGCTCGCTCGTGCATGTGTGTGTGGCGATGGGGTAGGGAGACATGGCTATTGGTCGAATAACCAACACATAAGTTGCACTCACCTGTTTCCACCCACTGTAATACATGGCTTCATTGTAAGGCTCCGAAGAGGCTGGAACCAGATCTCAATCAGACTGGTTCCCTACAGGATCTGGCAGGAAAAATGGGGGTGATGGCCTCACTGGAGACTGGAAGATATTGCAGCAAGCTTGAAGATGTGGGCAGAACCCCCATCAGAAAAAGCTGATTCACAGGGGACCTGAGAAAGGCACTGCCTCTTCCAACATTACCCCCTGGCCGCATGTTCCTGGACTGGACAGAGCTCCAGTCGCTGGCTCCCCTGGCCTTGGCCCCAGGCCTGGCACTGCCCATTCTATTTCCAAGTGAGCTTTATTTTGAAAAGGAGTATAAGCGTCACTGATCAATCACCTCCCTGCAGTAAGGTCATGTTTAAAATGGAAAAAGAAAATAGTAAGCTGCAAGGTCTTGTCTCCCTCGAGCGGTGTCACTTGGGGCCACTCCCACCCTCCCCTCATCTCAGTTACCTCCTCTGTAAGAATGAGGGCTTCAACCTTTACTAGACAGGAGGCAGTGAGTCTGGACCGGGAGCTTCAGAAGGAGTAGTGACCCTGGTCATCGCAGGCCCAGCTGGAGCCAGCTCTGCCACTGGACTCCAGTTTCTGAGACCAGTTTCTAGTCTTTCAGGCTAAAAGTTGTTGGGTGGATTCCGCAGCCGAGGTCTTTGCTTCTCCCCACCGCTGCTCCTCTGGTGGCTTTGGCATGTGGGCCATGACTCTCGGCACACCGGTCCTGACTTCCTTCCTCTTCAAGGTCTCTGCTGTTAAATTTGACACAGTCAAAGACGACTTGCTAGCATGAGAAAGGACCCTAGGAACTTTTAAAATGTTAAACAAAGTCTGATAGGATTTCGAGGTGGAAAGAAGGTAGAGTCGTCTCCTGGATGCCCAGGCATGAAAGGAAAACAGGAGCGGGGAGAAGTGTAGACCTCGGAATTAACCGGCCGTGGATGATGGACCTCAGAACCTAAAGCTGAGTGATGGAGGTGGCTCTGGCTGAGCCAGTGATGACCAGAGTCCCTGCCCATTGTGTGCCTCCAGGTCCACAGACTCAGCCTCTCAGTGCAGAAAAACAGGAAGCCCTCAGTCTTCCAGTGGGGACGACTGAGGTGAGGAGAGGAAGGTGAGGGCCCAAAGCAACACCATTTGTAAGGCGTAAAGCCTTCCCTTCTTTCTTCTGCTGCTTTCTCCATTTTGAACCTAAGCTCTACACTGGGAAGCAGCCAGTCACTGTTTGTTATATCACTTTTATGAACAAGGAAAGTGAAGCTCTATAGAAATTTAAATATCAATGTCACTTAGAAAGAGAATAGGCTGTGCCAGGCCTGAGGCCAAGGCCAGAGGAGTCAGTAGGCATTGGACACTGTGTCTGGGACTGTGTCTGGCGAAGGAGACTTAGGGCCAGGAGATGCTGTTGGGACACCCTTCCAGAATGTCCTGGGCATGAGATCTCTCTGATGGGGTCTTGCCTCCTCTACAGTTTGTGAACCGGCTGTAATCTCTTGCAGCCCTATCATGGACCAAATTTTTGTGTTTGCAGCCCTATCATGAACCAAATTTTTGTGTTTGCACAAAATTCACAAGTTGAAGTTTTAGCTCCCAGTGGGATGGTATCTGGAGATGGGCTCTTTGGGAGGTAATCGGTGTTAGATGAGACCATGAGGGTGGGCCCTGGTTTGATAGAATTCGTGCCCTTATAGGGAAAGATACCAGAGAGCTTGCTTCCCCTGTGCACGCAGAAAAGACCACGTGAGGGCTTCGGGGGAAGGCGGCTGTCTGCAAGCGCAAAAGGGAGTCTCGGCAGAATCTGACCATGCCGGCACCTTGAATTCAGATTTCTGGCCTCCGGAATTGTGAGAAAATCAATTTCCGTTGTTTCGGCCACCTAGGCTGTGGGTTTGACAGCAGCCCAAGCAGACTAAGCCCTATTTTTGTTGCAGTAGATTTGGAAACAGACGAGTACACTGCACTTACCGGTGGCCTAACCAATCCCCACCCTCACCCCCACCCTATCAACAGCTCCCAGGACAACAAAGTTCCTGATGTTATTTTGGCAAAAAGAGCCTCTCCTGCAGATGCCGGTGACGCACAGAGTGCTCTAATCTTTCCCAGCAGCTGATGCTCGAGGCGCTGCAGGATACGGGACCAAGCAGGGTGACGCCGCAAACAGAGGCCCAGCGAGACAGAAAGACGAAAGGACCTCGATGGCTTTGGCAAGCTGCCGAACTGACCCTGAGTCATCTGCCTCCTGTCTTCCTCTTAGGGGGACAGTGAATGTCCAGGCTGTCGAAGCCGCTGCTAGTTAAGTTCTGCTTCTTGCAGCCACCTGCGTCCCAAGGGGCAATGAGCTCCTGGGAACTCCAAGATCCAAGGCACCCGCCTTCTGAAGGTTTTCCCCATGGCATGCGGCACCCCGACTCTCCTGCCCCGTGTACTTTCCGGAGTTGGTGTAAGGCGAGGGCCTGTGTGGGCCCTGGGGGGTGACACCGCTGTGCCTCTCCTTCCTGGAGCAGGAACATTGTCCAGGGCTTTGCTGGGAGAGGCCCTGGGATCTCGGAGTTAGGTAATCACTGATCTTTAGATAAATATTGAATCTCCCTTTAAAACATATTGCGGATTCAGTCGTTCTTAAATAGTCTCAAAAGGAAACTGAAAGCGAAATTCTCAACCTCGGAATAAAACCTGTCACTCCAGCACCAGAACCCCAGACATGACCGTGGCCTCCATAAATCCCCGGGAACGCTCTGTCAGCGGCTCTATGGTGGGAGGGCGGCTCCCCTCTTATACAGGCCTCTGTCTGGGTTCCTGGCCTTGGACACAGTTAACTCCAAGCTTATCTTTAAAAGGCTCTCATGGAAAAGGTTTAAAAATCTCTTTTCCTGCAGGACTGTGAGGTCTTCGGACAGAGTGAGCCTCCTGTCTGTGTCTGGCCCAGAGAGAGGGGGGTGTCTGGGGGCACCCATGTGGAGGAGCTGTGGGTGTCTGGGAGCTGTGCCTTCCTGAGCTGAGGAAGAAGCTGCAGTGTGGGCCAGTAAGGGGACCCGGGACTTGGGAAGTGAGTGAACCTCCAGGTCGTCTGCCTCAGCCGCTGGCTGCAGACGGGCGTGCTCAGCACCAGTCTGTTCTCTCTCTTTCCTCCAAGGCATTTGTCCCACTTGATCAAGTGCGTTCGAATTTCAGCCTCTGACCGAAATCTGCCCTGTCAGCGGCCCAATTCTCCTGAACCAGAAATGGTCCAGGGAGGGGCAGGCTCATGTCGGTGGTACACAGCCACACCGCCGGCAGAAACAAGCTGCACTCCTGCCGCTCCCGAGAATGAAGCAGTCCCGGCCTGCATGGCCCCGCTTCCCCAGGAAGGGCGGGCAGCCTGCCTTGGTCCCCAGGGCCTGCGTCTTGCCCCATTCTTTACCCAGGCAGGGACTCGAGCTGACGTTTTGGTTTTCCAAAGGCAGTTGTTGACAGTACCCTGGCCATGACATTAGACATTTGGGAACGAAGTGACTAGTTCTCTCATGCTGCCCAGTTGGAGACCGTCTCTGGGGCCGATCTGCCCTGGCTGACAGAGAGGAGGAGCTGGGCAGGAGATCTGGCCCCGCTGGCCCTCGAGGCAGCCTCCTCCCTGCTCATTCCCTTGGCTTCTGTTCCAAGCCAGGCCCTTTGCTGGATCCTGGCGATGTGGGGAGGGAGGATGAGCATCCAGGATCCTCCTCACTGGAGCTCAAAACCCAGGGCGGGTGCAGACAGATCAAGGGAATTGCAGCCGACATGATCCAGTGGGAGAGGTGGAGGTCCCAGGAGCCTGGGGACCTAGAGTGGCAGCTAAGCCAGGCCTGGGTGGGCTTCAGGGCAGCTTCTCAGAGCAGGAGGCTGTCTGCTTGGGGGAGAAGAGGAGGAGGGCTGTGGGAAGGTGGGCAGAGCAGAGCGAGGTGCTACAGAGAAGCAGAGCACGAGTGAGGTCTGTGGGGAGGGGAAGAGCAAGGTGATCAGTCAGCAGGGAGGGCAGAGGGCAGGTGGGGCGAGGTGGGGTGAGGAAGGGTGAGTGGCCTGCCAACTGTGCAGGGGCATGCCTGTGCCCTGAGCCAGAGGAAGGTCATGGCCAGATGGGCCCTCTGGAAAGAAAGGCTACAGTGGGTCTTGGGGAGACTGGACATGGAGTGGTCGGGACAGGAGGCTGTGGGATTCACAGAGGCAGGGACTCGGCTGCTGGGAACTGAGTCTTGGGCGAGAGATGAACAAGGAAGTGAATCAGGAGAAACGTCCAAGGTCAAAGTTGGTTATTGGATATTGACAGGAGAAAGAAGGTGAAGGGGAGCTGCCCCCCAGTCAGAGTGGGTGGCCTGGGAGGAGGGCTGGAGGAAGGTCGTCATTTGCTGAGGTCGGGCACAGAGAGGAAGAACTGAAAAATTCTCAAATCGGGGAGCTGAGGTGCTCTGGGCTGGGACATTGGGGAGCAGGAAGGAGGTGGAAGGGGAGGAAGGCAGAGACGAGACAGGGCAGGGGAGGTGTGGCAGAGGAGATCTGGCACCTCCAGCTGAGTGTTCTTGGGCAAGTCCCTGTACCTCTCTGATCCTCCGTTTTCCCACCTGAGCAATGGGGTGACGCTTCCTTCCTGGGGCAGTGTGCAGGCTGCAGTTACGGTAGGGAACTTGCCAGCAGACCCCTCAGTGCAGAAAGCGGGGTGGCCCCACAAGGGCCTCCTCAAAGGCTCAGGTCTCGTTAGGGTGCTGTCAGTTCCTTTTCTCGGGTGGCCATCTCCAAGGGTGGGTGTCCTGACGCTGGAGGGGACAGTGTGAGGAGGTATCTGTTGTGGCCACGGACAGCCAGGGTAAGAGGTGTGGTGAGAATGTGCAGGTCAGCGTGTGAAGGGCAGAGAAGCTCGAGGCTCACCTGTCTGACTTTGATGAGGATGGGCCTCAGGCTCCAGCCTCGGGGAAGGATATTGTGCCAGCTGTTGTGTCGACACGCTCCGGACACGTGCACAAAGTACCTACTCACGCGCATCTGCATCTGAGTGCGTGCACATGTACACACAACGCACACACCATATATATGCACGATACACACACAGCACATGATACGCAACATATACACTGACACCGATACAGTACGCACAACACACATACATGCAACATACACAGACACACAACACACACACATCATATACTCACCCAAATGATCTTCCTTTCTCCCATTCCAGAATTTCTCAGTGGTCTAGCTCCTGGGTCCCCCTCAGAGGGGGCTGTCTGAGAGCAAGATGAGATTCCACAGGGGACAGGTGCTCCTCCTAGGCTCCTACCAGGTGCTGAACCTCAGCAAGGGGGTCCCCAGGTTGAGCTGCAGCTGCCCAGGCGAAGCCTCCCAGGGTTTCTGCTGTTGCCTAGAAGTCTGTCCACACTATCTCTGGTTTTCCTCTTGCAGTTTCTTGGAGAACTCGAGGCTGGAGACCTGACTGAGATTTTCCACATTGGTTATAAGGATGGGGGATGGTTATGTGATCCATTTGACTCCACGTAAGGACTGCTGAAAATATAATTTTCAAAAGATTTATTAACATAACGAGAATGATTGAAAGCCAAATCCCACCAAGGGAGACCTGAGTTGGTTTCTCCATGAGCAGAGCTTGAGCAGCGCTTGAGCAGAGGGTCCATCCACATCCTGCTGTGTCGTCACTGTGGGATCCCATAGGTCCTGGCAGAAACAGGGAGAGAGACTCATTGTCTCCTTCGGCACAGTCGGGCGGCTTTAATGCTGGGATCCCTCCAGCTCAAAGCCGATTGACTCCGTTCTTGCAGACAACGATGAAGTGATTTAAAGCAGCGACATTTATCAAGAGCTCGCAGTCAAAGTGTTACATAAAAGGGCTGTCAGTGTTGTGTCTTTCCTAAGTACATGATTTCACAAACTAGCTGTCTTAGTATTATGTAACGGATGCTCCTTAGCAGAAACGGTTTTCATAGGTGCACATCCAAAAGGAAAATTCTCACGAAAACACGTGGCAAGCACCTGGTAATAATTTACTTAATTCATCAGTACCACAGAAGCAGGAGGGTGATAAAACCAGTTAACAGGAGAACGAATGGAACTGATGTATGTATTGTCAATGAAAGAAAGACAAAGATGGCTGGAATGAACCTGCTAAATTAGAGGCAAACCGATTCCCATCCCACGGGGCCATGCCACCAACCTTCGATGGCATATTTTCACCAAGGGGGAAAAAAAATCGTCATCAATATCAGAGTAACACATTTGCACCTTGTATGTTTTCTACAAGTGATCATTTATACTGAGGGTGTTGTAAAAACGTAGCAATTGACTATAAACAGTAAATCAAGCTCGTCTAATCCAGATGACCCTTAGGGGCCTTGTAAGAGAAAGCATAACTGTGAGGGGTGTAAAAATGAACAGGTGTATCAGTGTATTTCTAACATAATTCTCTATAGGGGCTGAACTTCTGAATAACCTAAAGGCTCAATAAAAGGAGATCGGTCAAATAGACTATGTGCTCTCCCATAACATAATACTACGGCATCGTCTTGCGACCCAGCCGTTGATGATCGTGACATCTACGACATGTAAACATCTTGCTAACGAAAAGAACAAAATATAGGATTCTTGTACTGTTTGGTGGGGGAAGGTTTATCACCCAAATCTCTAGAACCGGTACCTTTCGTCCTCCTGTCTTTTCTCCTGCCTTCTGTCTCCCTGCCACATCTGCCCTGTGACTCCAGGTGGAGATTCCTCAGGATCGGGTCCTCCAACACGCTCACGTTTCTGAGTGGCAAGGCTATGGTGACAAAAGACCCTGAAGAGGACGGCTCGGGGCTGCCCGTACCGGGTCAACGAGCACTTGGACCATATATTTTGACCCCGGCCCATGGATGAGATCATCAGTTCTGCAAAGGAGATGATTGGCTACGAGAAGACATATGAAGTTATTTTTGATAACAGTGAGAAATTTGCCACTAATCTGAGATATGACTGGTGCTGCTGTGAGTTGGTAAGGCCCCCTCTAGGGGGATCCTGCTCCTTTCTGGAATTCTTTGTCAGGTTACAGATGGGGCTTTGGGAAACTGCCAGTAGAGCCTGCACAGTATTTCTCATATTAATATTACAGCATGAATTCTCATAGTACCACTGCATATTAAGTCTCATGCTCATACTGCAGAGTCTGGCATTTAAAAGCTCTTAGCTCATTAAGTCCTGACAACAAGGCTGACAACATTCCTCCGTCTGCACGTGGGGACCCGGGCACCAGAGATTAGGTAACTGGTCCAACTTGTCCAACATCAGATGAGGATGGAACCCAGGTGTATCACATGCGTGAAGAGCACCTTCGGGTCTGGAAGAACTTCCAAGGATTATCAGCAGGCGACAGTGGGTGGGCGGGGGGACCCACTGCTCTAAAAGTCACGGGTAGCCAGTTCAGGTTCTCACACTGCCGCTGACCAGCTGGGGGACCTTCCTCAAGTCACTTCACCCTACTGTGTCCCGGTCGACGGCCTTACTATACAGGTGGAGGAACTGGGCAGGCTGGCCCTCACACCCTGCTCTTCCCATCCCCCGCTAGATCCCAAACCCGGGGGAGGACAAATAGGTACAGAAAAGTGGTCTATGTATAGAGAGGTGGCAGTGCCAGAAGGACCTGGGGGTCCAGAGGAGGGACTGCTGGTCCATCCTGAGGCAGTGAGACACCTCAGGGGAAGGGATGCCTGCTGGGGAGAGCCCACCTGCTTCAAGGAGAGGACCTGGGGGTGGGGAGGGGGTGGAGGCAGAGAGAAGGAAACACCAGTAGCTCAATAAAAGCAGAGAAGGCGACGGAGGTGGAAAGGGACGAGGGACGGGAGCCAGATCGTGAGCTGCCTGAAGGGTGTGCGCTTCATTCCAAGGCCCAGGTAGGTCATTGCCAGATGTTCCCTCTGGAAGTTTCCACTGCATGACATGGAGGTGGATAAGGAGCAGTTGGAATGGGAGCCAGAGGTGAGGGACAGCACTTCTCTGACCCCAGTTAGAGGAAGGGGACATGGGACGAAGATGGCATTGAAGGCACTTGGTAATCTGATGCCGGGGAGAGGGAGGAGGGTGACTCTGGGCCTCTGATTGAGCAGCCTGGGCTGAGTGACGCCAGAGGACGCGGGGCAGGAAACAGGCTTTATTCTATGGGGATCACCTAGAATGTGGGGTGGGACACTCTCAGCCCATGAGAAGGTGTGCCCAGGGGGACCAGAGCGGGGAGTGGGGAGGGCGAAACTGCTTGCTGGCTGAGGGGCCTCGGGTGAGCCCCGTAACCTCCCCGGCCCCAGCGCCAACACCAGCGAGTGGGGTGTTCATTCTGCCTTTTGAGCCCGCGGGGCCGTCGGACACAGGTCATGGACACTTCGCGCTGGTAGCCGTGCGGTCACCACATCACCTGACGCTTGGCCCAGCTGGCCATGGTGTGGCCCTAAGAAGCCTTCGGTTTGTATCTCACAATGAATGAACGTCCAGAAGGTGAGGAGGAGGCTACTCGATGAAACTATGAACAACCTGCTTTAAAATAGCGTGTTAATCGACTACCTGAGCGTCAGTGGGGACAATAGATCAGTAGACGATTGCAATGGGAAAGATTGCAAATGGAAATGTGACCTTTTGAAGGATGTGGTGGGGGGGCATGCCATGGGGCCGGGGGCACACGAGGAAGCACTGGGTTGGTCAGGAGGCAGGTGGGGAAAAAGGTGGGCGAGAATCTTTACTGTGGTTTCTATGGGAAGGATGACCGAGGCGGGGTAAGCAGGTTTAGGACCGGCTACTCAGAACGATTTCTTCAGGCCCTGAGGCCCACGAGCTGTCTCCAGCTGTCTGGTATCCGGGCCTGGGGTGTTTAGGGTAGGCGGACATTAGCCTGGAGTGTGAAAGCCTCTTCAAGGAAGTAGTTGGGGGTGTGGGCTCTGGATTGGTCGCTTTGCTTTTCGAAAACACGTTTTTGGGTGAGCGGTACGATCTTCAAGAATTGGCTAGACCCGAGAGGGGCGGTCGCTCCAGGTTCAGTAAGGCTCGGGATGTCGGAGTATCAGAACAGAAAATAACAGACAAGGTCAATACAACAATGGGGCAGGACGAATGTGCGAGGACCTGGAGGGCCAATCTAATGAGAAGCAAAGGGTTCAGTCCATCTTCTGTCTGGGCTTCCTGTCTCTCATGCCCCCAAAGGGGTTTCTCCGAGAGTGACAGCAAAGCTGGTGATCCCAGCAGTCAGTGGGGTCTCCCACACCAGTAGGCCTTGCATGGCGCTTAGTAGTTCTGCGGCTCTCCCGGCCAAGCCCGGTGTTTCCTACAAGTCTGTTTGTATTCTGATTTTTCTGTTGTGGTCACGCCAAGACTCCATGCCTGGAGACATGACTGCCGTTTCTCGAGGTGTCTATAAGCACTGGGCCATCTACGTGGAAGATGGCCGTGTGGTCCACGTGACCATTTCAGGTAAAGATGAATTATTTGTTTAAACACCAGGCTTATGTTGAAAACCAGAAACAAAAGAACAACTCAGTTTTGTGGTAATTAGCATCTGTTCCCCTTTGAATGATAAGATCTTCGATCTTCATTCAGGAAGTAATGGAACGTGGACTCCATCAGTCGACAATTCTGTTGTGACTCTCCCTTAAGTGTCTAGAACCAAGCCAGGAAGTAAGAAAATGATAAGCACTCTCTTGCCATCAAGCCACACAATTTCTACACAATAGGGCAGACATCGCTGGGCCTTTGGAGTTCTTTCAAATCCTTGCTTTGCAGCTTTTGTCACTTGGGTATGTTAGTTAAGTTCTCTGGGTCAAGATTGGTTCCATGAAAGGGAGACAGCCATTTTCGCCTGGGAGGATTGTAAGAGGGTTGAATGAGACCTGTTTCTTACTGGTAGACACTCAAAAGACTCAAAAACTTGTCTGAGAATGACACGTGCCCCCAAATGCACAATTCGTGTATATTTTTTATAATGTCATGGTCCATATTCGAGAACAAGTTTAAACGACCGAAATGCATAACAGATTCCAAGTTATGACATAGTTCCAAGTCTGTTGCTATGGGAACATGTTTGCAACACATAGTTAAGTATTTAAGTTACAAAAGTTATGTAGCAAACAATTTAACAATCACCGATAGGGTGATTCTTTGGGGGGTTCTGTTTACAGGAAGATATGGGGGCAGCTGTTGGCAATTGTTAAATTGTTCAATTGTTTGCTACGTAACTCATGGTTAAATTTGGCCTGTAACAAGAGGGCACGAGGGTGGAAGACAGGGATAGCGACGCTCAGTGGTCAGTCGAGGAACTTTCTGTCTTTTCTCCTCCCTCTTCTCCCAACTTGTACTGCTGAGCATGGCAGCAGCATCTTAGGGTGTCTGTCTGTGATTCTAGGGTCCGTCTCTTCCAACGAGAGCAAACAGGATGACAGAGTAGCCATGGTGAAATGTGACCTTTTGAAGGATGTGGTGGGGAAAGACAATTACACCGTCAGCAACTACTTGGACAACAAGCTTAGACCACGGCTTTCGGATGACATTGTCCAGTTGGTAAAGAATTGGTGAAATCTGGCACTACGATCTTTTATGTTCAAACTGTGAGCACTTTGTTACTAAAATGAGATAGGGCTTGTAATGGAACAATCAGGTAAGACCCCGATGGGGTGATTCTTTTTGGGGTTCTGTTTACAGGAAGATATGGGGCAGCTGTTGGCAAATATCAGAGGAGCCCTCCTGACAGCTCTTATACAAATACTGACTGGCCAAGCACGCAACTTGCCCAAGGTCACCAATGCTAAATGAACACTTCAGAATGTGAACCAATTGCTTTGACTCAAAAACCAGTGTTGCACCCACTGGATCCCATTGCTTTCGATCCCTTTACTGACTGCACCTGGTTTCTTCATCCAGAAAACAGGTAAGCATCTCTGTGCCATCGCTTCATAGTTTGATTGGGAAGGTGCTGTGAAAATTGAGAAGCTTAGCTCGTGTGAGTTGCTTGCCGTTACTGACAGCTGCTCTTCCCACAAGCCTGCGGGGTGCTGGGGACCAGTATTTCGTATTCCTTTCAACAGAAGAGAAAGCTGAGGCTCACAGAAGTCACATGATTTATCTAAGGCTTATCAGCATAGATCCTGTTACTCTGAAGCTGCCATATTACACATTCTCCTGCCTCCCACCAGCATGCACTAGGGCCCTCTAGTCCAGTGGTCCCCAACCTTTCTGGCACCAGGGACTGGTGCTCCTATGAGAATCTAACGCCTGACGATCTGAGGTGGAGCTGAGGCGGTGATGCTGGCACTGGGGAGCAGCTGCAAATACAGATGAAGCTTCGCTTGCTCACCTGTCACTCACCTCTTCCTGTGTGGCCTGGTTCCTAACAGGTTACGGACTCGTACCGGTCCGCAGCCCTGGGGTTGGGGACCTCTGCTCTAGTCCCTGACTTCTCAGTGCCACCTCATCCAACCTTCTATCTGAATCCCTCCCAAGTACTGAGCTGCCTGTAAATAGAGGACACCTGACCTCAAACCCTCTCTAACCCACTGAGGGTTTTCGGAGGGGCCGCTCCCCCCGAGTCTCAGTTTCCTCATGTGCAGAATGAAGGGTTGGATGGAGGGCCTCTGAGGGAGGGCCTGGCTGCCGTCCTTTGCCTCTGAGCTCAGCGCTGAGGGCAGATCCTGAAAAGTCTTGTGTGTTGTCAAGGAGAGTTAGGAATGAGCCAGGACCCAGACAGGGCTCTCTTATCCCCCAGGGGGAGCTGCTGAAGCGTGAGCTCCTGGGGACACAGTCAACTTATTCCCTGGAGAGAGGTCTTTGGGACGGAGGGGAGAATCGGTTTGTCTTCGTGTGACTTGAGGGGGAGGGAGCATCAGTCTTGGACTTTCCTGTGACTCTGAATAATTCACGGTTCTACTTTTCAGAGCATGAACTGTACAGGGACATCTATTGGAATGTCTCTGGCTTTGACAGCGATCATCGGTCTTCTTTGAGAAATACTCACCAAAAGTAATAACGGCTTGAAGCTATTAAGAATTCTGGAGTTAGAGGCTGCTTTGCAGACCAGCTGTGCCTGATTCTCTCTCACTGGCTTTTGGAATTATGACAAGACTGTGAGCATCCTGAATGATCAAGCAAACGAATCCAGTGACCCTTTCATCAAACACTTCCACTACTTAATTGACTCAACAAGCTTCAGAAAGGAAGCAGCTGCAATTAATTGTATAATCTTGGGAAAAGCTCTTAAAATCCGAGCTTTGGGTTATTCATTTATAATTTGGGGGCAATAATAACTGCTTCATTGTGTTCCGTTGAGATAACATGAGATGATGTAAGATGCCTTAGCATGATCCCTGGCCAATAGCAGATGCTCGATAAATTTGCTCAATGCACTTTATTTCTGCCTTGCTATTATTTCACTCTTGAGGTAGGCAGGGAACTAAAATTCCTCTGGCCAACCCCAGCATCTGGTGCCTGACTCCAACATCCCTGCCAGAAGGGCGTCTTCCATGAGAACTCCAGAGACTTCTTTCGGTCACTTTCCATTGGATGTTATTTATCACAAAGAGTCTAGCCTTTACTTAGCCGTGGCTGTTATATGAAGCCATTGTCCTTTAAGTGCCCAAATTAACCTGGGTCAGTCTGCTCCAGGATTTCTGGAAATTATCTTTCCTCAAAACGATTCCCAGCTATTTCCCTGCATGCCCCATGTGTGGGCTCAGAAATAATGAGCCCCAGAACGCTCATCTCACAGGCTGCTATGCTGCTACCTCTACCACCAGCAACCCTCCCCAGAGAGTGGCCCCCAGGAAAAAGCCATCCTCCAGTGGGGTCACCATGGCTACCACTACTCTGGCCCTGGGGGAAAGGTGACAATTTCCACTTTGCTCACAATCCCAAAGATATGAAAGGCTGCTTCTTTAATCCCCACAGCACAGCAAAAGGTCTGCACGGCATCAGCCCGGCTCCATGGAGGGAGCCACGGCTCTCGAGTGTGGATCCTGGTTGCAAATCCTGGCTCCTCCACTTCCTAGCAGAGACGTCAGACCTGCTACTAAGTCTCCCCAAGGCTCAGGAGACAGTCTCATTAGGAGGGTGTGGTAATACCCCTTTGGGACAGGGAGGGATGACAGGAGATAACATGTCAAACGTCAGCATGGGGCCTGGCACAAAAGGGGGAGTTAAGGACAGCTGTCCCCTGAACAATCAGGTGGACAGAGCAGGGCACATTGAGTCGCTGAATCGTACACATAACGAGAGAGAGAGAAGGTAGGGAGGTGATCAGTCAAAGGTTGGCTGTGAGTGACCTGTCCCCTCCTTCTGCACCACACCCTGACACCCTCTGGAACCCAGAGTCTGTCTGTCTGTCTGTCTGTGATTCCCAGGGAAGTTCATCACATTCTTAAGCAACCGGTCTACAGCCCCCTGGACTACACGATCCAGACGCCGGCCTGTGGACGAGGGCGTCGGGGCTGCGGAGGGGCAGGTTGTTCAACGGATGGAGTAGACCCGTGAGCAGCAGCGAGCACTTTGTCACTGACCCGTGAGGCTGTCCCCACCGGTGAGACCCTTCGTTTTCTAAGGTCCGGCTCGTGCTGGAGATGAGGTGTTGGCGACATCAGTGGGGCTAGCGTATGTCTCAGAACGTCGATCGGAGCCACCGTTCACCGAGTTCCCACTCGGTACGAGGCATTTTCAGCAACTTCGATTCGCAACCAGTTCTCGCAACCACTCTGCCGGGTCGCTGCCATTTCCCTAGGGGCACACTGAATTTGCCCAAACCCGGGAAATCTAAGCTCACGGAGGCGTCAGGATCTGAACCCAGGTCGGTGTTCCTCCTCCTGGGATAGCACGGTGCGCTTTGGGACCTGTTGTCGCGAGGAGCATCGGTGGAGAACGCTGGGCGCATGCGCTGACGAGGAGACAAGGCCTGGTGGTGGCTCTGTGGCCCATGGACCAGCTCCGTGACCGCGGACGGGAGCGGCGCCCCTCCGCCACGCTTCACCCTCTATCCCGTCTATGTCACCGGTTCTTACAACAATAAAACGTGCGGCAAAGTGCTGGAAGACAGATGACGCGGATGTCCTAAGGGTGATGGGACGACGACAAGGACAACAGAAAGGCTCCCCTGGACGTGGACCGTCGGCTCCAGAAATGTTAGATGAGAGGAAATAAACATCCGAATCCCTTAAGCCCCTGTGTTTTGAGTCTTTGTTAGGCTGCAAATCTGCCTTCTTTCTCGGCCCTGAAGGAAGACGGAGCCCAGCCCCCGGCTCCAGGACGTTTGGAGCGGGAGGAGCCTGCACACCCCGGGCCTGGCCTCTGCTGCAGACTCAGGCTCGTGGCCCCAGAGTGAGCCCAGCTTGATGCAGCGGCACCAGGTGGGCACTTTAATGAGGGGAGAGGGTGGCCCCAGGCCACGGGCTGGCCATCCTCGACCCCGGCTTCCCCCTCAGTAGTGGACACAGTAGAGCTGGACGCCACCACTGACCCGGAGCTCCCGCAGCCGCTCCAGGGCCTGCTGGCCCAGGCTGGTGGCCCCCAGGCCCTGCCCGTTGAGCGCCAGCTTCAGCCCTCCCTCCTGGCACAGGAGCAGCACCTGGGAAGGGAGGGCATGAGGGCTGCAGACTTCCCGACGGACCCTCTGCTGCCTGCCCCATGCCCCCAGTGAGCCACTCCTCCCCTCAGAGGACACAGAGACTGGACCCACAGGGCGCCCAGCGGTGGAACAGGACAGGGCTAGGGCCCAGCTTGTCAAGATCCACATGGCTCTTCTCAGCCCTGGGCCTCAGGTTCACCATCTGTAATGGGCAGCTTCCTCTAGAGGAGAGCTCTCCACACCGGCTGCATGCTGGGGCCATTGTGAGGCTTTTTAGTAATGCCCGTGCCTGGGCCACTGGTTGTGCCGGGGTTCCTGGGCGTGGGGCGCCTGGCACCACTGTGGAGGGTCGGGCCCCTGGCATGGACGTTTTCCCCAGCAAGCTCAGCTTCCCTGCCCCCAGGATGAGAATCCCTGGCTCTGACTCACCTCGAAGAATCGCTGGGGGTAGAAGAGGAAGGGGGCCGAGATCAGCTTCTTCCGTCCCCAGGACGAGACCCAGGCCAGAGTTCTGTCTGTGAAGGAAGCCCTGAGTGTCACCAGAACATGGGCGGCCTCATCCAGCAGGCTCAGCGTGAAACTGCGGGAAAGGGCCAGAGAAGGCTCAGCTCTCGGAGCCCCCAGGCCGTGGCTCCCTGATTCCCACGCCCCACCCCTGGCTGCTGCTGCTGGGCCCTGAAGGGTGGGATGATGGTGGGGAGTGGCTGGGAGACTGGGTAGATTCCGCCCCAGAAACAAGCGCTTAGTCACCTAACAGCTCAGAGTGGAAACACCTGATTGTGTCTCACACCTGAGATGGAATCCCCAGGTTGCCACTTACTGGCTGCAGGACGATGGGGGAGCAAATGACCTTGCCTGGGCCTCAGTCTGTCCTCTTCAAAAGGGGGATAGTTACATTAGTAGCAGCTCACATCTGTTAAGTGCCATGTGCCAGGGAGTGGCTTACGCGCTCTGCAAATAGCATCGGGGTTAGAGCGAGGCTGCCTGGGTTCAACGCTGGTTCTGCTACGTTCTAGTCCGGTGACCTCGGGCAAGCAAGTGTTTGTGCCTCAGTTTCCTCATCTGTATCGTGGGGGATAACAATAGTACTGCACCTGCCTGTGGAGTGGTTGTGAGAATTAAACGACTTGCCACATGTGTGCAAAGTGTTAGAAGGTACCTGGTATATCATAAACACTTGAATCGCACCTATTACTTAAAAATAATGCCATAAAACACAACACGTACCTCACAGGGCCACTGATGGAGCAAAGGACATAGTGTATGTGAAATTCAGCAAGTACGTGGCACACACTAGGTGTTGTCGAGCTACCGTCGATTTTCTGGACTTCTCACAGAAATCCTGTGCCATGAGTGACGCCCCTTTGACTGACAAGGACGAGAAGCTAAAGGACTTGCTCTGTTGCTAGTGACAGCTGTGGGGCTTCGGGCCAGGATGTGACCCAGGATTCAGGACTCCAGGTTTGGGGCACTCTCTCTACTGCCTCGCGGCTGCCTCTCAGGCAGGGCAGACACAGGCTGCTTTGTGTCCACAGTCACCTTGACTGAGACTTGGCAGGAAGTGGCTGGGAGCTGAGAAGAGAAGCAGGATCCACGTGGCAGGGCCAAGTGCATGGCAGGGCCAAGTGCATGGCATGCCCGTCCCGGTGGGCCTTTCAGGCCACTCCCAGGGGCTCTGGGCTGAATGCCGGGCAGAAGCTCAGAAGGCAGGAACCCTGGAGCGTGGCCTGCAGGAAGCCTCCGCCCCGCTGAGGCCGGGAGCTGGCCAGGCCCAGCCCCAAACCCCTTCCCCAGGCTCTTCCCAAGCAAAGGCGACATTTTGCCATTGGCCTGAGAACTCTTGGAGTCCCCAGTCCTCCCACCTCAGCCCCGTCCGGCACAGCCCTCGGTGGGGTGACGGGCTCCATCCAGATGGCCGGTGAAGCCCTGCTCAAGCACTCTGAGGCTGCGATAGGAGCCCCCCAACCTCAGTGCTTGCGGGGAGAGGACAGAGAGGAAGGGTACACGTTTTGTGCAAACAAACCCCACGACCTCCGATTCTCGCTCCATTTGTCCAATTCAAGACACAGTCACTTTCAAAGCTGCTGCCGCAGCCACATTTACTGTAGGCTCTGTGCTCAGGGCCGGCACTGTGCCGTCTGGACGTTGGTGGCCCACGGCCGAACTGGCCTGTAGAACTGTTCTGGTTGGCCTGTGCTATTCTTCAACTTTAAAGTAATAGCATATTAAAAAAGGCGAGAGTTTAGATAAAAGATGGCTTCCAGATTTTCTCTAGAAATAATCAGAAGATCTGAGTGGGCCCATGGAAAGATTCTTTTCACTTCACCGGCTTCCTACAGTGAACCAGGTGCCTCACTGTTCACGTGACCTGTCAGGCCTCTGAGGGCACACAAGTTCATGGGCCTCGCAAGAGAGCAGTTAAATTATTTGCTGTTTCACTAATAACCACGTGACCCTGAGCTACAATATCAACCTGGTCTCATGTCTCCAAGGTTTTTTTTTTTTTTTTTTTTTTTTTTTGCTAGGGAGAGGGGTGGGGGGGGCAGTTCTATCACTGTAGAACTATTTCCCATTTTCCCATAGGGGTTGGGATTCTGTTTTCTCTCTTTTTTTTTTTTTTTTCTGATGGAGAAACTCAGGATTCTAGACCCAGAGAAGTGTAGTGATTTGCCCAAGACCACACAGTTTAAAAGAGGCAAAATAAGGAATCCAGCTCTGGCTGTCCAGGGTTATGAGCATGCCTGGCCCAGAATGCGAGAGTGTGCAGGGCAAGGGGTTAGTGAGGGGGTGACTTCAAACACAAAACGAAAGGAGAAAGAGTAGAACAGAGGGCGCTCCCCTTACTCCCCGCCTCCGGCGAGAAAATTCTGATACCACCACATTTGTGGAGGGCTTGCTATGTGCCTGGCACAATTCTAAGCATTTATACTGAAGAGGGATTTTCCACTCAAATGGCTAACCTTGTAATCGGCTCTTTGTTCTGCTTCTGCAGACGTGCTTGCCACACAGGCCGAAGGGCAGGGCGACCTCGAGATCAACTGAAGACTCACCCTCCCCTCTGCTTGTTCTGTCTAGATAACAGCTGTATTGCCTAAATCCTTGTAACTGCCTGTAGCCCACAGCAACTCCTGCTCTCTGGAACCACCTGAGGACAAATTAATCAATCGGCCCATGCCAACTGTAACTGCATGGATAAGCCCTATAAAAGCAAGGTTACCCCTGAGCTCAGGGCCCAGATCTTCAGAGCGCTAGCTTTCCTGGGGCCGCCGGTGTAATAAACCTGAGTTCTCCAACGCTCTGAGTGGTGCTTGGTTTCTTGTCGGTCTGATTTTTCTGCAACAATATCACCCCTGAAGCCAGACCTATTATCACCCCTTATTATAGACAAGGAAACTGAGGCACAGAAAAGGAATAACCTAGAAGTTGCTTGGGTAGCAAGTGTCCTCAGCAGAAGCCAAACCCAGGCAATCTAGCCCAGAAAAGTTAGGAAACCCAATGCAATTCCAGAAAGAAGAAAGACGGAGGGACGAGAAGGGAAATGGGAGAAGAAAAGGCGTGGGAGGGGAGGGGAGGGAAGGAGGTAAAAGAGAAACCCTTTGGGCCCGCAGTTTTGAGAAAAGGAGCAGGAGCGCCCCCTGGTGGAGAATCCACTTGGTTACTGTGGCCTCCCAAGTCCCCACTTCACAGCACCAGGGCTTCCCTCTGGGGCCAGTGGGCTGTGTTTCCTAAACCACGCCCTGTGTCATCACGGGAGGTGGCATCCTCTCTCTAGGTCTCAGCCTGCACCTTTCAAGGGCCTTTCTTGAGGCCCCAGGGAGGACTTGTGACAAGAGGCTGGTTGCCCTGACCGGGTATACTAGCAAGGAAGATGCTCCCAGAATTAGAGCTTCTGGGGCCACGAAAGCAGCCCAAGTCCTGGTCCCAATCCCTATTACAAGCTCTGTGTCACCGCGCAGCATACTTCCCCTCTATGCTGTCTCCTCATCTGCAAGACGGGGATTAAATGGTGGCATTGGTGACTAACGAGAAAATGCCCATGTACGAAGCTCATGCCTGGCACAGAGATGCTTCTCCCTCCCTCCATCTTCATACTTACTCCTTAGGCTCTGGCAAGACCAGCCCCCGCACCACAATGACCTGTCCGGGCCACAGACCCCGGGGAAGGGGACGTGAGCAGGGTACCTCCTGAAGGAACAAGGGAGATGACTCACAGAGGGGATCAGGGAAAGCTGCTGTCCCCAGGAGCAGCTTTGTGGGCCACCCTCAGGGGCCGGCAGGGGTTGGGAGTGATGCTGGAGCAAGTGAGTCTCTGCCAAGAGGAGACTCAGCTCTGCTCATTTACTGAACGCTTCCTGCAGGCCTGGCCCCCAATACTCTGCTCTCCCTGGCGTTTCCAGGCTGAGTGGGTGCCTGTCTGTGCTGTGACATCATATATGTCCCCCGTCGCTGCACCCCAAAGTGTAATGGCCCATTCATTGGTCTGCCACCTCAGCAGCCCGTGAGCCACTGGAGGCCTGGGGCTGGTTTGTCTCTCTATCCTAGAGCCTGACACTGGGCCTGACGCAGAAGAGTATCAAATAATTATATGCAGAATAAATGGAGGAAAGGTCCAATGAAGCTGGAGCTTCAACCTGAAGCTGTCGGCCCACCCCAGCCTGCACTTTCTATGCAGGGTGCTGAGAGCATTTCCCACTAGGTGGGGCAGGTGAGGGACTACACCCCCACCAGAATGAGGAAGGAGGTCACTCACCAGCCTGGGGCTCCTCAGCTGGAAAGGCTGTCAAGGAAAGAAAGGAGGGACGTGGAGGTCGCATGGTGTCTGCCTCATGAAAGGGAACCTCTTGATATTATTACAGTAGGGGAGGTTTGGGGTTTGTCTCCCTCACAGGCACCACAGGTGAAGGACTGGAGCCCCATGTGATCCTCTTGGATTCAGATGGACACCAGCTCTGGAGTAACGGGAAGAACTGGAGGAGGGTCTGTCTGTCATTCACTCACTACGTGGCCCTGGGCAAGTACCTGGGCCTCACCTCCCCTTCTGCCCTTCAGGCCAACCCCAGCTCCCTCCAGGGGTTGCTCTGGGAATCGAAAGCTCCAACCTAAAGGGATCTTCTGATAGGAATACTGGGCCCTGCCCATCCTGGGCAGCCATCCCATCCCCACCCACCTTCCCAGGCTGCGCCTGGAGTCTGGCTGGGAGGGACAAATCCCAGCTCTCCAGGGACTGAGGCAGAGCCAGCTGTATCCATGGCAACTGCGCAGTGGGGGAAGGAGAGCTGGGCCTGTGCAAGGGGATCAGCAGCCCAGCAGGGGGCAGGTCACGCTGGGGGAGGACCGGAGAACCAGAGGCTCAGCTTCCGTGGCTGGGACCACAAGGGCCCACCTTGCTCGCAAGAGACTCACATGTCCAACTGGGTACTCGCTGCCACCCTCTGCAAATGGCTGTTTGGAAAGAGAAAAAGCAACAACAGGATTCCGGGCCACTGTAAGCTCTGTGGGCCAGCTGCCCTGCCTGAGCCCGGGAGATGGACAGAGGCCGCTTCAGCCTTGACGGCTCCTCGTCCTCCCTACGGGCCTCCTCAGAGGGTCCCAAACCCGGCATCATGAACGTGCTGATCCCTAGGCCATGCCTCACATACCAAATCAGCATCTCTGGTGGCCGGCCCCAGAACTCTACATGTTTAATAAGCTGCTCAGGCGGGAGTGATGCAGCCAGCTGCTATGTTTGGGCCCCGCGGCTCCAAGTCTCTGAGTGACTTTCCTCCCGGGCACTGCTCCTCCGTGTTGACCAGGCCCCACGCCCAGTATGGACTTCTGCCCGAGGCTCTTGGGCCCCTTCTGCAGTCTCCTTCTCTTCCCCTCACCCCACTCATATCTGACACCTCAGTGGAGCCCCTCTACCTTGGCTGTAACTGGTGTGACAGGGCTTGTTAGAGGCAGGAAGGGGTCCCGGGCCTGTCCAGGCACCAGAGGAAGTCGGCAGCCACTGTCACCCAGGCCTTGGCTCCAAGGGAACTTACGTTGATGTTCAGGAATCCAACGGCCTTCACCAAGATGTCACCAAATATGCCCAGGGTGTCCACACGAGACAGTGGGAGCCGGTAGCGGTAGTGGAGAAAGTGCTGTCCGTTCACACTCACCTGGAGGCACACACAGGGGCTGTTCGTTGAATTTGGACCACGCATTGGTGAGCGCTCTTACCTGGAATTTTCCTCATTTAGCTTCACCCCAACTCTGTGAAGCAGGTACATTTTACAGACAAGGTGCCTGAGGCTCGTGGAGCCTCAGTGAGCTTCCCCAGGTGCAGAGCTGGCGGGTGGCAGAGCTGGCCTCAGAACCGAGGCAGTTTTCAATGCCACTCTCTTCCCTGACACTGCACGTCCCCATACCCACCCTCCTCTTGCCTCTCCGCAGACCTGCCAGCGGCGGCGGCAGCATCCCCAGGCACAGGTGAGGAAAGGAGGCTCAGGAGGCTGTGTGGACCCCTAGCCCACAGTCTCTCCCTCCACTCATGTCTCCCACAAGCTTCTTCCCTCTGGAGAAGTTCGAGAATCCCGTCATCTTTCTGGCGGGGGTTCACATCAGCAGTGAAAGCCCGGAGGCCAAGTTCAAGTTCTCCCTCCCAGTGCCCCGCCCCTCAGCTGTGAGATGGGGAGAATGGAAGTACCTTCCTCATAGGTCATGGCGAGGATTCCGTGAGCCGATATTTAGGGGCTTAGATCAGTGCCGGCATCCTGCAGGTGCTCCTGACTTACTGCGACTATGGCAGTGGCACCCTCTCCAGGGACGAGCACCACAGAGTTCCCACGAGTCCCAGGCGGTGTGGGCCCAGGACTACGGGACCCGGGCTCGGCAACTCCTTGGTCCTCTCTGTACTTGACCTCTCACCCCATCCTCTTTAACACAGTGACATGGGGAACTCCGCAGAAGGAAGGGGGGGCGGAAGGACACACGTTCTAGACACCCCCACGGCCTTCTCCTTACCTTCATTTCCTCATTTCCAAAGAGAAAGAGGATGAAGAAGCTGGCTCCTCTCTGCAGGGCCAAGCGGGGCCAGCGGGCCTCGGCTTGCCAGCGCTCGTTGTGCAGGGTGTTGCAGATGACGTGGGGCTTGGTGGTGTGGAAGCGAGGGTTGAAGTGGATGGCAATATCCGGCCGGGGATGCAGGCTGCAGCCGCACTGGAAATCCACCTGGAACCTGGTGGGAGGCGGGGCTTTCAAAGGGAACTTCTGGTCAGAGGCCCCAGAGACCGGAAGGCAGAGAGGAACCCCCAAGCGGATGAGCACTCCCTTACCTGCGTGCATCTAGGGGTACGTCTCCTTGTAGCATGACCATCTTGCCTGCACGCAGGCCACCAAAAATTGTCGTGACATAAGGAACCACCTGAACAAGGGGAGAAACCCATCCATACACGGTTGTTGAAAAGGCCAAGGGACCCTTACGTCGGAGGGGTAGAACAAGAGAACTCAGCTCTCCTGCCCCTAACGGAAAATGTCCTTATGGTGAAAAATTAGTTTTCTCTGAAACATTCTCTTCCACCTTTTCCCCTTTCCTGGACTTTCACCGTCAAAGCCGCACGGCCCTGGGGAAGCCGAATTCAGTTCCGCTGCCCGTTGGAGCACCAGTCCAGCCGCTCTTCCCATCTCCTAGGGCACAGTAGTGTCCTCAGTGAGGCTTGCTGTCCACTGGATGCCAACCTGGCCTTCAGAAGCCTGGTCTCGAAGCTCCCTGAGGATTTTTTATTGGCCGGAGCTGGGGAACTAGGAGGCAGAAGGATGGACCAGCTGGGACCTGAGCGTGGACCATGACACGGACATCTGGAGAGATTCGTAACAAGGGCCCGGCCTAGCCTCCCGGGCTCACGTTCCTAAGCAGAGAAGCTGCCTGGCATTCTTAAAATATAAGGTATACTTTTACACCCCCCTTTTTCTGGGGCTGTTTCCTCTGCTCTCCTTCCACCCTGTGAAATCTGACTTGACTTTCAAGGCTCCTGACATCTTCCCGAGAATCATCCATTTCGGTGCCTGAACTATTTCTCCCTTCCCCATCCTCTAGAACGCTTAGCTGGTATGACTGGCTTGGCCTTTGGACGGCTGGCTTACAGGGAAACGTGTGGCTGGCTGTCTACACTGGGAGGCACAAACCGAAGCCCCGCCGTTCTCTCCCAAGGCTCAGTGCCGGGCCTTAGCACAGCCGGGGCTCTGAGCAGGCGCTTGCAGAACCAATGGATGTGCAGCGGGTGCACCTCCGGCAGCGTCACAAGACCAGCCCTCACGTGGCATTCTCCACCTCCCAGCAGGCTTTGGAAGCCCAGGCCACATAGAAAGAGCAGAGACCGGACAGCACTGCCCCCCAGGTGGGAGGGAGCTTGCAGCCTGCAAAGCAAGGAGCGGTTGTAACCAGGGCAGCTGCTTTACCCCCTTACTCGGGCACCTTGAGAGGTGCGGGAGCACCCACAGCGTCGCTGGGCTCAGCACTTCCGTCCCTCTCTCTTCTCAGGCTCTAGGCCTGGTCTGTAATTAACAGCGGATGCGATTCTTGTGAGAGAAAGGGGCCAAGTAAGGAGAAAGTGATCATTAGTGCTCATGAGTGGGAGGGTGGAGTCCACTGGGAGGTCAGCCTTCTGTGAAGGGTGACCAGGCTTCAGAAAATCCACGTGGGCACTGAGCACGAGGAGGAAGCTAGGAAGCTCCCACCCCTGACTCCCTTCCAGGCTGGAGGTGAGACTGCTCTTCCTGGGTACGTGGTGTCCCCCCAACGATACTACCCACTTGCCCCAGGTCCTCCTAGTCACCCATCATGCAGTAGGGGCCCAGCACTGTCTCCAGGCTCCACTCCTCTTAAAAATGCAAGGGCCCTGTGAACCCAACAGTCACTCACATCCAAGTGGGAATTAGCTGGTCAGCCATTTTACTAAGCTCAGGAGGGACTTTCCGGAGCCGGTGGGCAGATGCTGGCGAAGCTGGGCCCAAGACTGAGGGCCTTTCCATCCCACCACCTGGGATCTGGACCCCGCTGGAAAGGAGGCCCCCTGAGACCTGGGAGGGTCCCAGTCTGAGTGGCTGCTCACCGGGTGGAAGACGGGCGGCTGCAGGATGAAGGGGTCCGGAAGCGGGTCCAGTTTTTCTCCAGGTGCCATGGGGGATGGGGCGCCAACAACTCCAGCTAATCCCGGTTCCAGGAGCCCTGCCCCCACTGGACAGACTGCCTTTCCTGGCCAGGATCCTAAGTGCCTGGGCAGCTTTCCCAGCTATTAGCCTCACCTGTGCCCTGCAGAGTCTTTAATGCTGTTCGAAGCAGGCCTGGGAGGTCAGGCCTGGGACAGCAGCGGTCCACCTCTGGTGTCACACCGCAGCTCTCGCCCCACCGACTGGACTGGGGCTGTTAGCAGAAATTCGTGTCCAGGGGTAGGAAACTCACACTAACCAACCAACCAATCAACCAACTAGCCCTTCTGAGTCTGAAGCACACTGGCTGGCTGTCCCAAGGGGAAGCTAGAAGCTGGCTCCTTGAGGGCTCGTTTGTGGTTTCTGGGGCTGCCCTCTGAGCCTTCCCGGGTCAGAGGCCGGGGAGCCGGTACATGTGGGCGGGTCCCAGCAGAAGCCCCGCCCCGGCTGCCTGGGTACCAAGGATCGGCTTCCCATTCGCCCCTCCTCTCCCCTCCCCACAAAAGGTTTTCAGCTCTTTCTCTCATTTCCTTGCCCCTTTCCCCACTGTTCTCAATTTTGTAAGTTTTATAGTCCCCTGGGGCTTCATTTCAGCATCAGCTGAAAGTGCCAGGGTCCAGCTGGTGTCACAAGAAAGTGGGTTGGGGGAGGGGTGTGAGAAAAGGGAAGGGAAATGGGAGAGCCCCCTTAGGCCCAGAAAAGGCAGCGTGGTGCAGTGGGGAGGGAGGCGCATACCGCTCTGGGGGAGACCTGCTTTGCTCAGCCTCTGCGCTAACAAGGTGTTTCCCCAGGACAAGTCACATGCCCTCTCTGAGACTTCCCTTCCCCTCTCTGGGACTCCCCTTGTTCCTCCGCACGTAGAGAGGGCAGCCGCGCAGTTTTCCCAGAGGAGGTCTGTGTCTGGGGGGTGGACTCAGATATCTGGGTTTTCATCAAGCTCCCCCATGATCGTTTGGATTAGAGTCGGTCCAGTTTGGTTTAAATTCCCATAAGGTTTTTTCCTTTAAAAAGCAACACAACCGCTCAGCTCTACCCTGTGTTGGGAGGTCCCAGCATCTGACCGCTGTCAGACTGGGCAGCAGGGAGTTCCTGGCAGGACTAGGCTGGGCAAAGGCTCAACCGCGTACAAGGGGTGCTGGGGCAGTGTGTGTGGGGGTGGGGGGCAGGTATCTGAGCTGCTACTCAAGGGCAGCAGCCTCAGTGTCACCAAAAAAGCTTGTTAGAAATGCAAACGTCGGGACCTCCACCCCAGGCCTACTGAAGAGGGAACTTTGGGGGCAGGCCCCAGGAATTTGCATTTTAACATAGTCTCCAGCAGTGGTGTCTTAGGTGCTAACTGGCAGGGCTTGGTAGGTATGCAGCAGAGCAGTTTGTTCAGATCTTGCTGGGAAGGCGGAATTGGGCTGCTGAAGGGGCTTTGTGTGGGGATATTTGATCAGAGGTGTGTGCAAGAAGAATAATCTATATACAAGGCTGGAGAGGAAAAACCAGAGGTGGAGAAACCAGTTGGGCAGGGACCTGGAGCCCTGCCCTGGGAATCAGACCTGCATCCTGGTCTGAGGCAAATGCATCCCCAGCCCACCCCGCCCCCGGCCTCATCCCAGAGGCAAATGCACGACTTCCTCCTCCCCATCCCGGCCTCAGTTTCAGTCTGGGAATCCAACAGGGAGGACATGCTAGCTGGCTGGGGCTGCTGTTACAAAATTGCACAGACTGGGTGGCGTCAACAACGGAAATTTAATCTCTCACAGTTATAGAGGCAAGAAGTGCAAGGTCAAGGTCAGTTTTTTCTGAGGCCTCTCTCCTTGGCTGGCAGATGATCACCTCTTGGTCTGTGTGTTTGTGTCCCAGCCTCTTTTCATGAGGAGACCAGTCATATTGGATCAGGGCCCACCCATAGGACCTCATTTTACCTTAATTACCCTTCTAAAAGTCCTGATCTCCAAATACAGACACATATATTCTTGTTACCAGGGGTTGGGACTTCAACGTGTGGTTTCGAGGGTGATACAGTTTAGCTCACAACAGAGGAGTAGCTATAACTGTTCTCTTTCTGAAACCCAAGGTTATTGCCACAGTCAGGAGTGGGGGCTGGCGAGGGCCTGCAGTGGTGGGGGAGGGGGCAGCTGAGGGAAGGTGCAGTTCATTTCTCTTTTCAGGTGACTCTGATTTGGGGCAGCTTGGGACTCAGTTGGGCTCAAAGCACCCCCAGAGCTTGTTGAATATGAGAGCCTTCAGAATAAGAGAGGGCTTTAGTGCCTACTGGTCTGTCGGGGGTGGAGGAAGGCAAATCCATCTTTCTGAGTCAGAGAGAGGGGTAACTTGTGGGAGAGCACTGTTGATGACCCTGACACTGGCAGGGGACATTTCCCCTCTCCCCGGTGCTGGCGTTCCCCGCAGCAACTCCCCACTCCCTGTACTTTTCCCTCAGAGTACTTATCATAACTTATCATAGTGTATTGAAGACTTATTTAATGTTTGTTTCTTCATTACCCCAACTCTCCAAATATAAGTTCCATGTGGGCAGATTTATTCTTACACCCTCAGTACTGAGCAAATGCCTGACATAGAGCAAGTGCTCAAAATGTATTTAAAGAATGAATGACTATAAAAAGGGATGGTTTATGGCTCCCATTCAGTCCCTTCCTCCTCCTCTGTCTTTCCCCCTAGCAGATGTGGAATTGTGGCCCAAACACAAACTAGTCACATACTTTTCTAACTGGCCGCAGATTATAATGGAGGCAATTTTACCTATATCTGCCAATTACTAATTCATAGCCCGGGAATCATAATCTATGGTCAAGGGATCGCAAGGTTCCCCACACTCCCCGATTCTTCAATCCAGCAGCCTCTTTCACAATCCCCGATCTCGAATGGGTACTATTGCATAGGTTAACTTACTTTGGTTTACATCTCCACCCTTTTCTTCTATCTGATTCCTTTCTAGGTCACTGGAACCTCTCACAGATCCTCTTTCTCGAGGGACCAGTTTTGTGTCATCCTGGAACAGAGGGTGGGATAATTAAGAGGAATACTAGGCCAGAGGAACTGACAGGACCTGACAGCTGGATGGAGAAGGGAAGCTAGCGAAAAGGGACCCCCAAAGTGACTCCAGCATCTTGAATCAAATGATTGGGAACATTCTGGTGGCGATAGCGAAAGACAGGGAGGCTGCAGGTATAATCTGGAGGGGTGGCGAGCTAGTTAATTCCACCATGGAGGTGGAGGTGCAGGAATCAGTCTGGACAGAGCCTGGACATGGGGGATATTCAATCAGTATTTTTGAAGGCATGAAGGTGCTCCCATCTAAAAGCATGGTCATACATTCTTGAGAAAACACTTCCGATTTTTTTTGGTGCCATTCTGCCCTATTTTAGTGGCTGCGGCCGTTTTTCGTAGCCGAGTGCTGTGGGTATTAAGCGGAGCTGGAGCAGCAAACAACCTTGCTTTCAAGGAGCTTCCGGTTTAATTGGAGAGAGAAGACACACATCACAGGAGAGAAAAAATAGGACAAAACCAGCTTTTCAATTATGTTCTTTACCCCAAAGAGATGGAATCATTTGGACAGAAATATCGTAAAATGGGGAAAAGAACAAGCATCGCCCATAACCTCAGGAGGCTGACACAACACTTCTCATTCCTTTGATGTATATCTTACTGTGGTAGAGGAAGAAATTCTTTCTACCCTTCTAGGTTCTTCTGGCTGGTCTAATAATGAAATTAACATGAGACAGGTTAACAAGAGAAAATAACCAAGTTTAATTGCATACATGCGTATGGGAACCCCCACATACATGCGAGGGTCAGAGACCCCCATATACACGAGAGGTTCCTAGACAGAAAGGGAAAATGAGGTATGTGTGACATCTGAGCCAAGGATGGGGTAAGGCGCCCGGGGCTTCAGAGGGGAGGAAGGGCATTGCGGGATGATAAGAAGAGCAGATGTTTAGTAATTAGAAGTTTGCCCTGCTCTATGGCCAGGACGTAAAAAGTTATGTTCAGTAATAACTCTTATCATGGGCAAGGCCCCAGATTTAAATTCTTCACACGATGCCACAGGAGCCTCCGAAGGCCTCATCTGAGCGACGTGACAACCGGGCGTTAGTAGACCTTCAGGGGCTATTCTAGGAAGAGGAAAGAAGACTTCAGAGAGAAGGCCGGAGATACAAAAAGGGATGATAAGCAAAGGTAGCGGCGAACATACAGGCAATCTAAACAAACGTCCGTATAATATCATAATGATAATAATAAAAAAAATGTGAATTCTGGGTCTAAAACGGGCAGAACTAAAATAGCACGAGAGGTGAAGATTGGAGAAAAAGCATTCTAAGATCCATTTCAGAGGGACGTCCAGGATCTCACTTTCAGACTAAGCATGCACATCGAAATTTCAAGGATGATAAGTACGTGTAAGCTTCCAAAGGAATAGAGGGAAATGTAATATACTCAAGATCAGATCTTTATGAAGATTGTAAAACTCCACTGAACGTCGCTGAAGACCTAACAAATGGAGGGATATAGTATGTAATGGATTGGAAGGCTCAAATTCGTAAAGATCAAAACCACCAAAGTGATTTATAGATTCAATGTAATTTCAATCACAATGCCAACAGAATACTTGACAAGCTAATTCTGAAATATTTGCGGAGGGGCCGAAGCCCAAGAATAGTCAAAAAACTCCTGAAGAGGAATAAGGAGGGGAAAAACCTCAAGATATCCATATATCAAGATTTATCATAAAGATATAGTAATTAATATCACATGATAGTGCACACAGATACATTTACCAGTGGGGTGGAATAACAATATTCCTACTCACTCATGAAAGCCTGACACCTGACTAAGGTGGCCTTGGTCATCGGTACTGGGGAAGGAGAAATTATTGATGTGATTATTTTTATAGGGAAAATCAAATTGGATCTGTGCCTTATACTCACACATACGCACACACGCACACACACCAGTTCCAGGTAGATTATAAAAAAAGACGAAACTCTGAAACTTTTACAAGGAAATGTGGAATATTTTTCTGACTTTGGGGCAAGGAAGGACTTCATGAAAAGACACAGAGAGCTAAGAAAGGATTGATAAATTCTACTTTATTAAAGTCAATAACTTCATCAAAAACTTCATAAAGAAGGTGAAAAGACAAGCCATGAACTGGAACAAAATGTGTGTAAACAAATACAACAGGAATATATAAACAGCCCCCACAAATCAATAAGAAGACGACTGCAAAGAAAAATGGGCAAAACACATAAATGGGCATTTTAAAAAGAGGTCTTCTAAATGGCTAATAAGTTTATGTAAAAGTCTCAATCTTATTAGTGATCAGCGAAATGCAAATTAAAACAAGTGAAATACTATTTTACGTCCACTCACCTGGGAAAATTAAGTGTGACAGTACTAAGGGTTGCTGAAGATTTAAATCCACAAGAATTCTTATACCTTCATGGTAGAAGTGGAATCGGTATCACCAGTTGGGAAACCGTTTTAGTGTTTATTGCAAAGATGAACATTTGCGTACCTTCCTCTATCCTATAGATCCTACACTAAGTCCTATAAAATCTCTTGCATGCATACCTCGGGACACATTTTGGGTTCTTTTCAATAGTTTCTCATTTCAGGTTTAAGAAAAAAAAAGTACCTTAATCACCGGATGAATAAATTGTGGTTTATTCACATAATAGAATATTTTCTATTCAAGAAAACGAATTGCATATCTATACACAACATGTATTATACATAGGATCAACTTTGAAAGAAGCGGCTTGCAGAAGATGACATACAGCATGATACCATTTTTATAAAACTTCAAATGAGCGAAACAAAACCATATATTTAGAGAGACAAACGATTTAAAAATAAGAAACATTTAAAAATCTAGGGCATGGTAGACACAAAACTCAGGAGAGAGGTTACATCTGGCAGGGAGATGGGATTAGGGACGAACACAGGTAGGAGGCGCACCTACGCTAGGTTCTCATGGAGGATGGAGTATTCGTAGGTAGAAATTTGATTACCATGTTCCACAACTTCATGTATTCCATGTATTCTGTTGCAGATAGTACACGTTCTATATAACTTACATTAAAAACGAAAATATATAATAAAATATACACGTAAAAAAATACATAGAAAACTCTGAATCCCTCGAGATTTTAAGTCCGGAGTGTGCCTCCCCGGGCCCTCCTGACCCGGCCTCGACCGCGCTCTCCATCTGTCGCTTCGTGACGTTCGGCTCCTCCAGCCACACCAGATGCCTTTACGCACACTCTCCTGCGTTACCTCGCACCCCTGGAACAGCCTCCTGTTCCCCTTTCCCCGCCTTTCCTCTCAGAGCCGCAGGTCCCCGGGCCGTCGGGCGTCCCCGTCGCGCTCTCCCCGCTCGGGGACACGCTCACCGCGCCCGCGCCGTTGGCCCCGCCCCGCGCGCCCCCGCCGTTTGCTGCGCCCCGCGCGCTCCCCAGCCGCGGTTCCGCTCCGAGCTGCTCCAGCGCCCTGGACCCTGCGGCGCCGCGGACCTGGGGCCGCGCCCACTGGGAACTGGCCTGGCGCGTCGCCCCTTGTGAGGCCCCGGGACCTGCGGAGCCGCGACAGCGGGATGGGCCTAAGCCCCGCCGCCGAGAGGAGGGGCCGGCTCCACCTCTTTAGGCTCCGTGGGAGCCACCGCAAACTCACCTCGAGAACGGCAGGTATGGGACCAAATGACAATCAGCTGCTCCTCGACATGCAGCTGTGCCCCAGTGTTGGCCCCGCCGGAATGGGAACCCACCCCACCGAGCAGCGGTTGGGGAACAACCTGGGCCGTTCTCCGGGTACCAGCCTGGGTGGTTCTCCAGATACCAGCTGGCCGTCTGGCCCCCAGAAAAGTCCCCACGTTTGCTTTCAAGGCTCTTTCTTATAGATGTTTGTTGGTTGTGCCCAATGCCTGTTAAGCGTAATGAGTGAATATTTCAGAATGATCGTTTATTGTTAATTTAATCAAAGCGAGGCAGGCATCCGGGGACCCTCTTGGGTGTTTACCTTCCCACTGTATTTCAGATGGAAGCGGGACAGAGGTGGCAGCTCGAGGCAGGTAAAGAATGGCTCTCGCTCTGCAGAAGCTTCTGTCGTCAGGTTTAGTCCCAAGGTTTCTGTGATCTAGGATAGAGGCAACTCCAACTTCACTCTCTCCCTGTCCGCGGGAATTCCAAAGTCTCTCCCGGAGGAACCGAGCCCTCTTCAGCATCTATACCCACGATCCCCTTCATTCATCCAAAAATTGATTGAAGGTTGACCAGGAGCCTGGCAAAGTTCTAGACTAGAGCTCCGAGCTCACTTTTGCTGTCAAGGTGCTCTTTTGAATCCTTTGACAAGTTTCAACCCCATGGAAGGCAATTGTTATTTAAATAGCATTGTTTTTGTTTTTGTTTTTTTGTTTTTCTTGAATTAGGAGAATCTGTGGGATCTCAATCGTTGGTCCAGCTATCGCCCGAGGAGCCAAAGCAGGGTCCATTAGAACAGGGCAGCATCCAGCAGGGGTAAGGTTCTTTGCATGGACGGACTAGGTCTTTGGGTGGTAGAAGCCTTTTGAAGGACTGACTTTGCCAGCTGATCTCACTAACGGAATGATGCAATCTTCTTGTAAAGTTCCTCAGTTCACGTTCATTATAAACATGGTTTGCCTCTTTTTAAAATTCTGAGGGGCTGAAAGTTTCCAGAAGAGCTATACTGAAAATGGGGGTTACCCCCACCCCCATTCACTATCCATTGGAGAAGAGTTAAAGCATGGGGTTAGTAATGTACCAGAAATGTACGTGTGCTTTTTCATTTCGCCCTCTTGACAACTCTGTGAGACAAATATCGTCATCTCTTTTAAAGATAATCGAACCGATTTCAGATAGATTAATTTACTAACTCAAGGTTGGACCGCAAGTATCAGAGCCAGGTTTCGAACCCCGGCCTTTCTGTCCCCAGTATATTCCACTCTATTCTCTAAAAAGCATATTCTTACCTTCGGTTTCGGTCCTCTCTTGCAACATTTTATTTCAAGGGGCAAAATATACTAATTTCTTTCATGTCACTTGCAGTTACGGTGTTGTGACTCAAAAAGATTTCTCAGAAATATGGAGCTAAATATTGGAAGAAGCAGCTCAAGACTTCAAGGGGCTGGCCTCTGGCAGGGGGACCAGGAGTGAGAAGGGAGGGAGCAGAGGCCTGTTGCATCTCATTACAAGAGCCATTATGTACTGTTACCATTTTTATAAAGCTATGTGCAAGTGTCACTTTGATAAACACTTAAAAAAGTATATGAGCAAACAAAAAAATTCTAAAAGCTACTCATTGCTGCCATTAGCATTTTAAAACAATTGTCTGAAAAATCAGCAAACAATAGTTGCTTTGTGTGACTGGTGGTACAGAAGCAAACTTCAGGAGAGATATTTCCAAGAATCTCAAAACTGAAAGATATCTTCAAATCACAAATATGATGTAATATAGAATTTCCGATAATTGTGAAGCAATGTTATTTATTCACTATATGATCACAAAATTCATTTAGGGAGAAGCCGGTCATCAACTCAGAGACCATACTCAACGAGAAGAGAGCAAAGTCAAATTCAGCCCTGAAGTCCAGGAGTGCAGGCAAGTTAACCAAGCAAACAGCTGAGGTGAGTATCACAAGAATCCTTAATACATATCTCTAACATCCCAGTGACTTCTCTACATGCCGTATTTTAGTTTATTTAGGCTGTGTGGCAGGTCAAACTGCACACTGATTTGAGATGTTGGTTACATCTTTTTCATTTTTTAAAAAGGGCTTTATTGAGCTGTTTATTGAGCTTTGTTGCTAACCGACACTCTGACAAATGACAAACAGTAAACTGCACATATTTAGAATATACAGTTGAATATATCTTAACTTATGTATATACCCGTGAAACCATCAGCACAACCAAGATAATGACTGTCTCCAACCCTTTCCAACCTTTCTTTCTTCCCCTTTGTAAGCTCCTCCCACACTCCTCACTCTGCCCCCATCTCCAGGCAACAACTGGTCTGCTTTCTGTCACTTATAGATTAGTTTACATTTTTAGAGATTTATATGAATCGAATCATATGTGCTCTTTTTGTGTGTCTCCTTTCACATAATTTCACATAATTATTTTGAGTTATATCCATGTAGTTGCAAGTTATCAGTAGTTCATTCCTTTTTATTACCGAGGAGTATTCCATTGTATGGATATACCACTACTTATCCATTCACCTGTTGATGGGTGGTTTCCAGCATTTGGCTATTACAAATAAAGCTGCTATGAACATTTGTGTACGAGTCTTTGTATAGATATATGTTTTCTCTTGGATGAATACTGAGGAATACAATGCGTAGATCACGTGGTAGAAGTATGTGTCACTTACTTTTTTCCGAAGTGGTTGTGCCGTTTCACATTCCCACCAGCGTTGCGTGAGAGTTCCAGTTCCTCCACATCCCTGTCAGCATTTGATATGGTCAGTCTCTTTAATGTTAGCTATCGTAACCGATATGTAGGTATCATGAGTAACAATGTTCAACATCTTTCCATATGTGTGTTTTTTTGTTTTGTTTCATTTTGGGTTTTTTTGCCATCCATATATATCTTCTTTGGGAAGTGTCCAAAATTTGCCCATTTTTTTTTCCTCTTGGTTTGTGTGTTTGTGTATTTGAGAGTTCTTTAGAAATTCTCCGTACAGGTACTTCATCAGATAAACGCTTTGCACTGTTTTCTCTCAGTCTGTGTTTTGTGTTTTTATTCTCTTAACCATATCTTTTGAAAAAAAGTTTGAATTTTGATTTAATTTATCAAAATTATGCCTTTATTGTTCTCAAAAATCTTTGCCTAACCCAAGAACACAAAGATTTTTCTCCTATTTTCTTGATATTTTATAGTTTTAGTTCTTACGCTTATGTCTTTGATACATTTCGAGTTAATTTTTGTGTGTGGTGTGAAGTATGGATCAAAGTTTATTTTTTTCCTTAGGAACATCCAGTTGTTTCAGCATCATTTGTAAAAAGATTCTCCTTTCCCCACTGAGTTGTCTTTTCATCTTTGTAAAACATTGGTTATCCATGTACCTGTGGGTCTCTTCTTTGTTCTGTTGATTCTATTTGTCTATTGTGAGGCCACTACCACACGATCTTGATTACTGTGGCTTTATAATAATTCTCGAAGTCAAGTAATGTTAGCCCTCCAACTTTATTCTTTTTCAAAGTTAATTTTGGCTATCCCGGATTCTACAAAAGGCTTGTTGGGATTTTAATTGGAATTATATCACATGTTTAAGAGAATTAGCATCTAAACAATATTGAGTCTCCTGAACCATAAACAAGGCATTCTGTTTATTTAGATCTTTAATTTCTCTCAACAATGTTTTATATATTTCAGTGTACAGGTCTTGCACATCTTTTGAAAGATTTGCAGATCTTTGGTCAATATTGCATAATTTTGATACAATTGAAAGAGTTTTTCAAAAATTTACAACTTCAATTTTGAAAATTTGAAATTAAAAGTATTCAATTTCTGATTGTTGCTAGTAATTGACAATACAATTGATTTTTTATATTTATCTGTTGGAGAAGTCAACTATTACAATTACTATTCTATACAATTACAATTACAATTACTATTACGGGTTCACTGTGATATTGCATTATTCTCAATTATATAAGGTGAGACTCTTGATCTCTGTAGCAACCTGATCTCTGTAGCAAAAGATTAACCCTGACAAACATTTTTATTTCTCATAATATGATAGAGAAGGTCTTAGCTGGACTGTTTAGGAATATAGTGGTGTCGATGATTCCAGCATTATTACCAGGCTAATGAATTATCAAGCCCAACCACCAATAAGGATCTCAGTTTCTTCTTAATGGGTATTTCCACAGGATACTATGATTTCTAGAATATTTCAAGACCATTTTGCTCAAAAGATATTCTAAAGCACTGATTTATATTAATAGAGAACAGAACAAGTCATTAACATGACTATTCATGAAACCTCCACATTGTACAGTATAACAGGGTTGATTCTTGTAAATGTTTTCAATTTAATACTTTATGAGATCAGCTTCTTTAGCACATTTTATGATGCAGAAAGTTACCGCTGCCTCTGTAGCTGCAGGGTGGCCATCAACTTTCAACCCCTTAGGAGGACTCCTTTAAAACAGACATTTATACAGACTTGCATTTTTCAGGTTAAGCTCTGGGATCTCATTCGATAACATCATAAGCAAAAGCAGACCTGTAGGATGACTCATCATTACTGGCAAAATGTGGTGAAGCGATGTCTAGGATTTTACTTGATAACGGCAAAATAAGGAGTATATAGCATTGCTTCTCTACGGATTTTTTGTTCAGAGATCTGGAAGGATGTTCTTGCCCCCGAGGTCCTCACAGGCTACTGGAGGAAGTAGGAAGAAAAGAACTTACATTACAATGCGATAAGCTGCAGCATCACCAGCTTCCTGTGTGAAATTTTGTATAACATTAATACATGGTTTCGTTCACTTTCCTCTCTTTTAGGATTTTGGGCAAAAACCTGCCATGATGTGTCTCTTCAAACTGTTCTGTTTTTACCTTAACCTGATTGAGATCTGCGCATGTATCTTTGATGGGTGTTTACTTTCACCTTCTCAAATGTCGCCTGTTCTCCCATGCCGTTTTGAGGCCCCAGATGCATCCCTTCAATCATTTAACTCCTATTTCTGCCGCTTTCACCAAGCCATGTATATATCCTTTAAAATACATAGAATACATAGAATTACTCACTGCTCTATGTAACGGGGATGAATCAATGCCAACATAGGACAGATGAGATCAAGGCACCATGACATCCCAGCACGTGAGGAATGCCAGCTAGCTCTTTTCCTTAGATGAGGCCTTAGAGATTGCTGACTATGGACATAGATCCACCCACCCCTGCCCAGCTACCTGCTCTCCTTTTTTTTCTACTCTCTCTATCCATAGATCATCTTCAAATTCATCTCGTATCACTCCCCTCCCCTCCTCACTCTGTACCATCTGTCCCAGCTTCCTTCCTGAACCTCCGATGGACCCAAGTCTTTCCTTCCTCAGGGCCTTTGCACTCACTAGATTGCACTTGACTGCTCGTCCCCGGTTTTTCGAAACTAGGCCATATGTGCTGTTATGGACCAAATGTATGTGTCCCCCAACCCAACTCATGTTGAAAATCTAATCCCAGTACAGCTGTCTCTTTGGAGTAAGAAGTGATGAAGGTTAAAAAGATGGGGCCCTGATCCATTAGGATTAGATGAGTGCCCTTATAAGGAGAGATACCAGAGAGCTTACTCTCTCTCTCTCTCTCCCCACACAACGAAATAGTCACATGAGTTTACAGTAAGATGGCAAATGCCTACAAGCCAAGAGAAGAGGCCTCAGAATGAAACCTACCCTGCAAGCACATTGACCTTGGGCTTCCAGCCTCCAAAACTGTGAGATAATAAATTTCTGTTGTTTGAGGCACCCAGTCTGTGGTATTTTGAATGACAGCCCGAGCGGACTGATATATGTCTTTTCTTGGGAAAGGCCTTTCCTGGCCTCTCTATCTGAAAGCCAACTGCTGAGTTCTCAGTGTGCTCTTGAACTTGGTCTCTTCCACTTTGCTGCCAGGACCCCCTTGCTGCTGATTACTCTTTTTTTCTCTGCCATCTTCAATGTCTCCCTCTCTGCTGGAGCCTCACCACCAGAAGTCACACGTGCTATTGTCTTTACCATCTTAAAAATGCTCCCCACTTCATCCCTTGTTTCTCTTCATTTCCCATCGACCCCTTTCCACATTTATTCATTTCCCGTTCCTCCCATTCACAACCCTTATCTTGAAAGACTTGCCTTCCCTCCTTCCCTCCTTCCCTCCTTCCCCTCCTTCCCTCCTTCCCTCCTTCCCTCCTTCCCCTTCCTTCCTTCCCTTCCTTCCTTCCTTCCTTCCTTCCTTCCTTCCTTCCTTCCTTCCTTCCTTCCTTCTTTCTTTCTTTCCTTTCTTCTTTCCTTCCTTCCTTTTTAAATTGTGGAGAGAGCACTTAACATAAGATCTACCTACACTCTTAACGAGCTCTTAAGCGCTCAGTACTGTATTGTGCTCACACACAGTGTCTATCAGATGATCAGCCTCTCTCTGCCAGGCCTCTTTGAAAAGGCAGAGTATGGGCAGTCGGGGGCCAGTCAGGAGACAGAAGCCACACAGTGGGTTAAACAAAGGAAGTTTAAGTTAAGGTACGAGGAGACTCATATGGTCTCCCAGGGCCGAGGAAGGGTCCTCATGGAAGGAGAGATGTGGAAAGGGTTCAGACCTTGTCGGGGAGGTATGGATAGCAGGGAGGTTTGTCTGGCCAGCCCGGAGCTGGTCTGCAGTTGCTAGACCAGGGCGACCCTCTGGACTGCAGGGGTGAGCTGGCTATCAGCAGCTGGTGGTGTGGGCATGCAGTGGGGTGGGCATGCAGTGGGGTGGGGGGGAGCTCAGGGCCACAGGCGGGCCATGCAGGGGACTGCGGAAGGAATCCGGAGGCCAGCAAGGGCAGGAGGCTTTGGGGCACTGATTTCTCTGCCAAGAGGGCCCCAGAAAGGTTACCACCAGGCCAAGGCTGCAAAGTTATGGGGACGGAGGGTTCTGGGCGCAGGCAGAGCTCCACCAGATGACATGCCCAGCAGCCCGGCAGCGCAGGAGAGCCCCTTCCTCTCGCAGTGTCCCTGTAGCGCCCTCTATTGAGAAAGCTTAACACCACGCTCAGTTTCAAGGGGAAACGCTTCAAGGAGTTCCGTCACTCAGCACAGAGCGTTTGCGAAGGGTGCGTCCGGAGCTGAGCGGCATTGCATTGCTAACTGGCACAGTTAGTCTCGCTGGCTTTAATAATGAGAGCGATAGCAGGACAGGGGCGGGGGGCAGGGGTCCTTGTTCCTGTGTGTGCAGAGAGCTTCTCCAGCCTGGGTTTCTGTGACGGGAGCCATGTCTTCAGGCTGAGCTGTAGCTCGTCCCCAAACAGGGTCTCTGGAGCTCCTGGGGCGTGCGCGGTTTATTTTATTATATTTCTTCCATCGCAGGGAGAACCGAGACCCAGGCCCGGAGACCTGATTGAGATTTTTCGCATTGGCTATGAGCACTGGGCCATCTATGTGGAAGACGATTGTGTGGTCCACCTGGCTCCCCCAAGTAAGAGGGGACACGTTCCCAAAATATTGATATTTAAGTTTAGCAAAGTAAGAGAAGTGCACTTAATTATCGTGTTCCTCAACTGCTGCCTTACTTCAGCGATAAAACACCCCGAGCATTCCTGGACCTTAATTTACTATGTGGTAGAGCTTGGTCTCTGTCTACTAAACACCACTGCGTGTCCCCAGGTGCCCCGACTGCCCGGACCATCCTTTTTTTTTTTTTTTTAAACTGCAAGAACGTGAGCCTCCATCTGTGTTGACACCAGCTCCACATCCTTCCTCACATTCCCTAGGGTTCCCTGGAAGTGACGCACTCTGATTGTCACTTGTTTCCTATTGTCCCCAAATGCTGCTTCCGGCTGCCTCATCACCTTCGGCGCCTGCACCCTCACCTTGTCGCCCGGCTCCGCCACCCTCCGTGCGGACGCCGTTCTGCTTTCATTTCTCAGGCAGCATTAACACAAGGCTGAGGTTAAACTGGTGCCTAATTCGATTGGCTGGAGGTTTGGTGACGAGGAGGAGGACGAGATCATAGAAGATGGCAGCACCAGGATGGGAAGCAACTCAAAGCTGGACCACTGGTTGCAGTGGCCACCTCGGGAAGCAGGACTTCGGGGGACATGGGAGAAAAGGAGGGCAGGGGCCCCACGGCACATTCTTTGATGGCTGTGTGTTTTGCGTCCTGAGCACGTTCTGCCCATTCAAGATTAAATGGCAGAAGGGCACTGGTGGTGGCCACGCCTTGTTCACCGTGCTCACCCCCGGGTGCCGTCCGCTTCCGCTGGCCCAGCCTCTCACCTTGCTGGCACCTTCTTGGGAGCCCACGTGAAGAACGCAGAAGTGGCTTCACATCACATCCGCCCCTCTCCTTCCCAGGAGACTCCCTCTCGTGTCACCAAAGAGGTCGTTAATCGTTACGTCCCCACCTTCCCCAGCAGATCTTTCTCTAAAAATGACTTCTGCCATCTCTGTTTCGAAAGCTGAAATCTTTTTGAAATCGGCAGATTTTTCTCTTAATATGTAGGAAAAGAACAAGGGACATTTCTTGCTCTCAAACAGCTTACAAAGGGGGAGGGTACACACGTCGGCAAAGAAACAGTCCTGGTTGCAAGTTGCTGCCCCCCTAGCCGCGGGTGGGTTCCTGACCCCCTCGGAGCCTCTGTCTCCTCTGAGGACTGAGTATGACAATACAACAGCTTTCAGACGTTTCTTCTCTCAAAGCTGCGGAACTTTGTTTTCAAACAGACCCTTGATGAGGATGCCAATATTTGAGTAGATAAAAAGGCAGAGTGGCCCTGCGTGGAAGCTGGTTGGAATGGGCCCCCGCCAGACCCCTGTCTGCTTGGCCTCGCCTGTGCCCCTGCGGTGGCCTGTCACGGAGCCACGTGACAGCCCCTACCATGGAGCTGACGCTTACATGTAGGGGTGCCTGGCACGCGTTTGTGAAGATTCCCGAAGACTGATTAGGGAAGCAAGACTCAGATCCAAGAGTTTTATAAGAAAGAGGTGGCTGTGGACTCAGATCCAAGAAGCAGGGCAAGGCAGAGGCTTCTCGGGAAAGCCGTTCATCCAGCTCCCCGTCCTCTGCTGTGCCTTCTACAGATGGTGCAACTGAGGCCCCCAAGGGCCGGCAGCTTGCCCAGCGTCTTAGAGTGAGCCACCGCTCTGCCCCCACGTCCCTTGCTGCTTTCCAACTTTTGTCTGCCTCTGGCTTGTAGGTGACGATTTCGAGGCCGGCAGCATCACCTCTATCTTCAGCAACCGGGCCGTGGTGAAGTACAGCCGCCTGGAGGATGTGCTGCACGGTTGCTCCTGGAAGGTTAACAACAAGCTGGATGGGACGTACCTGCCGCTGCCCGTGGACATGATCATCCAGCGTACAAGAAAGATGATCAACAAGATAGTGCAGTACAGCCTGATCGAAGGGAACTGTGAGCACTTCGTCAACGACCTCAGATACGGCGTGCCCCGCAGCCAGCAGGTAGGGCGCCCGCTGAGCTGTCTTGGGGTTCACCTCGTCAGTGATCAGCAAGATGATCAGTGGTTTCATGTTATTTGTTGCGCTGATGGGCCTTCTGTTCCTACAGGACTTTACGATTCATTTTTGTTCTTATTAACCCATGGAGGAGTCGAAAAGGCACTGGGCCACACAGTAAGACCACCCGTGGAGTCTGGCTTGGCCATCGACTAGCCTGGTCTCCTTGGTCCAGTCGTTTTATTTCTGAGACCATTTGTTCCTTTATAAAATAGGGATAAACGGAAGTAGATACTTCATTGCTAAAGTTACAAGCTAGCAGCCCACAGACATGTTTTGCTTGGATGACTACGATTTTTTTTTAATGACTTGCCGACATTTAAAAATATAGCAATTTTATATAAACTGATCTGGACTGCCGGCCTCTCCTGAACAGGCTGTTGGGCCCATGTTCCTGCCTGCCGACACCCCGCGGGGCCGGGCCGTGGCTCCCCCGTTCGGTGGGTGTGGGAGAGGTGTGCCACCTGCCAGCTTCGTTCACACGACCTGCCTGGCCCACGCTGCGTTTGGGTTTACGGCCCCTGCCGTAACACAGGGCAGCGGTAAAGTAAATGTGATACAGAACGTGGGAAAGGGCTTGGAAAGCCTCAGTCCCTGTGACGGGGTGAGCTGCTCTCCTTAGTTCCCCATCCTTCCTCAGACCGCATGAAGCGGCGGAGGGAGTATTTGTTATCTCCTTTGAAAGAGATAAAAACGCTTCACGAATTAAAGGTGGAAGGTGCTTTTTCTGTGGTTTTTATTTTCTATGTTTCTTATTTCTCTTAATAAATACACTGGGCTCTAATTCCAGCACCGCCCCCTCGCTATCGCCGTCGCGTCCCCCCCACCCGCCCCCCAGCTTTCACTCTCAGCACCTCCCCCTTCACGCTCTGGCCCTCTCCTGCATTCCCATCTCGTGGGATGCTCCAATCTCTGGGTTGATAGAGCTCTGGCATGAGGGGGTCTCGGTCCCATGAGCATTTGTACCGAAGAAGAGCCGCTGAAGTCACGGGATTGTAGGAGCCCTTCCTCCTCAGGAGCCTGGGCCCAGCCGTCACGGGACCCAAGCCCAGGTCTCAGCTAGGACACTGATTCACTGTGTGACATTGTCCAAGTGAGCGCCCCTCCCTGGCTCTGAGCGCCCCTCCCCGGCTCTCGGATTCCCGGTATGTAGAATGAGGGCCTTGCTGGCTGTGCCATTCTGAGACCTACACGGGAGGCAGACCCTGGGCAGAACGGCTCTGAGGGAGGAAGGGACCCGGAGCCCTGCGCCCTCCAGGGGAAAGGAAGCGCATCTGCCTCAGATGTCTATCCCAGGCCGTCCTGGCTTCTCTGGGCCTCTCGCGGCATTAGGATCTTTGGAAACGTAGGCCAGTTCCTGAAGGAGGGTGGCGAGGTGGGGGAAGGGCAGGATGGTCTCTGAGTGTCCTGTGAACCGATCCGCTTTGCAGGTCGAGCACGCCCTGGTGGAAGGGGCCAAGGCTGCAGGAGCCGTTATTTCCGCTGTGGTGGGAAGCATAAGGCCCAAACCAGCTACTACCCGAAGAGGCTGCGAACAGCAGGCGGAGAAGAGCTGCTGACGTCAGCAAGGAGAACGGTCCTCCTTTGCTCCCCTTTGCCGTCCTCTCTCAGCGGCCCCATGTAAGAAAATTGCGAGCTTCTGGAAGGATCTAGAATGTATCCAGTTACCCCTCTGGAAATACATCCGATACGTGTGATCATAGACCCGCTGACTCTCAGGGTGGGAAGAACCTCATATTTATCACGTAGCTATTGGGCACCGGGCAGTGTGCCAGGCGTTTCATATGCTGATTTCGCCTCCCGCTCTGTGGGCTCTGTGGGAAGGGGCCTTACTCGTTTCTTCTTTGGCTGAGCCTAGTCTGGGATGCTTGAATACCATCTGAAGCCTCCGCTGGAACGTTTCCTGTAATGAAGAACTCTTTTCAGAAGTTTCTTTTATTGAACTCAAATGTCTCTAGCTTTTCTGTGTCACCCCAGTCCTACCCTCGGAGGCCCACAGTGCGGGGGAGGGGAGGGGGTCTCTAAGAAAACCTTCAGCTCGCTGCGGGGGGGACCACTCTGCCTTCGGCTCCGAACGCCTTTCCTAAGAAGTAGTTTCTCGTTTCTTGTTTCTTTTTTTTTCCATAAGGAAGTATTTCCTTTTTTAAAATTATACATCAGCTTTATTCTTTATTGTTTAAAAAGCCCTAATTTAAAGTGTACTCAATAAGACCACGTATCTTGCTTTTCTACCTTATAAGTACCAGAACACTTGAAATTTCTATTTTCACTGATTTGAGATGAATAGTTAGAATAATGCAATCAGCGGACTTCTACTGTATGGACGAGGGAGGGGAAGGGGGGATTTTTGTGTTTGGGAAGAATATCGACACGATGGAAGATCTGAAATTATGACTGGGGATTGGCATTGCCAGTCGAGAGCTGAAACCACCCAAGAAAGCTAGGGAAGGGCTCTCGAAATGCCTAGGAAATGTGAAGAGTGTGGAAGAGAGCAGGACGGAACCCCCAAAGTGTCCCCCTCGAGATCTGCGAGGATCTCCCATGAGCCTTCTTCCTATTTGGAGAAAATCGAGCTGCCACGAAACTTCAGTTTTTTTCTCTTTCTTTTCTTAGCAATCCACTCTGGCTTCTTTTAGATCCCAGACGCCAGTGTCTGGGTATGTGTCTTCGATTGTCTCCCATCTGCCCTTCCCTAGCGCGGCGGCCTCTCTCTCTGCTTTGCATGGCATTTCCCATGCTGGTAGGTAGAACACGCCCTCATTTCTATGAATCGCAATGAGGAAGAAGCCACTGTCCCTGGTTCCCACAGCCATCTCCTCTCCACCTGCCGAAAATCAGTTGAGTTTCCAGAACCTCTCTCTTCAGTCTCCTTACTCGTAAGGTCTGGGGTGAGACTTCCTTTCAAGCAGAACCCCACTACCCAAAATTTATATTTTAGAAAGTATATTCCTATTAGCTTTGAACTAGCTCAGTTGTGTATTACTGAACCTTTTGATCTGAAGATGACCTTGAACTCACAGGCTATACTAATTACGAATCAAACAAACTGGACGATACTCGATTAACAAACAAGCAACTCCCCCACACCGGGGAGGGCTTAGTGACCTCCAAACAAAGCACTCATCCATCGCTTGCTTATGTGTGACAGGTGTGACAGGATAGGACAGAAGGGTACTTCTCTGGCTTCTTTCTCGTTCAGACAGAGACCCTCAGGAGCATCTCAGGGCTGATGGTCACTCATTCATCCAACAAATATTTTTGAGTGTCGGCCACATCCTGGCTCCCCCGCCTTTGCCTGAACCCACAAGCGGTGGGCAGACACGGCGGTGAGACGTTCTGAGTCGATTGCGAGGACACAAGGCACAGTGGAACACGGGGCGGAGACCACCTGTTGGATGGTTCTCTTCCCACTTCCAAGCTGTCCATCAAGGTGCAAGCTCTGGAATGCACGCCCCACCCTCTGCAAATGCAGGAAGGAGGGTTTCGTAAAGCGTCATTAAAAACCTGTAGCGCTTTCTGCATTCTAGGGTCAAAACTGAACTTTGACTGGGACCACTTGGGTGAACCTTTTTTGATCTTGTCGATGTAAGACACGTACCCACCGCTGAGGGGAGGATCCTAAGGGAAAGTAATCCGAACGCAGATGCTTCTGAGATGTCAAATACTGGTCTCTTGTTTGCGTGCTTAATTTTTAGTGTCTATTCCTTTTTACTTTGGGGGGCTGGGTGAGTGGGGGCAGTGGTGGTCTCAGTTTACTTGGCGTGTGTCGCAGAGGAGGTCAGAGAACTTGAACGTACTGTGTTCCTGGATGGTGGGAAGGCCCGGTATTGGTGACACGTGAGCCAGCAGGGGCTGCACACGATGCAGGTGTTTTGCTTCATGATGGCGAGGTGACTTCAGGAAACACCACACAACCTCTGCAGAGATGGTGATGCTGAAGGGATCTGGATTCGCTGGCTAAGAACGAGCAATGGGGAGTGGAAAACATGTCCGTCGTGGATGCCGACCAAATAGAGGAGGATGAGCCCCACCATGGGGGCAGCAGGCCAGAGGCTCAGGGCCAGACTGGACAGAGGGGGGCCCCTTGTGACACCAGTAGATATGAACTGCTCCCCAGTTCCTAGTTTTAGGTGTTTGCCTTCTGCTTATTACCTTTTGTCATTCCCAAGCCTCGTATTGAAAAGTGGGGTAAAAGACAGAGCCAGTGTGCATGGTTTGTAACACCCACGGGGGATGAAGCTCAGGGACCATGGGGAGGTGGCCGTGGGAAGCAAGCATGCAAAAGGGAGCGTGGTTCAAAAGGTAAAATTTTAGAGGGAAGAGCGACTCCCGAATCTGCAGCACTCAGGCTTATGTGACATCTTGTCAAGTGTAACATCAGGGCAGCGGGCGTTAGATTCGCTGCCTTCTGATGAGCATAGGCCAGGGGTCCCCAAGCCCCAGGCCGCAGACTGGTACCAATCTGTGGCCTGTTAGGAATCAGGCCACACAGCAAGAGGTGAGCAGCATGCAAGCGATCGAAGCTTCATCTGTATTTGCAGCCGCTCCTCAGCGCCAGCATCACCGCCTCAGCTCCGCCTCAGATCATCAGGCGTTACATTCTCATAGGAGCACCGGTCCCTGGTGCCAAAAAGGTTAGGGACCACTGGCGTAGACCATTTTGACCTCCACACTGTCCCTACTGAAACTTCTTCTATTGCTTGAGCAGAATAATCAATGCCTATGCAAACTCTAAGAAGGCTCTTTGAGCCGCTTAAAGTTCTATTCTTCCAAAGTTTCTGCAGCTGGGCAGACTCTTTCACAAGAAGAGAACTAGTTATGGACCCAGGCTGCTTTGTGGTCCAGAGGAAGTAGTTTGATTTCTGTGTGTTTGTTGGTTCTATGCTTGAGTACGGTGAGCATATTTTTTAAAAAACGTATTTTTGGTCAGTCAGATTCAGTGTGCTAGGTTAAATGTAAACATTTTGATGCTTATTTTCAGAAAGATTGCCAAAAGTTCGACTTCAAAGTTAAAGTGTGTCTGAGTTCAGAGCAATGTGAAGGGTGCTTTGTGAACGAGTAATTTTGGGTACTTCCAGTTCCACGTTCAAAGAAAGGCTTTTTGAGGAAGCCGTGTGAGGCCACAGCTTCCTTGTCTTTCCATCTTGTTGAAAGATGGCTCCCCCCACCTTTGCCCAAATCCACGAGCAGGGATCAGGGTACGGCGGGAAGTTCTAGGTCAGAAAGACAGGGGCCCCGTGGCTTCACTGGACTTTCCTGAGCAGTGGCTGCCACACTTAACATCAGCAGCAGAAGCCTCTCTTCAGGCATAATGTCACCGAGCCACCCGATGTCACGCCGGCAGCCGGAGGGGCGTCTGCCAGAGTGGGAGATGTGACGGACACACCCTGCCCACAGCCGATGGGAATAAAATAACAATGATGACACGATAGTGACATGCATGGAGTGTCACACAGTTCCGGACCTCGTTTTAAATGCTTTAGGACCCTCACTCACCCTGTGGTTTCATGTGTTTGTCGTCTCCATGGCAGACTCTGTGGCCCCGTAAACGGCTGCCCCACTCAGCCAGCTTTATCCAGTGCTGTAAGTGGGAAGAAGTTTAGAACTCCTTGACAAGTCTCCACTTGACAAAATAAGGTCAAGAGCTGCTTTATAATGAACTCAGAGATAAATAGGGGAAGAGGGTACTTAAGGCACAAAGATGCATAATGATAAGGACAATTTGGGCAGGGCAATAGGAACACGGAGCTCTAATAACTGCTTATATAGGTCATTGACGATGCTGCCTTTTGGGGGCTCATACTCGGGACTACTCTGCAAGGCTGGCTCAGAAAGGGGGTCTCACTGAGCCTTGTCCATCAAGAACACACACACTCCCAGACTCAAAACACAAGGACCCTGGCAGATAGATGATATTAAGAAAAGTGTGGAAAGAAGCGTGTATGACATGATCACCCTGTCATTCGCCAAATACGGAGAAGTCACCTGGTAGAGACTTCTTAAAGCCTCATCTCTCCAGCTAGTCCCAGAGCCTCAGGTAGGTTTCTCTTAGTCAGGACTCTCTTGGTGGCAAAGGCTGGAAAACTCAACAAAACTAACTCAGTCGTGTATAGCTTGAGCAAAGTGAGAAAGGTACTGCTTTAAGTGACCGTTCAATCCTGGAGCAGAAGAGAATACAGCTGGATTTAGGGCTTCCTGACATCAGCTTCAAAATAACGTGCTGTGCCAGCTTTCCAGAACCACGTGATTATGGTGGAGAAGGAAATAAGGGAGCCGGGTGGACAGAAACAGCAAAAGACCATCACAAAGCTTGTGATCTTGGATCCTTGCTCTTTTCCTTCCGACGAGCCCCAGAATGTGCACAAAAACTGACCCTTCTGCCCAGACCCATGGCTGGGAGAGCCTCCTCAGAGAAGCCTTCCATGCAGTGGGTTGTGAGACGCAGCGGTAGCACTCGATAGCAGATTTCCCCCCTTAGGTTATTCCATAGGAAATACGTGTTTTGGAGTTCACAGCTTTTGTGGTGTCAGTTTTGAATTCCACATTATAGAGAATCTACTGTGACAGCTCAGGCTTCCGGGACCCAGACTCGGAGACGGAGGTTTGTGGGCGGCAGGTTTACAGGGGACATGGAGGAAGCAGGGCTGGGCAGAGGGAGAGAGAGAACTGTGATGCGGTCACAGCAGAGGCCTAAGCCAGCCTGCAGGCAGCTTGCGAGCTGCGACAGCCCTGCAGAGTTGTGTTGTACCAGGCGAGACGGTGGTCCTTCACAGCTCTCCATTTATACCCTGTGGCTACAGGCTGCCAAAGATGAGGGGGTGACCCTCTCAGAGAATGATTCAGTCGACAGCTGCCAGCCAGCAACACTCCTAGCAGCTGGAGGAATTCACCCCTCAGTCCCGAGGACAATGGGGAGCGGGCAGCACACCACACGTGTGGGCAGCACCTAGCAGTTTCCACCACCCCTACCATTTTCTGGGCACTGTGTCAGTGTCTGGCCATTCAGCAATAAAAAAAAAGACTCCTTGAGAAGTTCAGCCTCTGAAGGAGACAGCCACCGTGTTGCCTGTCCTCCATGTATGTTGTAGTGTGAGCTGGTTGGCAAATCTGAAAGTGATTTCCACTGTAGGGGTGTTTGGGTTTTATTCACCAATATAAAAGTTGCAGCAGAATTTTCTGTGAAGCCAAGTAACTGTGCAAACATGTACCTTAGAAAAAAATAGAACTTCCCTTCTATTTAGAGTCCCAATGCTGCCTGAAGGCAGAGAGCACTGATAAACTCAGTCATTTCAGGTGTCAATTGAGCCATTTCAGAGGATTTCCTTCTCTTTCTTTTGCTCAAAGATGGACCCTAAGTGACCTAGGTGGAGGGTGGAATCTGGTCTACCACCCCTCTCTGATGCTTGCATCTATCTGCCCAGCTGAACTCATCCGGTGGTGGTCTGAGACTCTCCCGGGTCTCTTTCTGGCGTCTGGTGATCCTTGTTCGGTTCCCGAGGATGTAGTTCCCACCACCTTCCACTAGGGCGCACCCTCCTAAGATTCTGAAACTCCTTCAAGATATCAGGTCTTAGCTGTTCTCTTGGCCTATTTGAGGCCTCGAGAGGCTGGGGTTTGTCATCATACCCTTCCAGGCATTTAGCCACCTCTGCCCTGCTGCTTCCTTACCTTTGTGGCAGGGGAACATCTGGACTAGAATGCTGTCAGCTGACAAAACTTCCCGTCGGGACTGGTTCACGGGTTCCTCCTACTCAGTTCCCCAATTTTTAGAGGGAGTAGGGGGTGGGGAAGGGGGTGGGGGTGGGGTGGTGGTGGTGCAGAACCTAACCTATTTGTCACCTGGAATAGGTCATATTTTAAGCCCTTCACCTTCTATAATGTCAAAATTATTTTCAGTAATAATCACGAGATGAAACAAATAATAATAGCCAGAGTAGACAGTGAAAAAATATTTATTAAACTTCAAATACATAACCACACAATTAAAAAAATAGACTCAAATAAAATACTACAAAGCGTAACTATTTGCTTAATAGTTTTTATTCTACCTTACACTTTGAACTTCGATCCTTTGGTCATAGCCTGATATAATAATATTTTATATAATTAATTTTTCCAGTAAACAAATTAAAAAAGAGGAAAGAAACATCAGCAAAAGATGCAAGCTAGGCAACTACTAAACTGTACCACTGAGATAACATTCCGTTTATTTCCCTTAATTTTGAAAGAGTTCATCTCTTAACACTGTAAATTTCAATTTAAAAATATTCAGTTTCAAAAAAGTATTTCATATATAAAATGAAATGTTTGCTTGCCAAACAAAAATTTACATCTCACAGTGTGCATTCTGTTTTACTGTTTTAAATTTGAAATGCAGAGAAAACTCCAAGTGGCCACATCAAATGAGATAATTGAAGTAATTCAAGTTCAGGTTCTTTATCTTTCAAGTCACTCTGTTTTCATTGTTTATTTTGAATCTACTATTTAAAGGCAGGGATACCTGAAACCCCAGGTGTCCCAAGTGAGCCGCTATGATTCTGAATCCCAATGAACTTATTCTTGAAAAAATGCTTGTAGCTGGGTCCACAGATACCTGGGATCTACTGTGCAACTGGGAGTTCTCCAAACCAATGTGACAGTAATCAAAATGCACTAGTTTGAAGCCTACAGATAGATTATTAAAACTTAGCAATAGTCACATCAGTTGTTTAGAATGTAGCCCAATAAAATATTTGGGGGGTGGGTACAGGAGGATTTTAGTCACTTATTTAAAATCACTGACGTGTGGCGATAATGGAAACTGACTTTAAGTGTGTTTTATTATTGTCTTCAAGTTCTCTATATGAATGTACCTCCTTATACCCTTGTTTTCCTCCTGAGTGGGAGTGTGCATTCTGTCCATGTGGGGTGATAGGCACATACCCTGACCAAAGTTTTATCAACTCCCATATCCTTGTTGTTTCAGATATCCTTCCCCAGTTCAGAAAATCTCTAGTTCGTCTTGGAATTGAGAGGATGACATGGAGGTCAGGACTTGCTAAATAAGATGTCTTCCTAAATCTTTCTTATACTCAAAGAGTTTTGAACTCAAAGTAAAAATTTGCCTGCTTCACCTCGACGAGTTTCCTCCTATGACATGATGACTCTTGTCTAGGTTAAACAATTCATTTTGAGCTACTTGACCTGAAAAGAAAGGCTTTAGGTAGAATGATCATAAAAACAAGACTGAGGCACTTTTTTTTTTTTTAAAAAAAAAAAAAGGACCTCTGAATGAGCCACGCTAAGATACCAAATATAAGCGGAACCATGCTGAACAATCGGTGAAGAAATTAAATGAAGGGGTGTGTGTGTGTGTGTGTGTGTGTGTGTGTGTGTGTGTGTGTGTGTATTTGAGGCTGGAGAAAACATAAAATGTATCAGTTATTACTTTAAAGTATTATATTGTTCGCATAAAAAAAAATACAACATGTAACACTCCTAAATACCCCAGGCCTTTTAGATACATTTTTAATGATATAGTCTTAGCATTCCACATATTATTTTAAATTATGTTCTTTCTCTTTGCATTAAATACAGAGTCTTCTAGCATAAGCCAAAGGATCACTTAATGGAAGCAACGAAGATGTCTAGTTTTCAGAAATGCCCAATGATTTCTTCTTTTCCTCTGCAATAATTTTCTGAGTCCCTATGTTTCTTTTTTGCTTACTGGTGCTTTCGTTTTTACATTTTCCACTGACTTTAATACAATTATTTGTTGGCTTTCCTAGCATTGCTCGGGAGTGTCACAAACTACCCTTTAACGTCAGTGCCTGATGTTGCTTGACCCGGAGCTCACCACCAGGATTTGCCCCTGAGAAAGGGAGCTGGTTTTCCAACTCCACTCCTTGCTATTCAGAGCCTTTGTTCTTGCACCCTTCATCTTGAAGTTGCACTTTAAGTTATACTTGAAATCACATTGTCTTCTTTGGCTTCCTTTTGGGCTTCAGATCTTGCTGCTCTAGAGAATGACCGCTCATGCCTTTGAGACTCCTTGAAGGTCCCCTGAGAGCCTTTGATCGGGCGAAGATACCACCCATTGTGGCGAGGAGCTCTAATTGGGTCTAACTTCTGGTTCTATTTGTGGTAGTCCACTGTCATTCTCCGAGATCGCTCTGTTGTTTGCGGGCACAGACCTGAGTGGAATTAAGTCTAGCCCTACAAATAACTCAAAGGGAAACTCGATGGAAAGGACAACCCCTGTGTGCTGTAGGTCTCTAAGGGTGCAATAACCTCTGCTATCCACCGGGAACACACTGTGATTTCTGATTATTATCTTGGGAGGGAGGTAACAATTGTTTTCCAGTTTGCACTTGGGCTTTTCCACTCTGCAAGCTCTTACCCCACAGGCCAAGGAACCAATGTGAGGGTTCTGCAAACCTCTAAGTATATTCCATCCATTATACATGCAGGGAATGGGGAAATAATCATTTTGTGAGTATGGACTCTGTGGGCCTACAGTAAGTCAGGCTTTAGTCAGTTACACTAAGCTAGAGGTCAAAACAGGTAGATATTTATAAGAATTCCACATATTAGAAATACATTTTGAAAACTATTTATTTTGTCATTTCCCCTTTCATTTATGGCCTCTTACACAATTTTGGAATTTTACATATTCCTTATTTAAACTTTGAGTACAGAAACTTATAAAGAAGAAAGTATCAATCACTTAAAAGTCTGCCACTAAAAATTAACTGCTTTCAGCATTTTGGTGAATATTTTTCTAGTTTTCTCCAATAAATTGTTAAGGTTTTGCCCAACAGAGGCTCTAAATGAATATTATTCAAATCTACCTGTCTCTAAATGTCTGGCATTTGCTTTACCATTGAGAACCTCTTTTATCCCAAGATTTCATCGCCAAGTTTTCTATTGAAAAGTATGGTTTATTTTTTTCCATTTAACTTTCTATCGAAGTAGAATATTTTTTGGTATAGGGTATGAAGTCACATTATTAGTCATTTATTTTTAAATAGCTGATTATGCTATTTGTTGCATAATTCTTTATTTCACCCATTAATTTATGATGCCAGAAGTACATATTAAGTATTACATCTACTCTGGTTTGTTTCTGGACTTCCTGTGACATGTAAATGTATCTGTTATGACTATTTTGACTATTGCAACTGTAATAATTTCTGTGGGCTAGAACTGATTCCAGTTGCCATAGTCAAAATAGTAATAACATGCATTAGCCTTCTCCCTCCATGATCCTTCTTTTTCGAATCACTTCATTTATTCTTAATTTGTAAATACATTTGTAACTTTTCCAAATTCTCCCAAAAGTATGTGGTTTTTACCTGTAATTACTACCTCAATGATTCTACTAATTAATTGAGGGAAGAATTGGTTATTTTTGGTACTATCCAACCTTCCTATCCAGAAACAGGCTAGTTATCTACGATTATACAAATATTCTAAGTCTTTCTAAAATATTATGGTTTTCTTCACATTTCTTATCATGATTAATCGTAGGTATTTTATATTTAGTAATTTAGTTCCACGATTGTAAAAAAGAATCCATTTTCTCCATTGTATATTTTTCTTTATTTATCTTACAATTTTTTTTCAGTATCTAGGAATTATCTCAGGATTTTTCTTTATTTTGCCCTGAAATCAGCAGTTAGTTCTTGGAATTCCTTAAAACTGTGTCACTTTTATGGAAATATCTTCCTGCTCTGCTTTTCTTGAGCCTTTTTTCCTATTAAAAATACAATGAAAAAAAAATGAACAAACAAACAGCAAAATAAAAAGACATCAAATAAGCGTAAATGTCCCGCATTCTTTAGAGCATCCTCTGCCAACAAACTGAGGTAGAAACAAGGACCCCTGCCTGAGGGTGTGAGTAAAAAAGGACCGAGCTCCCAGAGCAGGATCCAGCAAGGCAGCTTTGATAGTTTCAACTCTCACCACCAAGGCACTGGCCAAATGGATTTGGAAAAGGCGAGGAAAGTATGCAAAACTTTAAACCAATTCTTGATCGTTTAAAACACAAATGATTACCACTCCTTTTCCTCTTTCACTTCCATTCCTAGCGAAAACTAGATGGTATGAATCTCAAAGGCCACAGAACAAGACTCCTCCCTCTGAGATACATTGTCCTCTGTGGGAGAGGATCTCCCTGACCTCCCTCAAATTCTTCAGTGACCAGGACTGTCCACAGACCCACATGGACCAGCCCAGAGACTGGGTTGAGGGCTGCCAGGGTCTGACGGATGAGAATCTGGTGTTTGGATCCATAAATGTTTGTGAAATACCTTCAGGGGTGTGTATGTCACACTAGGGCACCTAGTTTTGGCCTCTTCACCATGAAACCTGCTAATGCACACTGGACAGAGCTGGTCTGTGTGACCTAGGAGCGTTGGGCAAATCTGAGGCCACCGTGGGGAGGGATGAGGCTGTAACTAAAGCAAAGGCTCTGACCACACAGAGATTGTCTAGGTCTAAGCCTGCCTAGGAGACAGTGGTTTCACTCATGTTTTGTCTTCTTCATCCCAGACCTAGAGCACATAGCTCCCCTAAGGGACAGCCAGGAAGTTTATACTTACTTATTTTCCACATCCTGGAGGGAGTCAGGCAGAGGCCGGTTCCTGGTTTCAGGAAGGAGGATGATAACGAGGCCGGCCAGGATGGAGAAGACGGCGAAGACGATCCAGGGCAGGTGAGGAGAATATACCGTTAGGATCATCAAGAGCGGGGTCAGGGCTGCTCCAATATTACCAATAATCCCGATGATCCCCGAGGCTGTTGCCCTTGGAGTGGAAACAACAGTAAGAAAAACAACCTGGTAAAAATCCACACATGTAATTCGCGATTTATTATTTTGCTTTCATTGTGGGAGATACCACAGCAGTGTTTAAATATGACGTGCTCTAACTTTTCAAATATGCTCTCTTATTTGCTTACAATTTTTTTTCCCCTTGTACACAAGTGCATTAAGACATATTTTCATTATTTGAAATATGTTCTTACCCATAGCATCTACCCTTTGGTAGTTTGGTAGAATATGCGAGATGATACATTAACGGACTTAACCCAGTGCCTGGCAAAAGTCAACTGTAAATAAACTTTGCCTACGAATTGTTGTTGTTATTGTCATTGATTGCTTTTGATAACTCATCAGCCTTTCTTAACACGATGAGTGTTAATTAGCTGGGAAAGGTCCGTTTTGATCCCCATAGCGGCTCAGTGAGGTGGCGTACCTGATCACGGTGGGCATTAGTTCATTTCCATGGGTGAAAGAACACAAGAGAGCGGCAGAAGAAAATCCTACTCCCAGCGTTGACAGAACCAAACGCAGGGTCTGCATGTCTGGAGAGGAAGACCAGCAAGACTCAGGACATCTGTGCTGATGGACTCACCACCCCCGGACGATTAGTGAAAAATTCACCATCGAAGATGTTTGCACATGCTAAATACATCATAGAGAAAGCACAGAGAGGCACAGCGTACGCAGAGACCGATAGCTGAGAAATAGGACTTATCCAAATAGAACGGCTTACAGAGAGAACCAAAAGAATGAGTTATTGAATCGACTCTCCCTACGTATCAGGAATTTGCCAAAGACAGAGAGGAGAACGTGAATCCAGCAAGAATTTGCTTTTATGTATTCTGTCTGGTGTCTCCTCTTTCATGAATAACGTAGCACTGTCATACGAGCAATCACTGAGGGATGTAAGACTCATCGATGTCCTCGAAGAGTTTAAAACCTGGGTGCATATACAATATTGACATGGGACTGGTACTGCCATAGAGAGGAATAAAAGAATGCGTCTCATGTTGATGGATAAGCTGGAGAGTAGCTTGATCTGGAATAATATTTGAAGATTCAAGAATATGGACCCCTATTAAAGAAAAGAAATACTTAAACTTTGGAAACCTCCGAAAGGAAGTTTCAGAGAGTCCTTTTTCTACCCAATTAAAAAAAACAATCTCATGAAATGGTTACATTGAAGTGAGCTCTGTTGGAAGGCAGAGAACTTTCATCATTGCCGACGTTCAAGGTGAGACGGAAGCCCACCAGTGTGGGATCCTGTGTGATACGTCACTATGCCGGGGTCAGGTGAAACGTGCCGGCCGCCTCGGTTCCCCTAGTCATTACATCTGATCATTTAATTTAGTAAAGCTGATTCTAAGAGAGGCTTTCGTTGCCTAATGCCTTGCTCCCGTTGTACACTTCCCTGCTTGAAGACAAGAGATTTTTATTTCCGTGAAGTCGAGACGGCTTCCCTAAACCAGGATTGCAGTTATGATGAACTAATATAAGGAGTTAAGTGAAATCAGGGAGTAAATTGAAATTAACATTGTATTAATAAGAGAGCCCAGCAGAAGAAATGACAGTACTGTGTCCTCACGTGAGACACAATAATATATAGTGGGCACAATATTGTGATTTACAAGTGTGACTGGCCAAAGGGCAGGTGATCTTTGGCTCTCTTGGAGAAACGGTCAGGAATAAATGACACCTATTAACGGGTATTTCTCAGCTATGATAAAGACAACCATATGTCCAAATCAACGTTTACCGATCTCTGACTCTCTCCTGGCCACTCAATGGCAAAATCCTCAGACTGGTTTTGGGGAAATCCTTAGAACCACATGCCAGTTTCTCCTTTTAACCTCCGAAGGTGTGAGTACATTCCATGGGGAATGGCGGGGCGGGGGCGGGGGAGGGGAGAGATTTCCTTTCTTCGACCTGCGCTCTTTCCTCACCTTGAGGCACAGATGGGATGGTCAGAAAGAAGATTCCCACCAGGAGCATGAAGAGGATCTGGCTTATGCGACGGCCCAGGTGATTCAGTGCCAAGAGTGCAATATAATTGGCCGGGAGGGTGACGATGCCAAAGAGAATCTGGAACAGGAAGACATTGGTCCCCAGGTGCTGGAGGTGGAGAGTCAGGCCATAAAAGGACATACAGTTTGCAAATCTGTGGTGAACAAAGATGGAAGACAGATGTCATAAGGTTTGGAGCCAAGGTTATGCAAATGACAATAATAGATACTGTCCGCCAGGCAGCTGGCGGCTGACACTAAAGTATAAAAGCGTGTCAGTTTTGTAGACTATGTTTTTGCGTGGAAATGATTTTCAAACTGTCATAAAATATTGTATGATGATGGAGGTCGTAATTGTCATTAAGTTTTTTGGGAGGTGGTGGGTGTTGTTCTTGAAGATACATAATGCGGCCTTCTGAGGTTTTAGAGTTTTTTCTATATCCCGATCTGAGTGACGGTTGCAATATTTACATGTGTAAATATTGATAGAGCTGTATGCGTCTATGCACCTTACTGTTCGTAGTTTTACCTCAATGAAAATGGAGGTAAACAAGTGAAGAAACTCAAGCCAAAAGCTGTACATGGTGGCAGTCCTCAGCCTCAGTTTCCCGTGATGAGCCTGGTAGGGTGATGTGATAAACAACACTCTTCACTGTACAATTAGTTCCATGTCAGTCTTTTTTATAACCCTCTGACTACCTCTAAACGTAGCGATTATCTTTATGACTTCCTCATGTTTTATCTCCATACATGTCTCCACACATATTATACCCTTTGATAAGGAATAAATTCATGTTTCACACACGGCGCAAAGCCTACCTCACAAAGGACAGGAGACAGATCCTTTTCCGCAAGTTGGGTATGCGGAACATGTCACATGCGGGAGGTTTGCTCTTTGCTGCCTCCAGCTCCTCCTGCATGACGGACCTCAAAACCTTCAACGACAACAACGAGGAATTGTTCCATTGTCAAAAAATAGTAGACACTGTGAGGCCCCCAAGAGTGGAAAATATAGACCACTTACTGTTACACTTAGTGGAAAATATAGACAGTAAAGATACATTGACACATTACATCATTGTTTACAACAGCCAAGATATGGAGGCAACCTGGGTGTCCATCGACGGATGAATGGATAAAGAAGAGGTGGTACATATATACAATAGAATTTTACTCAGCCAGGAAAAAATAAAATCTTTCCATCTGCAACAACATGGATAAACCTAGAGGGTATTGTGCTGAGTGGAGTAAGTCAGACAGAGAAAGACGAATGCCGTATGATTTCACTTATATGTGGAATCTAAGGAACAAAATCAACAAACGAAACAAACATATTCATAGATACGAAGGACATTTTGATGGTTGCCAGATGAGACGGGGGTTGGAGGTGGATAAAAAAGAGGAAGGGATTAAGAAGTACAAATTGGTAGTTACAAAATAGTCACAAGGACGTAAGGCACAGCATAGGGACTATAGTCAATAAAAATATTGTGATAACTATGTATGGTCTCAGATTGGTACTAGATTTATCAAGGTGATCACTTAATAAGTTCTATAAATGCCTAATCACTATGTTGTACACCTGAAACTAATGTAATGTATGTCGACTCTAATTAAATTTTTAAAAAAATTTTTAAAGAAAAAAAATGAGTAATGATTAAAACAAAGATGTATTGACAGATATAAAAGTAGTATGAAAGGTGGATTAGGGGTTAATGAAGTCTTGGGGAAATTATGTAGCAACAAGGACATAATTGAACATGAGATTCAAGAGGGCTGCAAGGCCTCAGAAAGAATGTGCATGTTAGATATTCAGATCAGGAAGGAAATCTAATGCAGTTTCTTGGATTAATGGTCCACAGCTCCATTTATGCTAGATGGGCATGAAAGACCTGGGAACCGAGCTTGGGTCTCAGCAAGCTGTCCTTCACAGAAAAACTGTTTGTCTCAGAAAAAAAGAACATTTCCTGAGTGTCTTTGTTTTGGTTTTCCACTCAGTCTCTTTGAGGAAAATCTTGGCATGTTGTGCCCCCGTGAATGAGATGCCTAGAATTAAATCGGGATGAAATCTGAAGAGGTCTTGGTGTAGAATGATATACTTAATGACTCTACAATGTTCTAGGTGTATATATCTTGAGGAAGATAATTAAATATTTCTAAACCTCATTTTTTTTTTGTCATTAAAAAGAAGAATAAATAGAAAAAAGTATGGGAGAGATAGGTGGAGAAAAATCATAGCACCTCTCCCACAAAGATTTCCTAGGCCACACATGAGGTCACTATGGGCATATGGAATTATACCCAGCAACCCCAGATACATACATACATAGTTACTTACTTACTTAATTAATTAATTATGTTGATTTTATTCTCATCCCACCTCTACAAATAAAACAATAACAGTAAGTCCACTGGAAAAATTCCATGAGCAAAGGAATTCAGAGATATAAAAATCCACCCTAACTGAGAACCTACACAATCAAGAATATCCTTTTAGGACCTATATAGTGACAACTACAAGACATTATTAAAAGAAATTGAAGAAGACACAAAGAAATGGAAAGATATTCCATGTTCATGAATTGGAAGAATTAACACAGTTAAAATAACCATATTACCCAAGGCAATATATAGATTTAATGCAATCCTCATCAAAATCCCAATGGCATTTTTTAAAGAAGTAAAACAAACAAACAAACAAATCACCAGATTTGTGTGGAACCACTAAAGACCCTGAATAGCCAAAGCACTCATAAGAAAAAAGAACAGAGCCAGAGGTATCATAACTCCCGGACTTCAAATTATATTACAAAAAGACAATAATTAAAACAGCATGGTATTGGCAGAAAACAGACACACAGACCAATGGAATAGAATTGAGAGCCCAGAAATAAACTCACATATATATGGGCAAATAATTTTCAACAAAGGAGCCAAAAACATACAGTGGAGAAAAGCAAGCCTCATTAATAAATGGCTCTGGGAAAATTGGAAAGCCACATGCAAAAGAATGAAACTAGATTGCTATTTGTCAGCATACACAAAAATTAACTCAAAATGGATCAAAGACCTAAATATAAGTCCTGAAACGATAAAATATACAGAAGAAAACAGAAGTACCAAACTTATGGACCTTGGTTTTAGAGAGAATTTTCTGACTTTGACCTCAAAGGCAAGGGCAGTAAAAGCAAAAAGAAATGAATGGGGCTATATCAAACTAAAAAGCTTCTGTACAGCAAAAGAAACCTTCAACAAAACAAAAAGGCAACCTACCGAATGGGAGAAGATATTTGCAAATGACACCTCCAAGAAGGGTGTAATATCCAAAATATATAAAGAACTCATACAACGCAACAACAAAAAACAAACAATCCAATTAAAAAATGGGCAAAGGACCTGAACAGACATTTCTCCCAAGAAGACATACAAATAGCCAACAGATATATGAAAAGATGCTCAACTTTACTAGCTATTAGGGAAATGCAAATCAAAACCACAATGAGATACCACCTCACACCTGTTAGAATCACTACTATCAATAAGACAAGAAATAACATGTTGGAGAGGTTGTGGAGAAAAAGGAATTCTCACGCACAGTTGGTGGGAATGTAATTTGGTACAGCCACTACGGAAAACAGTATTCTTAATATTATTCAAAATATTAAGAATACAGCTACCATATGACCCAGAAATTCCTCTTCTGGGTACCTACCCCCAAATTTGAAAACATTTATTCGTAAAGATATATGTATCTCTATATTCACTGTAGCATTATTCATGGTGACCAAGTCACAGAAGCAACCAAAGTGTCCTTCAATGGATGATTGGATAAAGAAGATGTGGTACGTATATACAATGGAATACTACTCAGACATAAGAAAAATGAAATATTGCCATTTGCAACAACATGGATGGATCTTAAGAATATCATGCTAAGTGAAATAAGTCAAATGGAAAAATTCAAGAATCATGATTTCACTCATAGGTGGGATATAAAACAGAAAGCAACAAATAAACAAATAAGACCCTCCAAAAAAAAAACCCTCATAGACACAGACAACAATATGGTGGTTACTAGAGGAAAAGGGGGGTGTGGAGGAGGTAGAAGAGGGTAATAGGAGTCAAATATATGGTAAAAGAAGGAGACTTGACTTTGGAGGGTGAGTACACAGTGCAATAATCGAATGATGTATGATGGAATTGTACACTTGAAATCCATATAATCTTATTAACCAATGTAACCCCAATAATTTAAAAAAAATTTTTTTTAAAAGAATTTCCTTTCAGTTGTGGAACCACCTTAAGTAGAAAATATTAGACTCATGCTTTTGGAAGGTTTTTTTAAAATGAGGCTAGTTTAAGGGACCTCTGGGTTTCAACATCAAGTGTAACAACACTCACATCATAGGAGTAACAGAAGGATAAGAGAGAAAGCAAAGGATTGAGAATGTATTTGAAGAAATAATGATGGAAGACTTCCCTAACCTGGCAAAGGAAATAGACATACAAGCCTAGGAAACACGGAGAGTCCCAAACAAGATGAATCCAAACAGGCCTATACCAAGACTTGTCATAATTAAAATGTCAGAGGTTAAAGACAAAGAGAGAATCTTAAAAGCAGCAGGAGAAAGGCAGCTAGTTATGTACAAGGAAGCTCCCATAAGACTGTCAGCCAGTTTCTGAACAGAAACTTTTCAGGCCAGAAGGGATTGGCATGAAATATTTAAAGTGGTGAAAAGCAGGAACCTACAACCAAGAATACTCTACCCAGCAAGGCTAACATTTAAAACTGAAGGAGATATAAAGAGCTCCCCAGACAAGAAAAAACTAAAGGAGTTCATCACCACCAAAACAGTATTACAAAAAATGTTAAAAAGAAGGAGGAGGAAAAAGAATGTAAATATGAATAATAAAATGGCAGTAATTACATACCTATCAATAATCACTTTAAATGTAAATGGATTAAGTGCTCCAATCAAAAGACATAAGAAAACAAGACCCATACATGTGCTGTCTACGAGAGACCCACTTCAGATCAAAAGACACACACAGACTGAAAGTAAAGAGATGGAAAAAGACATTTCATGCAAATGGAAATTTTAAAAAGTTTGAGTATCTATATTTATATCACACGAAATAGACTTTAAAGCAAAGTCTATAATAAAAGGCAAAGAAGGACATTTCATAATAATAAAGGGATCAATCTAACAAGAGGATATAACCCTTGTAAACATTTATGCATCTAACATAGGAGCACCTAAACATATAAAACAAATAATGATGAATATAAAGGGAGAGATTTGACAGTAATACAGTCATAATATCCCATTGACGTCAATGGATGGATCTTCCACACATAAAATCAACAGAGAAACAGTGGCCTGAAATGACACATTGGACTAGATGGATTTAATTGATATTTTTAGAGCATTTTACCCCAAAACAGCAGAATACATTCTTCTCAAAGTGCACATGGAACATTTTCAAAGTTAGAGCACAAAACAAGTCTCACTAAATTTAAGAAGGCTGAAATCATATCAAGCATCTTATCCAACCACAATGGTAAGAAACTAGAAATCAATATAAGGAAAAAAAAAACCCTTAAAAACATACAAACACATGGAGACTAAATAACATGCTACTAAACAGTAAGTGGGTTAACAATTATATTAAAGAAAAAAAAAAGGTATCTTGAGACAAATGCAAATGAAAACAACAACCCAAAATCTATGAGACACAGCAAAAGCAGCCCTAAGAGGGAAATTCATAGTAATACAGGCCTCCCTCAAGAAACAAGGAAAAAAGTCTCAAATAAACAATCTAAACTTACACCTAAAGGAACTAGAAAAAGAACAGCAAACGAAGCCCAAAGTGAGGAAACAATAAAGATGAGAATGGAAATAAACAAAACATCGTCTAAAAAACCAATACAAAAGATCAATGAAACCAAGAGCTGGTTCTTTGAAAAGATAAACAAAACTGATAAATCTTTAACCAGATTCACCAAGAAAAAAAGAGAGGACCCAAATATATAAAATCAGAAATGAAAGAGGAGACAGGACAAATGACATCACAGAAATACAAAGAATTGTAAGAAAATACTATGAATAGTTATATATCAATGAACTGACAATCTGGAAGAAATGGATAAATTCCTAGAAACATGCAATCTTCCAAAACTAAATCAAGAAGAAATAGAAAATCTGAGCAGACCGATTACTACTAACGAAATCAAATCAGTAATCAAAAAACTTCCAACAAACAAAAGTCCTGGACCTGATGGCTTCACAGGTAAATTTTATCAAATGTTCAAAGAAGAATTAACATCTATCCTTCTCAAATTGTTCCAAAAACTTAAAGAGGAGGGAAGCCTCTCAAGCTCATTTCATGAGGCCATTATATACTACACTGATTCCAAAACCAGATAAAGACATTGCAAAAAAAAAAAATATGGGCCTATAGATCTGATGAACGTAGATGCAAAAACCCTCAACAAAATATTAGCAAACCGAATTCAGCAATATATGAAAAAGATACATCATGATAAAGTGGGATTTATTCCTGGAATGCAAGGTTGGTTCATATCCACAAAACAATTAACATGATACACCACATAAACAGAATGAAGTATAAAAATCATATGATCATAGCAATAGATGCAGAAAAAGCATTTGACAAAATCCGCATCCATTTATGATAAAACCTCTCAGCAAAATGGGAATAGAGGGAACATATCTCAACATAATAAAGGCCATATTAAAAAAAAGGAAAAGAAAATGTGGTATATACATACAAGAGGATATTATTCAACCATAAAAAAGAAGGAAATCCTGTCATTTGCTAAAACATAGATGAATCTTGAGGACATTTTTGCTAAGTGAACTCTATACGATCTTTCCGATTACAAATACTAAGTGATATCTGTCTTTGTTGAGTAAAATAGCTGTGACCAATCCTTTCAGAACAGCATAGTCTCTCTTAAGGTTAATTCAATGTCGACGGCCATTGAGAAGTTAGGTAAGAAGGCCTCTCTTCCCACCCTTTACTCATCTTATGGACACCGACTAGCGTATATGTCAGGTCATGTCTTCCCTGCATCCCATAACCAACTCTCTTTCCTGTTCACCTCCATGGTTAGGGTGTCTCCAGCATTCTTGACTCCATTCCTGCGTGCAGCTCTTCTCAGTTCCTTTAAGCCCTCTTCAGGTTTGTTGGTGATAATCAGCCACCGAGCAGACTCTGCCAGCCATCTGGTCAAAGAAGACGACAGAGGTGCAACCAACTCTCATTTGCTCATTTCCCACACACCCTTTGTTCTGAAATGCCTCCCCCCTCCCATCTAATACCTATCTCTTGTTTTGTCATACCAGGAAATGTAAATTTATGTTCTCTTGCCCCTTAACTAGCAAACTGTGAGATTGACTGATCCATGCAGTAAGTACACCTTCACTGCTGGGAATATAAAGGAGTCATATTGGCCCCCCTCTTATTCGAGGGGATAGTACCAGTTTTAGCAAATAAAAATAGTGTTCCTAGTTAAATCTGAATTCAGTTAAACAGTGAATATGAGTAACTCTTGAATATAATTATGTCCCATGCAATATTTTAGACATACTTACACTAAAAAGTATTTGTTGTTTATTTGAAGTTTTACTTTAATGAGACACTCTGTATTTTATTAGGTTAGTAAACAAAAATACAGAACTCTCAGATAAATAGGAATTTCATATAAACAACAAATAATTTTTAGGGTAACTGTGCACCATGCAATATTTGGGATATTATACAAAAAAAAAGAAAATTGTTTATCTGAAATTCAAATTTAGCCGAGTGTCCTTGATATTATCTGGCACCCCTACCTGTTCTGCTTCTTAAATTGTACATATGGTACAGATTAGTAGAGCATTTGCTCAGTGTTGACTACGGACCAAACAGAATCTGTGTCCTTGTTCCATGTACCTTGCATCCCAGGATCCTCAAAGACAGAGGAAGAAAGACATCTTATACCTTGAGGCAAAAAAAAGGACAAATAATGGTGTAGAAAACACCAGCTGAAGGATGTGCCAGTCTTGAATGACAAAAGCCAGTCCTCCCAGAATTATCGGTCCCACAGAAGCAGCACATATTGTCATTGTCATACCCATGGCTTGGAATTGGGGTATTGTCCATTCTATAACTGAAAGAAAACACAAACAGGACTTTGACTTCAAAGAAAGTTGGAATTTCAAAGTCAAAATTAGGGGTTGGAAAATGTCAAAGATCCAAAGTCGTTACTTACTAAGCAAAGAATTATTGGACAGGATGCTCGGGGTAGAAAAGCCAGCCAAGAAGCGTAGTAAGCAGTAAATGAGGAGATTGGGAGCAAAGATCAGACAGGTTTCAGCAATGGCGAGCTGGAGGAAACACCATCTTAGAATTAGCCTCCTCCCAAACCTGAGAAACAGGAACAGGTTAGATATGAGAATATTAACAACCTGTTGTAAAAAACTATGAAAAAAAAGGGTACACTTTGAAATTTAGGAGTTGTTTTAATAACTGAAACTTTGTGCTTGAAATCTTAAAGAATCAACAATATATCTCGGGAGCAACCCTGCTGTTTGTAAATAGATACTGAGTGTAACAGTTTCTTCTCCAGTCTGTTACCAGTAGATCTTTGAGACCAGTTGAAACCATATAAGACAGCCTGCAAGACAGTGGTCCCCCTTCATCCATGGTTTTACTTGGCATGGTTTCAGTTATCCACAGTCAACTGCAGTTCAAAAATATTAAATGGACGATTCCAGAAATAAACAACTCATAAGTTTGAAACTGCTTGTCGCTCTGAGCAGCGTGATGAAATCTCTCACTATCCCACTCCATCCCAGCTGGGCTGTGAATCACCCTTTGTCTTGTGTAGCCACGCTGTATACTCTCTTTAGTCGCTTAATATCCGGCTTAGTTATAGGTTGATGGTCATGGCATTGCAATGCTTGGGTTCAAGTGACCCTTATTTTATTTAATAATGCCACATTCACATAATTTTATTCCAATATATTGTCATAATTGTTCTATTTTATTAGTTATCATTAATCTCTTACTTTGCCTAATGTATAACTTAAACTTTATCATAGGTATGTATGTATAGAAAAAAAAAAAACCACGGTATATTCAGGGTTTGGTGCTATCCACAGTTTCAGGCATCCACTAGGATCTTCGAATGTGTCCACTGTGGATGAGGAGAGAGTACTATATTGGAAATTTTAACGTATCACAAATGTCCCTTATACTAACATATGCATTTAACATAGTAGATACTGTATAGTATCTAGAACACAAGGGATCTGCTATGGATTGAATTATGTTCCCCCAAATTCCTATATTGTAGTCTTAATACCCAATGAAATGTTCTTGAAGATAGGGCTTTTAAGAGGTTACTGGGTCTTGATGAGGTTGTGAGGTGGGGTCCTCGTGACGGAACTAGGGCCCTTCTAAGAAGAGACACCAGAGAGATTGCTGTGCCTCTCCCTACCATATGAAGATACAGCAAGAAGGCAGCTATCTTTAAACCAGGAAGAGAGAGCTCTCACCAGGAACGAAATCACGCTGCACTTTGATCTTGGACTTCCCAACCTCTAGAACTTGAGAAAATAAGATTCTGTTGCTTAAGCCATCAATATATGGTATTTCGTTATGGTGGCCTGAGCTGACTGACATAGGGTCTACATCTACACTTGGGAATCTAGGACCATGAAGGCCATGGATAAACTGATATGGAAGGAGTATTCATGGAACAATACATCAATGATGCTGATGGGTGGCATAAGAGGCCCTCTCTGGTGAATCTGGCTTTATGGTCTTGGACAATGTTCTTCCCTTGGATAGGGTCCGAGGGAGCCACAATCCAATCAGAGGAACTTAGAGAAGGTTCTCAGAGGAAAGGATCAGATGAGATAAGCATGAAGAAACAGAGAAGGAGAAGGTTAAAAAAGAGAGGGAAGAGAATTCCATGTTTCACAGGTTTTTGGGAAAGAGGCTCTTTCTCTAGGCAACTTGGATAAAATGGCCTGTGCTGATTCTATATAGCCAGTGATATGAGGGAACAAACAGTGGGATTTGGCAAATGCTCCACAATTTTTCCCACTCTTACAGAATATCTACATTATAATATGGCTGTGAAATCTTTTCTATTCTGAGTAGTTATGTAACATATGCCTTCTTTCTAAATTTGTATTTCACTTTAAAATGGAATAGAATCTATATAAAGAAATGCTATGATTAATGAAATGATGGAGTGACTGTTTTTGGAAAGCCTGGTCAGTCAAAACAAAAACGGCCATATATAAAGATACTTCCTGTACATTCTCACGGGGAAAAGTCACATATGAAGTTGTTCAATGTAGTGCTATCTAGAGTGGCAGACGTTTTGGTGACAATTTTGTCGTTCATCACCAAAAAGTGGATTAAGAGCATCATAACGAATCTCCACTGTGAAGCACTGTGCAGCAAAGGGAAAAATGAACTAAAAGTATCAAAACCATAGTAGCGGGTGTACAAAAGGAAAAGAATGAAATAATAACATTTAAATAATATGTAAGTTAAAATATGGGCAAATCAAACAACCTCATTTATTTTGCAAAAACATGAATTTAAAGAAGTACAGTTAATGCATCATAATAATTTCTACATTGGGAGGAGGGACATGGAATTGGAGCATGAAGAAGAAGTGAAAATACGCATGCATATATACATGAAAGGAATTCATGGCCAAATTAATGAGGACACGCTCTCATGAAATGAGTATGACCATTCGATTGTCTGTGGTTGATATTCGAAAGAAGAGAAATTTGTGTTATGTCACACATGAAGACTATTGTTTCATTGTTAATTGTACAGTCTGGCTAGATATTCACCATTGCTCTTTTTTTCCCCCCTGGATGTAGAGGAAAATTACACTTCCCAGTCTTATAATTAAGTTGGATTCACACACTCATGTTCTGCCCATGAACTGTATAAGAAAGTGACATAGGCCACTTCCGGCCTGTTCATCTAAGGTATACTTTGGTTCTACTCATCTCTCTGACAACATGGCTGGAAAAACTGGCAGATGAACTGGCAGATGAAAATGGCAGATGAAAATGTCACACAATGAAAGGTGCTGGTGGCCTGAGCCACTGCCTGGAGGATGGGGGCCACCTGACCCAGACAACAGAGGTGACCATAACAGTCAGACTCTTGGGTTCTTATTGTAACTAGCTACCTTGGTCAACGCAGTACTATTGGTTTTTATAATGACGACTGATTAAGATAACTAGAGAGGTTTTGTATTATTTCTTTTTTTCCATGTATTTTTCTAAAACTTATTTGAAAAAAATGTTCGATTTGAAAAGAAAATGCTACATGTACCTATAAACACACATATAAAAAGAGGTTACAAAATTACATGAAATTCTGTATATTCTCAAGGTCAGCATACCAGATCAAGGGTTTCTGATAAATTCTTTCTTCATCCTCAAAGAGCCTGAATGTGCCAGCAATGATTACTTTTCCCCAATTTTATTTGAAACATATATTTTTGATGTATGTAAATATAATGATATGATGTTAATGTTGGTTTCTACTTGGGTGGATTTCTTCCCAATACTTTATTTTGAAAATTGTCAAATACAAAAGTTTAAATAAATAGTATAATGAACACTGGTATAGATCTTAACCTGGTATAGATTCATCACTGGTATAGATTCATCACTAGATAACGTTTTTCTATATTTGCTTTATTTCTTTGTGTGTGCAAATACACACACACCGCATATAAAAACTCTTTTGTGTTGAACCATTTGAATGGCAGTTATAGACCACATGGCACAACGCTCCTAATTTTTTAGTATGCGTATATTAAAAATAAGAGCAGTCTCCTATATTTTTACAATTCTATCATCACACCTAAGAAAACAATAATTTCACCATCAGCTCTCAGACAATATTCAAATTGCCACAAAGCTCTGCAAAATGTCTTTCTAGATGTTATTTTTCTTGTTTCCATCCATGCTCTAATAGTTACACATTACATATGATTGTCATGTTTTTGTTAAGCTATTAAAATCTAGGATGATCACTCCTCTTATTTTTCTCATGATGTTGCTTGTGTTTTTTTTTTTTTTTGAAGAGTCTAGGTCAGTTATCTTATAGAATGTGAATTATGAATAATTTTAAAGATCTTTAAAATTTTTTATCTATGTTCTAATTTTTTACCATGAGCATATTGCGGGCGTGGTGGGGTGAGGTTCAGAAAATAATAAAAGATTAAAAGTAAAGTACATATTTGCATTTTATTTGCTCGTGGCTTTCAGAGTCATTTCAATATGAGGTAGGTATAGGGAAGGACTGTTGTTACCAGCTGTCGGTAAAGAGCCATAGGCACGCGGCTTCTATGCTCATCAATTTCTCTTCTCCACCCCAACCGTTTAATGTATCTATGATCCTGAAGGAGGCTAAGTAGAAAATCACCTCACGAAATTCTGTACATTCTCAAGGTCAGCATACCAGACCAAGGGTTTCTGATACATTCTTTCTTCATCCTCAAAGAGCTTGAATGTGCCAGCAATGATTACTTTTCTCTAAACCCTGAGAGGTAGGGGTCCTCTCTCTTATTTTGTACTCAGGAAAAAGTAGGGTGAGCATACAATTTTCATCCTCAACGGGATACTTTTGAGACCAAGAATGGATGTTATTACTAATTAAGCTGAGAATGTCCCGGCAAATGAGATGATTTGGAATCTGGAACCGTCAGGAAGTCCTTTCGCATCTACCTACAAATCGTGTCCCAAATCCAGCTACTCGGTATCATTTGGCATCTTCCTGATTCAAACTCCCACCGTCTTTCCTAAACACTATTTGGATAGCCTCTTAAATGGTTTTCCTACCAAGACTCTAGCTCTTCCAGTTAGTTATCAAAGGAGGCTTAAGAAAGTGGTTTAAAATATTCTATCGTAATATTCTTTTTAAAAGCCTCTGGTTCCGGAAATAAAGGCCCGGACCTGAGACCAGGGCTGCTGCGTAAGAAACAGTTTTCAGTTCAATCTCAGGCGTGAAAATTACTTGCTAAAATGAAGGAATCGGTATTATTGATGAATGATAATGGAAAAATAGAATCTTTACAACTTCATATTTATAATATTCAAAATATAATTCAAACTCTCCTGGTATGTGAAAAACCAAGAAAATGGAACTTATTCCCAAGATAATGGAACTATTTCTAATCTCCTGAGATGAAACAAATTTTGAAACTAACCAACAAAAATTTTAAAGTGGTTATATAACTATCCTCAAAGACATAGATAAAATATTATTGTAATGTATGAAAAGCACAACTTATAAAAAGACACTCTCAGTAGAGACAGTGATACAAATAAACCAAAATAAATGAAATCCTAGAGCTGAAACAGTACAATTTCTGACATAAAAAGATTCTCTGGATGGGCTTAACAGCCATGCGGACAGAGACACAAGAGAGAGAATATCTGAAGACAGCAATAGAAATTGTAGAAGATGACGACAGAGAGAAATAATTATTTAAGAAAAATGAACAAAGAGACCCAGAGTGCTATTATACCAGGAGTTAGCAAATATTTCCTGTATGGGGACAGATAATTATCCTTTTATGCTTTGTGAGAGACGTGTTCTTATTTTTTTTCTTTCTTCTTCTAAAGTAATTTTCGTGGCTTTTTAAAAAAAAATAGATTTTGTTGTTTAGAGCAGTTTTAGGTTGACTGCAGTACTGAGCAGACAGGAGATTTCAGGGGATTTCCGGCATCTCTCCCTGCCCCGCCCCCACTCTTGCAGAGCATCCCCACCTATTAACAGTCTGCACCCAAGCAGTACACTTGGTCCAGTGATAAACCTGCAACAACTCATCATTACCCCTCAAAGTCCATAGTTTGCGTCAGGGTACACTCTGCATTGTGCATTCTGTGGGTTTCGACAAATGCGTAATGCCATGTACCCGCCATTATGGTGTCATACAGAGTAGTTTCGCTGCCCTAAAATACCTCTGTGCTCTGCCTATTCATCCCTCTCTTCCTCACCAACACTTATCCTTTTACTGTTCCCTTAGTTTTGACTTTTCTAGAATGACATATAGCTGGAATCATACAGGATATAGCCTTTTCATATTGGTTTCTTTCATTTATTAGTATGTATCTAAGGTTTCTCCATGTCTTTTCATGGTCTGATAGTCCATTTCCTTTTAGAATTGAATAATATTCCATTGTCTGGATGGACTACAGTTTATTTATCCATTCACCTACTAACGGATATTTTGGTGGCTTCCAAGTTTTAGCAATTATGAATAAAGCTGCTATAAATATTCGTGTGCAGGCTTTGTGTAAATGGAAGTCTTCAACTCCTTGGGTTAATACCAGGGAGCATGATTGCTAGATTTTATGGCAAGAGTATGTTTAATTTTATAAGAAACTGCCAAAACGTCTTCAAAAGTGGCTGTACCATTTTGTGATCTCACTGGCAATGAATGAACATCCCTGTTGCTCAACATCTTCATCACCATTTAGTGCGGTCAGTGGCATTTTATTTTAGTTTTGTTTTTTTACCATTCTAATAGGTATGCAGCAGTATCAAATTGTTGTTTTAATTTGCAATCCCTTAGTGATATATGTTGTTAAGCATTTTTTTCACATGTTTATTTGTCGTTTGTATAACTTCTTTGGTGGCGTGTCTGCTCAAGTCTTTTGCCCATTTTTAATTGGGTTGTTCATTCTCTTATTGTTGAATTTTAAGAGTTTTTTATATGTTTTTTATAACAATCCTTTTTCAGAAATGTCTTTTGGAAGTATTTTTCCCCGTCTGTAGTTTGTCTTCTCATTCTATTAATTGTGTTTCTTTTTAATTTCATGATATTAAATATAATTTTCCACTTTAACCACTTTAAGTGTAGAAAACACTGTTATTGATTACATTCACAATTTTGTGCAACCATCATTACTGTCAAAACTTTTCAAAATCTTCAACGAAAATTCTGTGCCCATTAGGTGATAACTCCCCAATCCTCTTTCCCCCCGGCCTCCAGTATTTCTACTCTACCTTCTTCTTTACAAATTTGCCTATTTTAGATATTTCGTGTAGGTGGAATCATACAATATTTGTCCTCTTTTGTCTGTCTTATTTTACTTTGCATGATGCTATCATGGTTCATTCATGTTGTAGTTGAATCAGAAATTTATTTCTTTCTATGGCCGAAAAATTTTCCATGTACATATCACATTTTATCTATTCATCTGTTGATGGACACTTGGGTTGTTTCAACCTTTGGCTATTGTGAGTAATGCTGCAACGATGTTGTTGTTGTGTAAGTGTCTATTTGAGTCCTTGTTTTCAATTATTTTGGCTTTATACCTAGCAATGGAATTGCTGGCTCATATGATTTCTCTAAATTTAACTTTCTGAAGAATTTCCAAAGTGTTTTTCACATTGCCTGTACCATTTTGCCTTCCCATAAGCAATGTACAAGAGTTCCAGTTTCTCTACATTCTCATGAATACATGTTCTTACCATCATCATCATCATCATCATTATATCCGCCCCATTAGGTGTGAAGTGGCATTTTATTTTAGTTTTGATTTGCTTTTTTTTTTGACCGCCTATAGCACCCGGCTTCCTAGGTGGTCTCCCATCCAAGTACTAACCAGGCCCAACCCTGCTTAGCTTCCAAGATCAGACGCAATCGGGCATGTTCAGGGTGGCATGGCTGTAGACTCGATTTGCATTTTTAAGAACATATTAAGCACTTTTTCATGTGTTTATGTGACATTTGTATATATTTTTCAAGATATGTATATTCAAGCCCTTTGTCCATTTAAAAATTTGATTCTTTGTCTTTTTATTGTTGAGTTGTGTGAGTTCTTTATATATTCTGGATATTAAACCCTATTGCATTGATCTATCTGCCCATCTTTATGCCATATATATAATTACGAATATTATCTCCCATTACATAGGTTATCTTTTCATTTGCTTCATTTGCTTTCTTGATTATTTGATGTACAGTTGTTAATTTTGATAAAGTCCAATCTATCTATATTTTCTTTTGTTACTCATGCTTTTGACGTCATATCTAAGAATCCATTGCCAAACTCAAGTCATGTAGATTTACCCTATTCTGTTTTCTTCTAAGACTTTTATGGTTTTAGCTCTTCTATTTAAGTCATTAATACATTTTGTGTCAATATTTGTTAAAGGTCCAGTTTCATTCTTTTGCTTGTGAATATCCAGTTGTCACAGCACTATTCATTCGTTGAAGGGGCCGTGCTTACCCATTGAATAATCTTGGCACCTTTCTCGAAAATCAATCAGCCATAAATCTATGGTTTTATTTTTATTGCTGTAAGGTGGATAGTTTTGTGTTAAAGAACTGTCAGGAATGAACACTCTGACTCTGAACACTTTTATAAGTTACAGTCACTGTCACACATTCAGAGCTCTCAGTTTTCAGCTGAGATAATAGATGACATGACACTGGTAGGTGGTAAGGGACACCTTAATTCCCCATATGCCTCAGAGGAGGCGTGTTTGGGTGGTGGTGGTGGCTGGCTCTTTAATTCGGAAATAGTACTGTTAGGCATAGGGTACTCCAATTTCTAAAACCATAAATGGCGGCAGCAGTTGCATTCAATTAATTACCTTCCATGGTTGAAAAACTTACCATTAAAGAGCTATGTTTTCCAGAACAAAAATTAAGGTTACCAGAATGATTTTTCTATAAACCACTAAGAGACATTGCTATGGACACCACAAGTTTAATAGAAATGTCTCCCCATCACTCTTGAGAAGACCATGCTCTGAAAATCCATAAGCATTAGCCTCCCAGGGTCCAGGAGGGACTGAAGTGGCCTCCTGGCCATGGCCTGAAATGTTTTATATAACTGTGTCATAATACATCTCCCTGTTCCCACAGGTAATATCTTTCTAAACTACATGTTGTGGCACCTCCTGTCCAAACCCTATCATAAAATGCCACCATGTCTAATGGAGATGTTGTTTCTGGATCCTGTACATAAAGCTCACAGCCAACAAAACAGCGCTCATCACACTGAGTGTGATTCTCCATTTGTGTTTCTAGGTCTCTGGAGGCCTAGGAGACCCCAGGACAGTATAATTTGTAATAAATGTTTCTTAACAGAAGAATGATTCATGAATGCATGAAAATACCCCAGAGTAAAGAGAGAGCCGTGATCCAGAGACACTCACCTGTCTGATAAATGACCAGATATGATGCTTCCCATCAGCATTCCAGCCATGAATGAGAATTTGGCCATTGACTTCAGTGACTGAGATTGACACACCAGGTCCCACTGGAAGGGAAGGACATCATTACATCAGAGCTTCACAGCCACTTATGACTCCTCAGTAGAAATCAAATCGAAACAGCTTAAATGACTTTCAAGTTTCTTTATATCAGGCGCCCCCTTCCTCTCTGGTTCCTCATTTTTGCATTAGCCAACCTTCGTTACTTTGTTATTCAGGTCTCAGTTTAAATATAACTTCTGATAGGAAGCCTCCTCTTAACCTGTTGGCTGCATTAATGCCTTCTTGTCTTCCATGCTAAGTGGTTCTGGAGCTTAGCTACAGAGTGCAATCATATGAGGAGCCTTAAAATGTGCTGGTGCCAGAGTGTCACCACAGATCTCCTCGCGTGGCTGCTCTGGGGCACAGTCTGTGCTTGCAGCGTTTCATCAACTCCCCAGACGTTTCTAGTTTACAAGCAAGGCTGAGCATTTCTGACCTCGTATAACGTTGTTAACACATCACCTAAATTACTTGCTTAACCTTTGGCCTTCCTAAAAATAAAAGCCACACGATAGTAAGGTTATGTCTATTTTTGAGTTCATTAGTCTCACCGTTGATGCGGGGGCTTGACATTTAATAGGGAAGTCATCGGTATTCGCTGAAGGAATGAAGAATGAGCACTGACGTAAAGACTAAAGGCTTAAAGCACGGATGTCACTGTGTGATAAACTCCCAGATCACGTGAAGAGGCCTCTTACCTCCGTCACGATGGTGGACGAGAAGGAGCTTCGGTCGTACACCCAGCCGTCCACGCAGGGCTCCGTGTCCAGCTCGCTGGTGTTGGAGAAGGTGCCATTCAAGTGAAGGAGCTGCCACTGAGGGTGGAGGAAGCGGCGACACTTCTCCGGCTCTAGGTTCGAGTCCAGTGGGATGGAGATTCGCAGCAGGGCATCCTGCCTGAGCAGCCCGGTGCCGTTAGCAGAGATGGTATCATTGTCGAGGATGTGGACCCAGCAGCGGTGACCAGGAACGGCTGCAGTGAAGTTCTCCAACAGAATATGACTGTACACTATGAGGCTGGAGATACATAAGAAAATGAGCTGAAGGATCTGGAATCTGCCCAGCCCTCCAACTTGATCCAGGAGTTTATGAAAGGCCATCGAGGATGAACAGGCGATCTCCGAGAGGAGCCCAAACGACCGTTTTTAGGAAAATCTTCAAACGGAGGAAAGGGTCCCTTTTACTACGTCGCATTCAGTGTGTGTTGATCCTGATCACACTTTCTCCTCAGCGGGCCCTGTCTCACCTCCACACCTGGGCAGTGGAAGCTGTTTCTCCAAATTGTCCTCTTTAAAGTCGAGGAGAGCTGTTCTGCCGGAATGCTTCCAGAAGCTGACAACAAAAACTGTTTAAAGGCACTGTCAACAGTCCCCCAAAGTAGCGCTGGACTTTGAGCCCTGTGTCTGCAAGCAAATAAAACAAGCCTGCTACGTGGAACGCAGTCTTTTCCACGATATGTCATTTGCAAGACTCAGAAGTGAGACGTTTTTGATTTTTCTGTGGAAAATACTGAAAGTTAAAGATACCGCTTGAATTTTGATTAAAAGAGTTAGTGAAAACAGCCCTGAGTTCGATTAAAACAAGTGATATGTCACTTTTGGTAAGTGACATTCTGCTCCGAGTGGAATCAAACCATGAATTCACGCTGAAAACAAGTCCCTCAAAATGGGGGCGGGTGGGTAGCAACGGAGGGCAGAGGGCTAAGCAAAATCCTAAAGTCTTTTCCTCTAATTTTGCTGGACTGAGTTCTAGAAGCATCGTGAAGAACCAGCCCACGTGAAATCCAAAGTTGACAACTGTAATGTATTTTGTTCAATAATACAAAGAGTAGATTGGGTAATTTTACAGTTTATTTAGAGTAGATGCAATTGATCGTTCAATGGCATTGAAATAAATCCGACTCTAGTGGCACTGCTTAGACCAAATGTTTCTATGAAAAAATACAATAATATTTATAAACTAGCTTTTATGGATGGTTAACATCAGTACTGTTAACCATCAGGTTGGAGGAGTCAAATACATACATAGTTCATGAATTCGTCATATGAGATTTTTCATTATTACATGTAAGAATACCTCCTACAAGATAAACTATCAAATGCTTATAATGGCATTTATATGGAAGTACTCTTATATACAGAAGCAATCCAGTTTCCCTGCTGTGTAAGTATATAATTTAGAGACACTAGGTGACAGAGAAAAAAATCTTAGTACAGTAAATATTGATATCAGTTTGCAGGATTTAAAATGCTTGCTTTTAAGAAATCATCTAGAATACATAGCATTCTGTGCCAAGAAAACTGGAAAAATTCTGGATACTCATAATGGATCACACCATACAACTTAGAATGAAACTATGTTATTTATTCAGTTATTTTCTACATTTTTTATTCCTTTGACTACATTAATTTGTGAACTAAAGATTACATTCTGTGCAGCTGCATTTATGGGACAAGATCTCATTTTCAAAATAGTGGCATCTCTTTTCCTTAACGATAATGGCACTTGATTTTTAGCAACAATTCTATGTTTCGAAAAGGTAATAATTTGTTGAACAAAATGTTTTAACCATAATTACTTTCTCCCTTACCCACCATTTGCCAGTTACGATATATACAAAAGACTCGAGTCTCCCCGTGGAATGACCTTTTAGCCTCCTCTATCTTATACCTTAGTCAAAGATTTTTCTTCAGCCTCATCTCTGACTTGACTGGGGGAAGTGGAAGAGTTTTAGAAAAGTTGTTTATGTATTTTAATATGGATTGTTGTTTTTGAGTAAGTAGGAAGGCAAGAATAAACCAAAATAATTTTTAGTTCAGGGTATGATACAGTGCCCTCGATAGACAGTTATGTAAGAGGAAACACCTGTTAGTAACCTATAAAAGATGAGACATTCTAAGTCACCCTACAAAAAGTCTGTAACAGCTAAAAAATAAGAAGTCATGTTAGTCCACTGATATTGCATCACCTCTGAGTGGACATTAAAGGTCAGAGGACAATCTGGTGGTTATTGACAGACAGGCAAGTTTAACCAAAGAGATGTCACTAAATTCAAAGGCTGAAAAAAATATTTTTAAAAGCAGATTAAGTTAAGCTAAGTTATTCTGTGTAAACAAAGCACAGACAAAGGGATTAGCAAATAAGGACTCTAAACTGAATTCCACGAATCAAGTTTCATGGTAAGATGGATTTATTATATGCATTTTAACAGTAACTTCTTAAAAAATCACCAAGTCTATGAAGTTATACTTTGTGCTAAACTAGTCTTGCATTATACGGGAAATGGCCATATCCGATAGGCAGTACAGCCAAATTATAGTGGTGAGATTTGGGATAGAAAAGTTGACAACTTTCTAGAAAAAGCACATTAAAGCATTTGCCAAAATAGTTATTGGACAATAGTTCAAATCTGTAATTTATAAAGTGAAATTGTGATCCTATGAAACCAATTTAAGGATAGAATTAAAATTACTCCAAGACCAAGAATGATCATTTTCACCAAATCTTACTACAGAAGGATTTGTTGAATATGTTAATGTAAAGCAGAAAACATTTGGGAGGGGGAAATAAACCCATACGTAATTTGATCTGTCTTTTTGGAAATTAACACCACAAAATAAACCACAGACTGATGTCAAATCAACAACAACAAAAAAATGAATGACAAGCAACAAACATAAACACATGGCAGAGTTAAGATATCTAAAAATATTCCATTGGCTTCGGCTTATTAAAATGTTTTGTACTATCTAAAAGAAAAAAGAAAATTTTAAAACAACTGGAAAAGAGGCAACTTGTTTAAAATTTTCTCATGGCAGATTCAGACAGATCACAAGTCTCATTCAAATGTTTGCCAAGGTCAATGAAGCAGCCTTTATTCTGGGATTGTCCGAGGTGGTAGAGAGCCACTTGGTTCTATTTATCCTACACTAGATGGCACCTCAGAGGAATGTGCAGCACAGTTACCAACATGGTATTGTAGGAGACCGGAGCCCGGAGTCTCCGCTGGCTTAGGAAGAACCCAGTATTAGTTCTTTAGCTACCCTACGGTGCAGGCTAACGATGCTGAAAATCTCGACTGCATCCTTGAGCCATTCTCTCTTAGTTCCTATTAGATACAGAATCTTCCCAATCTTCTAAGAGTCCAGTGACTGTAAGAATATGCACATGAGTTCTGGGCTTTTGGTCTTGGTTCTCAGACATTTCCCGGTCTCTGTGGTGTGACATTTGTCACTTTCATTTGACCCCAGCCTCTTGGCAAACCTCCCTCCCCACAGCATCACCAGGCTTTTCCTGTTACAGCCTCCAGCTGGACCACCCAGAGCTCTGGACTCGCTAAAGGGACCTTTGGTGACTCTCTCAGATCCTTGTCAGCCAAGCCGTGAGTAGACCTATGGAAGGAGTCAGCTCTTGGTTCTTGCAAACAATGCCGCGATGAGCATGAAAGAAAGTTCAGGCATCTCTTTGAGACCCTTCTTTTGATTCTTTTGGCTAAATATCCACTAGTGAGATTTCTAGATTATAAGGTAACTTCTTATAACTTTTTAAGGAATCACCATAGTGTTTTCTATCATTTTACATTCTCACCCACAATGTTTGAGGATTCCAGTGTCTTCACAGCCTTGTCAACACTCGTCTTCTTTGCTTTCCTGTTTATAACAGGTACTCGTGGTTTTGATCCGCATTTCCCAGATGATTAGTGATGCCGAGCACCTTTCATACATACATAATCTTCAGATTAAATTGTCACAATGGTCCTCAAATATGTCTTCCCAGCTGTTTTCCCGCACCCACGAGGTAGTCGTAGATTACACATTACGTTCGCTGTACTTTTTTCATGTGAGTTCGAATCTAGAATAATCACTTCACTAATTTGTTTTTCTCACGACGTTGCCTTTTGAACGGTCCAGGCTGCTCGTTTTACAGAAAGGAGCAGATCCGGACTGTTGCTGAAGCTTGTCAGATCATACCACCTGTGGAGCCGATGGGAGAAGAGGCATCTGAGCAGGAAGAGATGTGGTGTGACCTTTATTACGAGCCTTAATAGGTGAGTCATATTATAGACCCTGGGGTTAGGAAGGAGGCCTGACTACGAGACACCGAGGTACCACGCAGTGAGAAGTTAAGGTCACTAGTTGAGTTCTGTCAATCCCAGCCAGTCGCAGGAGCCCAGCATCACTCCCTCCTAAGATGAAAGGCATACGCTGGGGATAAAGAGACAGGAGGCCCAGATAAGCCACACGATCGGGTGGCTCAGAGCCCCCATGATCCACCAGTACTGCCCCTCAGCTGTGCACACCTACAGCTGTCTGTTACGACCAGCTGACAGAGGAAGAAAATAACTGCCAGGTCCACGCGTAGAATGACTTGGCAGGTGGGGAAAGTAAAATGGTGACTGCCATGAAGTGCTCCTCGTCTGGGGGCCATGGTGGTCGGCAGCGATGAATAGTTCTCTCCATGGGTATATCTGACTATCCACTTCGTGTCTGAATAGTGTAAGCCTGAGCTAAGATATATGTGGACGATAAGGAGCTGCAAATGGCCTAGTTTGGTGGCTGGGCCTGAACACGGAAAGGCTAGATGAAAGGAAGAAAGAAGGCGTGAGGAAGAGGCATGTGGACACACCTGTGGGAATGGACCTGAGGCGCGATGGTCTTTGTATCACGTGTAACACTCGGTAGAGACCACGTGCCATGGGAGGAGGGAAGAGGCACTGAACAAACATCCAGAGCAACTTAGAGTCGCTGTCCCCACGCGGTCTTCCAATCAGAAGGGCCGAGATGGCCGGGACAGCAGCATGTGCCTACTCGCCAAGTCTGCACTAGCTGCTCTTGCTGTTGAATGTCAATCTGCAAGCCACAGAGACCAACCAACATCTTGATGTCAAATTGGTTATATTAGACCTGTTTCGCCTTCAAAAAGGGCAATGATATATATTAGCTATAGTAACACGTATTCTGGGTAAGGATCACTCTGTTTTGTCTTCATGATCTGAGCCAACACTGCTATCCAAAGGCAGAGAGAGTATGTGATCCACCAGAACCAGATCCTTCAAACCACTTCATTGAACCAAGGAACCGAAAAGGCAAGGAAGGTGGTGTGGACGTGGGCTCATGACATGAGAGCCACCAGTGCTAGTGCTCATTCTACCACCCAGAGGCTGCCAGTCTCACAGGGCGATGGAACAGCCATGTAAAGTGTATCAGAGGAGCCAGTTTGGAGATAATGCTCTGCAAAGATGGGCAACTATCTTCTGGGATGCAACCATCACTCTGAATCAGTGACCGCTCTCTGGTGCTCTGTCCCCTGCAGATAGAATAAATAGTTTGGGAACAAAATGGTGGAAGCTGACGTGGTCCCAGCTGTAGACGCTCGTGTCCTTCTTGGAGAATTTTTTTTTTTTCCCGTCCTTATAAATCAAAGCTCTGTGAGTATTGAGGTCTTCGCGTCCAGAATAGAAACATTTGCACCAAGAAACACAGAAAAAGTTTCAGCTACCAAACCAGGCCAAGAAGCCAAGGAAAGTCAAAGAAAGTTGTCACTAATGGGGCTGGATTCGTAGACCCTGAGCCGGGGCTGAGCCTTCCAGTGTGGTGACACATATATAAAAAGTGAACTGCTTTATGATTTTTCCGTGGAAAGAACAGAAAGCAAGTGTGTTTTGCTTGTTGAATATTGTATGTTGATAAAATGCGTTTCTTAAAACAATCACGAATTAAACTAAAGCCAACTGGAGTGTGGCGTGATCCCCGCCTTTTGGAATCCAGCGTTCTAGTTCAGTTCAAAAAAGGCCGAGAACTCACATTGATTTCACGTTACCCGCAAGAGGGAAAGTGACGGAGGATGAGAGGAAGGCAGCATAAGTCTATATGTGAGTTTCTTCTTTCCGGTTTATTTATTCATTCATACAACATTCTTGAGAAATTTTTCTGTGCCAGTTCTTGACATACAGCTGTCTCAGCCGGGGTTCTCCAGAGAAACAGAAACAAAGGATAGTTATTATAAGGCATTGGCTCACATGGTTATAAAGGCTGAAAAGTCCCATGATCTGCTGACTATAAGCTGGAAGCACAGTGAGCCCAGTGATGTAGTTTCAGTGTGAGTCTAAAGGCCTGAGAAGCAGAAGTCCGGTGGTGGAAGTCCCAGTCCAAGGACAAGAGAAAATCGATGCCCCAGCTTAACAGTTAGGTGGAGAGAGGACCGTTCCCCCTCCCCCACTTTTCTGTTTATTCAGGCCCTGAGTGCTGTGGATGATGCCCCGTGACCCTGGGGAGGGCCAGCTGTTTTACTCAGTCTACTGACGTGAACGCGATGCTCCTTCCAGAAATACCCTCACACGCACACACATCCGGTCAAGGTGACTCATAAGATGAACCATCGCAATAGCAATGTTCAAAACAAGGTCTTCAGTGGTCTCAGAGTCTAGAGAATAAGAGACATGGATGTAAATAATTACACTCTGATCACTCCGATCTGATAAGATACTTATTTGGCAGGTGCACGATGTGCTGTAGAAAAACCAAAGGGAAACTAAGAGAGAAAATGTCCCCTTTCCCTAAGTTTCACTAAATCAATGTTCATGCTGAGTAGGTGGCTTAGGCACCTGAGTTTTGAAAGCTGATTTACAAGACAAGGAAGAAATAAGTGAACGTGTGGAAAACGCGATTTCTAGCCGAGAGAATGACAAGTATATAATTAAGGTAAAAGAGTATGGCACAAATATAGAGCAACAGGACGTTCAACAGATAAACCCAAAATGGCATGCTGGGAATAGCAGGAAAGAACAGAATTTATAAAACAAAACATATGCATTTTTTAAAAGGTTTGGACTTTGTACTGTAAAACAGAGGTTCTTACTCTTTTATTCAATAATGATCACCTGTGGAACATCTTATGCACATTTCTAGGCTTAATTCATAAAGATTCTCATTCAGGAAGTGATTTCGATGTAGGGATTTCAAATAAATATTGAACTTGAAAAATCAGTGCTTGAGACATTGATTGCTACCTGAGGATTTTAGAAAGGGAGTTAGTTAGTTCCACATCAGATACGTAGCTAAGAAAAATCGTGGATGCTATTTAAAGCAAGAAGAGGAAACAGAATGGAATTTCACACCAGGAAATCCATTCGGAGATTTATTGCAAAAAGCAATCTGATTAAAAGGACGTCAATAATAATTATTATAGCTAACAATTCTTTAAGGACTTTCTGTATGTTGCTACTGCAATAAGCACTTTGCATGCCTCTTTTAGGTCTTATTATCTCCATATTACAACTGAGAAATCTGAGACCCAGGAAGGCTAAGTAATTTTTCAACACATTTGCTGAGTGTAAGTGGTGGACCCAGGAAATGAACCAAGGCAGTTTATCTCCAAAGACAGACTTTTAATCTCTATGCTTTACTTATTGACTCTTAGAAATGTTTTTTGTTGTTGTTGTTGTCGTTGTTTATCTGGATGGCAAACAGAGCACATTCTTATTTTCTGGTTTCCAAGTGGGAGACGGGGCACATGCTAAAACGTACATGCGCCAGCCACATGACGTCCCACCAAAAATGTAAAATATTAAAGAAATCTACGGCATGCCATCCTGAACAAACCCAATCCCGTCTGATCTCAAAGCTAAGCAGGGTCGAGCCTGGTTAGTACTTGGATGGGAGACCACCTAGGAAGACCAGGTGCTATAGGGGAGAAAAATTTTTTTAAAAATAAAATAATAAAAACAAGGGATTGTAAACTAAGGTCCTTGCAATCTATGAGGTCAACCAAGGGTTGCCTCGCCTAATAAAAAAAAAAAAATTAAAGAATATCAAATTAATAAATACCATAATAACACACACAAATATTCAAAAAAGAAAGAATAAAAGCTATATAGAGCCGACCGTAAGGCATCTTTAGAAGAAGGACAGACAGGGTGAAGGAGAAAAATTAAGATAGTGAGAAATATAACTAGCATTTGCCCATACTATGTGACAGCCTTTTAACTGTACACTTTAAAAGCATTTACTATTTATTTCTCCTAAGAATCCTGTGACATGAGTAGTATCTTCCCCAATTTACATTATAAATTAAATATTTAGAGGTCAATTAACAAGCTCGTCCCAGGATGAGGCAAATAGCCAAAATATAGACAAGGGCATCTAGTAAAAAGTGCACATTCATAAACATAGCTACTTGTGTGACTAATTATGAAGTTAGGAGGATACGAGAAACCAAATACTATGAGTACAGTGTGAGAATTAAATGTCTTGTCCCCAGGAGGGGACCCGCGGGAGATGCCTGCTCCCGATGGCTGATTTCCTGTAAGATTCACAATTTCCTATCTCTCTGGGTTCTAGGAGAGCTGACTCTGTTTCTGGTCTGCTTTGTACTCTTTTTCTAGCATTAGTGGTTGTTCTGATGGCTTAGATTAGAGTCCTATAGTAGGACTTTTGGTTTAAGTTTTTGCCAAGTCCAGTACTTTCATTTGCTCTCACTGATAACCTCCATGTTACAGGAGGTGCAGCCGGGGTTCAAGCTCAGTTTGATCAGTGGGGGAAGAGTCTGTGACTGAACTACAATAAGAAACTTCTTCTAAAGCAAAGCTACTCTAGAAAACTAAGTTCCATGACAATCCTCCCTGCAAGGTGTAATGGGAATTTGATGCCCTCATTTCTCAATACACGTCCTTTCCCCCAGGAACAAAACAGTCGGGAACTGTGCAAAGCAACCCAGGACACGAGCATGAAAATCTGTTGCAAAAACAAGCTCTATCTAATCATCGCTAAGCATTCTGCATATACAAGAAGTCAGCGATGTCTTCTGAATTGAAAAAAAGAAACAAAGTATCTTGACTTTTTGTTCATTCAGTTGCCGTCTTATTTCTCCACACCCCTTCCAAACAATCTCTCTCTCCATTCTGTTCTTTTAATCGCTTTACTGATATATGTTAAATAAAATAAAATTCACTCACTTTAAGTATACGATTCAGTGATTTTTTTTTAGCATATTCACAGATATGTGCAATTATCACCACCGTCAAGTTTTAGTACATGCACAGAGTCCTGAAACCATTATAATCATACACTTTTAGGACATTTTCATCCCTCCAAAAAGGAACCTTATTCCTATTAGCAGTAAATCTCAATCTCCTCTGCACAAACACTGGCCATCACTAATAGACATTTTGCCTCTCCTACTTCGCCTACTCCAGACATTTCATGTTAATTAAATCATGCAATATGCAGTATTTCTAAAAAGGCTTATTTTACTTTATGTACATTGTTTAATTTCTACACACTGCTGACTGACGGTCGAGTATAGAAAGCATTGGAGAAATTGATGCTGAAATACAAGTTAATAAGGAGCATGTTATGTAAAGAGAGTAATTTTGCAAATTTATTTTAAGATGATTTTAACTTGATCTTCATTGAAATTATCTAAATAAAATTCTTACATAACACATATCCAGATGTCCCAATTATTTTGAAAATCAGTACTAGGAAAGGAAAAACAAATATGATTGCATCTAATTTACCTTGTTGCTCATTGAAGATTAAGCCTAGCCACACCTGCAATGAAGAGAAAAGAGCATCTTGAAATTTACTTTATTCTAATCATTTAGAGATAATTTTTTAACTATTAATATTAGCTAAGTGATTTTTCTAGCGTTATAAGACAAAAATTCCAGACATCATTTTTGAAAGCTTTATGTCTCATTTGGATGCCCTAAAACCTATTTAAATACAAAGGTATAAAATAAAAATTAATTGTAAATGATATTAATAATATATATTATACCCCAGGCTATTTTTCAGCTTACTTATTTGAAAAAAATGCATCTTCTTGCATGTGCATGCACACACACACACACACACACACACACACACACACACACACACACACACACACACCTGTCTGAAAGAAATAAAAAGTCAGAGTTATTTGCAGAGAGAAGTCTAGACTCCTTCTTGAGGAGGGCTGCCAAGGAAAGCTGCCTGACTTACAGTATACTTTGAGTGAGCAAGAGAACTTTTTAGAATACTAAATTCTTGAACTTGAGAGCTGTTTGCTAGAACTGCTAGAGTTGACTAACCCAATAGAGTTTTCCTTTTTATTCTTCACATGTTTTACTATTTTCCTCCGAGATCTCAGAGAGAACTGAATCCAGTCTGCTACCAAATATGTTATTGTATTTTTAATTTCTAAAAGTCCTACTTTTTTCACAATTATACTGTTCCTTTTATAGTTTCCTTTTCTGCAAATATTTTTAATCTTGTTTTATTGAGTTAGATATAGTAAACATCATTGTTTTTATTATGTGTCTGATAGTTCCAACATCTGAGCGTTTTTAGACACCCGCTTTCTGTTGTTTTTGCTGCTTCTCACTCCTTGTACCTTATCTGATTGTGTCCTCGTTGCACTGACTCCTCGTGGCCTTAAGAAACCATTTCTTGCTAGACCACAAAAGTCACTAAAGCTACTTAAGTTTTATTTTTTTTAACTCCTAGATAGTAAAAGAAAAAAAAGATAACTTTCTGATGTGATGGAAGTGTTAGCTAATCCTATAGTGGTAATCATATTGCAAAATATAAAAGTATCAAATCCACAACTTGTATACCTTAAACTTATACAAGGCTATATGTCAATCGTTTTTCAATGAAAAATAAAATAAAATCTGTTATAAAATTGCAAATAAAATTAAATAAAAAATAAATACCTTTATCTGGTAACATCAGGTTTAAAAAATCCTTTAGGACAAAGCCCAACTACCTGTGGGACAAGGCCCACAGGTCAGTGGGTCTTACAAGGTACACATGTTCTACTGCAGCTAAATCTTTCATGAAATACTCAACTGACTTTTCTCTGAGGGACAGAATGAACATTTTCTATTTAGCCTGAGAGGAAGGATGAAGAACATGGCTGCATTCTTACCCGCGACTCATAATGTACACTGTACAAGGACAAATCTTACAAATTATACTTCTCTATCGTCAATAAAGTATGAATGCCGGCACCTTACTCCTCAAAGCGTGCTCTAGGGACCGTCAGCATCAGCCTCACCTGGGAGCTCATTAGAAATTCAAAATCTCAGGCCTCATACCTACTGAAACAGACTCCGCATTTTAACAGCATGCCCAAACGATTCATACGCACATGAAACTTTGAAAGGCATTGATCTAGAACATATTAGCTCCTAGAAGGAGATCTATATTATGGCAATTGGAAGGACATGAAAACAGCCAGAGGCCTGGTATCAGCCTTGTAGAACGCCATTCTCCAAAACCCTGATCAATGTGCCAGACCAGAAACAAAGTCTGAAACTAAGAAAGAGCTTTGCTTGTTTCCCACATAACAATAGGCAGACTAACTCACAGCCTTCAGCTTCCACACTCTCATCAGGCTCTTAAGAAGTCCGATGTGAGAGCCACAGATGGCAAAGCAGCTCAGCTGAGCCTTATCCCCGGGAACTTCAAAAATCTTCCTACGGTGCATTCTTTATTTTTCTTATGAATGCTCCTTCAGGCCCCTGTGAGTCTGAGAGAGCTCTGATTAACAATAGCAAGAAAACCAGTCACCCAGCAATGCCTCTGGAGGTGGCTGCAAGAATCTTAGCACAGATGGAGCCGGGGCAGCACCCTGTGCAGTCTAACCTTTCTTGAAAGTGACATTCCTGGGGAAAAGTGAAGGAAGAGGACAGTGAGGTATAACCTTTTCTCTATTGCCCTTAAAAACTATCCTATGACTCCAACTTTCATATTCTAGCTAGCGAAAGTCCTGAGTTAATGGATCCATGGTCGTTAGAAATCGGGAAAGCAAGACCGAGTCCTTTATGTGTACTCTCCATGGGAAATTCTTCTGGGAAATGTATTTTTCTCCATTTCCTCATGGTTCCCAGGATGTTTTAGTGACCCTTATAAACTGGTGGCCACGGCAACTGCTCAGATGATGCAGAATTCATCCGATTGCTGATATTGTCGTTTTAGGGTAATTCCCTAAAATACATCTCCAAGAACTTGGAAAAGGCTTATCCTCGGAGTAAAATATCAGATGTGATTATTATCTGCAGGACTTACTAAGAAATGTATACAAACGTGACTAACGAATTTAGGAACACTCGAGGGGATTCAAGGAAAATCTCCGAGGCCGGACTGCACGTGGTTGCAACACAAAAAGGTGAGAACTGATTTCTTCCGACCTACACCCTGTTTGAGAAATACTATTATACAGAATGAGTTGGATCTGCCAGTGAAAAGAAGAACTGAGAGTTTCTAGGGCAGAATCCAGCACCGAAGCATCATCCCAGCCCACCCACAAAAGAAGTCTCGGCTCAGAGAGTTTAGCATCGACTTCCTCCACTAAGTGAGAAGGCCTCCAGCTCCTTAGCGCAGACTCTTCCTAAAACCATCTAACTCTTCTTATTCTGATTCTATACACAACACGGTCTCCTAATAATCTTATTTCCCATAAGGAGATAATGCGCTACTCAGGCCAATTTGAATTTCCAGGGCATTCGACTCTCGAATGTGCCATTAGCATTAAAATATTGGATTCTGGTGCAGTTAAATCACATCACGGGAGTCGAGTAAGTAGGAGTTTGGCACTCAGAAAAGTTTCCTAAGTTAATTTTCTGAGCCTGCTTGAGGTGACTTTACTAAAGTACGCTTCATTTTGTGGATGAATATGTGGCACTATTTTCTTCCTTGGGACGACCCCTGTCTCCTGAGGCTTTCCTCAAACTCCAGAGAGAGAGTAAGCATTTAGGGACAAGGCAGCTCCTGTGATAGAACAGTTTAGAGAACCACTTAACGCAGGTGATATTTGGTTGTCAGTGAGAATTGGTCAAAGCTCCCTGTGCTCACAACTTCGGCAAGTGAGAAAGGTCCTCCCTCATCTCTCCACTGGTCTGAGAAGATAGGCGTCTTTTCTCTTTTCAAAGCCAACCCCGCAGTGTGTCCTCCCATACATGCCACCTGCCCCTCTGTGACCTCGCCCACTCACACACATTCCCTCACACCTCATCTGCCTCAATCTCTCTTTCGGTTCTTTCCCTTGGCCTATAAACATTCTCATTAGTATTTTGTTCTAAAAACAAAATTAAAATAATCATGTAGATACTTTTAACTCTTTATTACCTTTCTCGTTCAAACTTGATGAGACTATTAGCCTATACCCTTCATCAGTGAACCTAGAAGTGTCTAACCCTAGAAACAATTACCTTAAGACTAGGGCTGCTCCAACCCCAAAGTCAGGGCTGCTAAGACACACCCCAGCAAGACTAACCTTAGTCTCCAACAGCATAAAGCAAAACTACTAGTAAATTAATTGCTATTGGAAAAAAAAATAGCATTCTTTATACAATCAAAAATTCATCAACAGATGGGATAAAATGGTATAGAAGATAGAGGCTTGGTTCATCCCTCTTGCGACCAGATCCAAGTTGTGACAGAAACAGAGCATACAGCAAGCAAAGTCACCTGGGGTCTAGACGAACAGAAACCCTACAACGAGGGGGAGACATAATTAATCAGCCTGCAATGGTAGAAGGTAGGAGAGGGCAAAGATGTGAGGCTGCCTGTCCTGAGCAGCTGAGTGGGACAGCGGCTGTGACAGCAGCAGCTGACAGCTGCAGACACCTCTTAAAGGGGCTGTGTCCACAAGTGGATTTTCACAGTGACGGATCTGCTGCTCTGAGCACCAGTGCCTTGTTGGCTCCTCAGGGGGCAGCAGGGACTTATGGGGGTGGGAGGGTGGCCCTGAGTTGTCAGAGTAAGGGCCAGTAGTGAGGATCTCTCCTGGGCAGAGGGGCAGGCGGCATCCATTGCTCCTCTGCTGAGCCCTCCCCGCTCCCAGTGTGCAGATGCAGCCTCTCCATTGCTGAGACGTCGTCAGACTGGATAACAGAGGTCGCTCTGCCCAGAGGATTCCCTGAAACCCTGCCTCCCCCAACTCATGGCCCCACCCAAGCCACATCCAGGAGTATCTTCAGTGAGTCAGGTGCTCCTTGCTGAGCAGCGCCTAGACTCACACAGGAGGCAACTGGCCTTGGTTTCTGGTGTGGCCTTTTGAGGTGACTATAAGTACAGCATCTGTGGATTGCTTGCTGAATCTTAACAGGTGGCCCCGGAGAGGCACAAGCTGGGGCTAAATTTGGCCTGCAGCTGAACCCTTCTCAGAACTGTGCCACTGGACACCTACCTCACAAATCCACACTAATAAGACCGGGAAACCTAGGAGTTTTGCTTAGTACATAGAAACAGACACGGAAAGGCAGCCAGAATGGGAAGACGAAGAAGCAGAAACCATATGACAGAACAGAACGGAGATCCAAGAAAAATGGAGTCAAGCAATCTAACAGATGCAGAGTTCAAAACACTGGTTATAAGGATGCTCGATGAACTTAGGGGAAGGGTAGACGAACTCAGTGAGAACTTTAACAAAGAGATAAAAAGAACCATAAAAGTGGAAATGGAGATTATAAAAGGGAACCAGTCAGAAATGAAGAATATATTATCTGAAATGAAGAGTATATTAGAGGGAATCGACAGAGTGGATGAAGAAGAGGATTGAACCACCGATATAGAGGATGGAGAAGCCAAGGACACCCAACCAGAACGGCAAGGGGGAAAAAAAAACAGGAATATAGTAATAATTTAAGGAGCCTATGGGACAAAATTAAATGTAGAAACATCAGTGTCACAGGGGTACCTGAAGGAGAAGAGGGAGAACAAGAAGTTGAAAGCCTATTTGAAAAAATAATGATGGAAAACCTCTCTAACCTGGAGAAGGAAATAGACATACAACCCCAGGAAGCTCAGAGAGTCCCAAAATAGATGAGCCCAAAGAGGCCCACACCAAGACACATCAGAATTAAAATGCCAAGGTTAAATACAAAGAGAGAATCTTAAAAGCAGCAAGAGAAAGGCTGTTAGTTACCTACAAGGGAGCTCCCATAAGACTTGCAGCTGATTTCTCAAAAGAAACTTTGCAGGACAGAAGGGCTTGGCACAAAATAGTCAACGTGATGAAACCCCAGGATCTACAACCAAGAATACTTTATCCAGCAAAGCTATCATTTAGAGTCAAAGGACAGATAAAGAACTTTCCAGACAAAAATAAGCTAAAGGAATTCATCGACACCAAGCCAGCATGACAGGAAATGTTGGAGAGACTCCTTTAAGAAGAAAAAACATGCATCCAAAACACGAATAAAGAATGGTAATAACTACATAGCTATCAATAAGTCCCTCAAATGGAAAAGAATTAAGCGCTCCAACCAAAAGATAGGGTGGCTGAAGGGATAAGAAAACAAGACCCCTACATATGCTGCCTACAAGAGACTCACTTCAGATTGAAAGACACACACAGACTGAAAGGAAGGGGATGGGAAGACGATATGGCCTTGATGGACCTAGAAGGTATTGCACTGAATGAAAGACAAATACTACATGATTTCACATACAGGTGGAATTTGGGGAAGAAAATAAACAACTACAACAACAACAAAAACAAGCTCATTGATACAGAGAATATTTTGAGGGCTACTAGATAGGAGGGGGGCTGGGGGAACAGCAAAAACGTGTAAAGGATTAAGAAATACAAATGGATAGTTACAAAGTAGTCATGGGGAGACAAGGTGTAGTGTGGGGAAAATGGTCAACAATGTTGTAATAAATATGTAAGGGGGAAGAGGGGTACTAGATTTAGTGGGGTGATCACTTTGTGAGTTATGTGGATTTCTAATCACTATGCTGTACAGCTGGAATTAGTGTATTATTGTATGCCAACTAGAATTGAAAAAAATCTCATTGAATTGTAGAACGTAAATATGAGCAACTAGTCGTCTATTATATTTCCATAAGCCTGGAAAAAGTAAATAAAAAATAGAAAATAATTCTGAAGATCGTTTGCACAATGTGGATATGCTGAACACGACTGAATTATATACTTAAAAATTGGTAAGATGATACATTGTATGTACATTTTATCATAATTCAAGTAAAATATCAAAAGCTTTAAAATGGAAAAAAATGGGAATGACATGAAATAACAGGTATATAGTACATATAGCAGGAGCTTAACAAATACATGGAAATAAAAAATAGAAAATGTCTTTACAACACTGTTTATCTAAACAGAAGAGAGGAGATATCAGCCTTTTAAACGTCACGATTAGGTTTTCCTGACCCGTGTTTATGGCCTAGAAGCAACTTCAGCAGGGGACCTGCAGCGACACGAGAACGCAGAGGACGCAGAGAAACCCCCATCCACCTGCCGGTAAGATAGAGCTGTGGTTTACGGCACCATTGTCTCCTTTCGCCGATCATTTCCTTAATGCAAACGCTTTCAAGTTCAACTACACTTCGCATTTTCCACTTGCCCTTGGAGGTGCATAGTTATAAAATGGCTTTTTTAATTGGTAAAACAAAGAATGTGAGATTTCATTTTTTTTAATGCCTATTAACAAATCCCGATACTGCTCATACGTATGATCACATGATTTCATTTGACCCGCCAACCTGTGAGCGAGCTCTCTGGGGATGGGGAAACGAGTGAGAAATAATGGCTTTGTTAATTCATCCTGGAGGGTTGGGAACTCTCGTCCCCTGTTTGGACCTCTGTTTCTGATGATGACTATCAACCTGCAGGAAACAACAGCCTTTACTTCCGTCAGCATGACGCCTGAGAATGTCTACTTCCTGGAAACCCCTGGGAAGTCACAGGCAAAGAAAGATGAGAAAGCACCTGTGGACTCTGAAAAAAAAGAAAAGAAAGAAAAAATAGCGACTCTAAATGTGTATGTACTCAGCTTCGAATATATATGACAGGAACCAGGGAAGCAATTGACAAATCTACAATTATAGTCGAAGATTTTAATATTCCTCTATCATGAATTGCTAGAACAAATATTTAAAAAGCATGCGTAAGTGTACAGGAGACTTGAACAACACTATCAACCACCTTAGGCTAATTGACAGCCAACGACTACAAAACACATGGTTTTTGAGGACACGTGAAACATTCTCCAAGATACACTATATAATGGGCCATAAAAGGAGTCTTGTTAAATGTCAAAAGATTTATGAAATTATGAGTGTGTTCTCTAATCACAACCGTATTGAATGAGAAATTAATAAAAACACAAAATCTAAAAAATTATCATCGATTTTTAAAATCTGAGTCAGGGAAGAAATTATTGAAATATATAGAATAATATATTAGAATAATAATATATTAGAATAAAAATAATATAATAGAATAATAATTGAAGCAGACCATATCAAAATTCATGAGATGCTGCTAATCAATACATAGAGAAAAATCCATAGTCATACTTGCTTTTATTATAACAGGTTTAAAATCAATTATCTAAGCTTCTACCTTAAGAAACTAAAATAAAAATTTTTTAATTTTATTTAAGTAAATAGAAGGAAGAAAACAATGAGTAAAAGCCAATGAAATAAAAAATAAATAGTACCCTGAAAATTATAAGACATCGATTCAAAAAAATTGAAGAAGACATGAATAAATGGAAAGATAGTCCATGCTCATAGATGAAAAGAATTAATATTGTTAAAATGTTCATAATACCCAAAGCAATCTACAGATTCAATGCAATACCTATCAAAATTCTAATGGCATTTTTCACAGAAATAGAACAAACAATCCTAAAATTTGTACAGAACTACAAAAGTCCCCAAATAACCAAAACACATTTGAGAAAGAACAAAGCTAAGGCATCACAAGCCCTGATTTCAAATAATATTACAAAGCTATAACAATCGAAATAGTATGATATTGGCATAAAAACAGACCCATAGATCCATGGAACAGAATGAAGAGCCCAGAAATAAACCCACACATAAATGATCCATTGCCATATGGCAAAAGAGCCAAGAATATACAGTGGGGAAAGGACAGTCTCTTCAATAAATGGCATTAGGAAAACTGGACAGCCACATGCAAAAGAATGAAACTGTACCACTATCTTACACCGCGTACCAAAAAATTAATTCAAATGGATTAAAGACTTAAATGTAAGACCTGAAAGCATAAAACTCCTAGAAGAAAACACAGATGATAATCCCCTTGATATAGGCATTGGCGATGATTTTTTGACTCTGACACCAAAAGCAAAAGCAGCAAGAACAAAAATAAACAAGTGAGACTACATCAAACTAAAAGGCTTTTGCACAGCAAAGGAAACCATCGACAGAATGAAAAGGCAGCCTACTGAATGGGAGAAAATATTTGCAGATCTAGTAAGGGGTTAATATTTAAAATATATAAAGACTTTATGCAACTCAATAGCGATCCAATTTAAAATAAGCAGATCTGAATGGACATTTTTTCCAAAGAAGGCATACAAATGGTCAACAGGTACGTTCAAGTATTGCATATTAGAAAGTTGCTAAGACAGTAAATCTTAAAATCCTCCCCATAAGAAAAAATATTGTAATTATTAGGCTTTGTGTTGATCATTTCCCAATATCTTACAAATATCAAATTATCATATTGTACACCTGAAACTAATATAGTGTTATACATGGATCATATCTCAAGTGTTAAATTTAAGTTTTTAAAAAATGGGCAGAGGCACAAACAGACATTTTTCACAAAAAACATCCAAATGGCCAACAGGTGCATGAAAACATACTCAGCATCACTAATTATCATGGAAATGCAATTAACAACCACAATGAGATCTCAGCTCTCACCTGTTAGAATGGCTAGCATCAAAAAGGCAAGAAATAACAAGTATTGAAGCCGTGAGGACGTGGAGAAAGGGTTACCCTCGTGTACTGTTGGTAGAAATTCAACTTGTTCATGGACATGGGCAAGAGACTAGTAGTTACCAGAGGGGAGGAGAAAGGGGGGAGGCAGAAGGGGTAAAGGGGGTCAAATATGTGGTGACAGAAAGAAATCTAAGTGAACATACAGTGTAAATATATTTATATGCCTTACTGTTAAAGTGTACAGCTCAAACTTATTGGATTTCGTTAACCAATGTCACCATACAATAAATAAATAAATAAATATTTTTTAAATAAAGAAAAAGAAAGTTGATGTTTCTATTTCCCAAATGAGAATAAGAATCTAGTTTCAGAGAAAAAAAAAGAAAAGAAATATCTTCTCCAGCTTTATCACTAAAAGTAGCCCAATGACACCAGCACTTTGACCCCCACGAACACTCACGCTTGCTTCCTAAGCCCAGACCTTCACGATAATGCAGTTCTCCACTGAAAAGAACCAGGGGTCACTGGAGGACGTGCACATTAAGTTTGGAGACAGGAAAAATCCAGGATAAGCCTGCTGTCACCAGAAAGTAACGACGCTGTCGAAAATGATAGGGCGAGTCCTAAAGAAGTAAGAAGACAGTTTACGGGAGCTCCCTTTTGCAATGTTGAAATAATTTAGCCTCAAGGAGAAGCATAAAGAGGAAGAGGAGAAGGAAGGAGGAGATGGAAAGAATAAAGGGGAAAAATGGTTACCTGAAGAAAGCTGAGTGTGTGAAATTCCAAGAATTTGTCGTAACATTCAAAAGAGAAAAGTTAATACGTTAAGTGTTTAATTCCCCCCGGAACTGGGGAATTAAAATTCAAAAAAAAAAAGTGAATGATTTTTTTCGTGTTTATTTCTAATGAGTAGAAGAATGTTTATATATTTGAGCTTTTCGTTTCTTCTAGTAAGTATACGCCTGTCTGTAAGTAATTAATACTCATTTTTTTTCCATTTGTAAGTAAGGAAGGGAGTAAGACGAATAACCTTGAAAGAGTGGGGAATGTATGAAGAACAGGAGGACTCATCAGCACTGATAATAAATCAGGTAGGTCAGAGTTCCAACAGTGAACCAGCTCTGGCAGTCACATGAAATGGCCAAATCAGCAAGGTGGAGGTCCGTCCACAGCAGGTTCCAAAGTGGTTAGCCCACCGAGGTAAAAGGGAGAGAGCTGACTGCTCAGACTCCATCACCCGTCTCCTAGGAGATAAAACTCCCCATGTGACCCTGCTAGATACAGTAAGATGCTGACAAGGCAAACAAACTTTGTTAACAATGCTAACAGACCGGTTCAGCATAAACACAATGACAGGACACCAGCCAAAGAGCATTCTAAAGGAACACCCCCCAGGGGAGGCTCTAGGCTGTAAAATCCAAAAATCTATTTGATGCATCAATTCAAAAGACAAACAAAGTGGGAAGCTAAGCCTAATAATAACCAGTGGCTTGGATCTAAATCAGCTTGGGAGTCCTCCGTTCCAACTAAAAATCGATCCATTTATAACCCACTTTATTTAGCCTCAGTTGGTTTGAGGATATGTGGCCGAAACTGCCAATTAACCACCAAAACCCATTTTCCCCTTCCTCCAGAGTAATGGAATTTTGGCCACCCAGAAGAAAGACTACGTTCTACGCCCTCTCTTTTGCTCAGCAGCAGTGTTTTCTGGGAGATGGGACGCAAGCAGAAGTCAGGCACAGAGCCTCTGGGTTGTGGTTTTTAAGTTCTTAACCATCGTGCTATGTGTTATATTGCCACTTGCTCCAGCTTGCCCTTCTGCCGTTCTTGGGGGGCTTGCCTTTGGGGTCATGATCCAAAATGGTACAGCCTCCTCCCTGCCTGCATTCTACTTGCCATGAAGGGAAGAGATGCAGACAGAGCCTCGGAGGTGCCCTCAAGATCCCAAACTCTTAACCCTGTGCTCTACTGCCCTCTAGTGGAATGAGCGATCTGGTACTTGACTGGGTTGTTAAGTAATTGCATTCACAAGGCAGAGAGAGCAGTGAGTGTCAACCGCCACCAGAGCACCAAGGGTCAGTGTGCAGCAAGAACAATATCGGGTTCTTCTAGCAGAATCTAGAAGCAGAGAGATTTTGATCATTCTCTACCACGTGGCTCAGAACTCTCACCACTTTAATGAAAAGCACTGAAAATCGATGTCGGGACTGAGCACAGAATAGCCCCCCCGGTTCCTTGCTTACATTTCTGTTTCTGTCTGTCATCTGCATCGTCGACATATCAACTGAGCACCCACAGAGTGTCAGGCACAGTTCTGTCTCTCTCTTGCGATCCAGACAAACAAGCTCCTTGCTCTCACAGATTTATATTCTAACAGCGAGAGGTGGGGACAGGAGCAGGGGAAGGAGAAATTAGCCAGGAAGACATTGATGAACGTAAGTGGTGCCAGATGAAAGTAAGCAGGGGCCAGACCGTGCAGGGCTTTGAACGCCAGCCGAAGTGAGAAGAAGGATTTAATGCAGGGGCCACAGTCTCGGAGTTGGGTTCTAAAACACTACTCTGGCTTCTAGGTGGCAAATGGCTCGTAGGGAACAAGGGTGACAGCAGAGGGACCAGGTGAGACCTGCAGAGGTTCAGATGAGAGGGGAAAGAGAGCAGCGAAGGACAAGAGAAGCGGGAGGACTGGGCCGCACTGTGAAGGCGAAGCCGCCAGAACTTGCTGGGGGATTAAACAGGGGAGAAGGAGCTGAGGACAAGCAGGGAGAGCCAGGATTTAGATACGGCTCTCATTTCAGACCAGAGGTTCCATCTTTCTTAATATATCCTCTTGTTTTCTGAGCAAAATCCCAACTTAAGGAGCTCTCTAGGACAGACAGCGGTCCCCAACCGTTTCGGCGCCAGGGGCTGGTGCTCCTATGAGAGTCTAACGCCTGAGGATCTGAGGCGGAGCTGAGGTGGTGATGCTGGTGCTGGGGAGCGGCTGCAAATACGGAGGAAGCTTCACTCGCTGGCCTCCTGCTGCCCTGTACCGGCCCGCGGCCCAGGGGTTGGGGGACCCCTGATCAAGAGCCTAGACTCAGTGGATCCCACCTAACACTGAGATGATTCTCAGTCCAAGAGTGGGCAAAAGCAGGTAGAAGCCCTCTTCTGGGACTGGCTTATTTTTGCTGTGGAAGCTGCCCGTTGAGCCCATATGGCCCCTGGCCTGGAGCAGAGTAAGACAACCCAGCTCCCTCAAGGCATGTAGGCGCTGTCAGTCCTTGTCCCAAAGGCCACCATCCAAGAGACTTTAGAGACGCCTTGGAATAAGCCCTCCTAGGAACCCTAAGGCCATCTTCTTGGTGCTTTGTGACAGGAATGCTCGCTAAGGAAACAGCCCTCCACCCTCTGCTCAGCTGCTGATTCTGGACCATTTCCCTCTCCAGGTTAACCTTCCAGATTGAGCTGACTCAACTCAGCACAACTTAGGACTGTCTGGCTGGTTCTGCAGGGGTGCAGGGAGCAGGGGTGAGGCTGAGCCCGAAGTAGGACCAGAGACCTGGGCCACCTGGCTTCTCTGCTGTGAGCTCTTGCTTCGTGTGTCCAGCCCCTGTCCAACCGGTGCCCTGTCCCCGTCCAGCTTTACCTTCGACAGGCCCATGGTCTGAGCTGGTCTTCTGCAGATACTGTGACAAGGACTGTCAATAGAGGACCTGGAATAGCACCTTCCCTGTCCTCTGGGCTCTCTGCCAAGGTCCCACAACCAGAGGCACAGTGGCCTCTGCTGGACTTAACAGAGAGGGAACAAAACCAAGCCCTTTACCCTCAGCCCATCTATGTAAAAAGAGGCCAAGAAATTCCAGAGACTGTTCCCAGCAAGAAGTTCTTCCTAGCCCAGGAGAGAGAGTGGCATGCGCATACACCTTCCCCAAAAAAACCACTTTGCAAGTCAGGTGAAGGGGACTCAGGAGCACCACTTGGAGGGTGCAGGGTTGCCAGAGGAGTCCCTGGCATCTCGTACCCACCTTTACCTCCCTGCCCTGTGCGCTGGCTGAATCGCTGACACTCAGGACACCTGAGTGTGTAGGGAACGGTGCGGGCAGAGTTTCCAGGGGAGCACACCCAGCAGCACACCCGGTGAGCAGGACAGCGGCATGGTCTGGGAGCCCTCACCCCACCCGTCTGCTCTCATCCCTCCTCCCCTTTGGACTCCGAAGGAGCCAGAGAGCAGCCGCTAGCAGTGGGAAAGGAGGTGAATCAAAGAGAGGGAAGACACCCATGGGGACCACCCACCGGGACCACACACCCACCGCGACCACACACCCACCACCCCTCCTCCACTGCAGAAAACCAGGTCAGCTTGAATAGAAGCTTATATTCAATAGGAGGTAAATGTTTTTATTTCTGTAGGACCAGGCTTATTTTTCAACTTGGCAAAAACAGTTTCTTTTTTTGCCTAACTTTTTATAAGAATTTTTAAACACCCTGACAGGGTGAAAGAATAATGCAATAAACACCCATATACTCATCACACAGATTCAAAATGTGTTGACATCGTGTGTGGTGGGGGGCAGCTGGGCCGTTTGAAAGCAAGCTTCGGACATCGCGACACTTCACTCCTAAATCCTTCAGCGTGCATCTCCTGAAAGAATCAGGCTTTTTAATGACCGAAATTTAAATTGATCTAATACCGGAGAGGAATCAATAAATATATAAACTTAACTGACGTGCATTCAAGACGAGGAAGAGAAAGAGACAGAGCAAAGGTTAGGATGGTGGCGGGAGAAACACATAAAGATGAGGCCATTTCAGATGACGATGGACGCCACGAAGAAGGAAAAGCAATAGAAGTCAGACTAGGAGGCGAGGCAGCAGTGGAGTCTGTCGTGAGGAGTGACCTCTTTGGGAAGAAAAGGTGACATTTGAACTGAGACCTGAAGGAAAAGGAGAAGGCAGCGGTTCAAGACGACTGGGAATTCCATGTTCCAGGAACAGTAACCAGCAAGGTCAAAGGCCTGGAGGCAGAGAGGAGCATGGAGTGATAGCTTGGAGAGAAAAACGGACAGAAAGTACGGGAAGAGGAGATGAGGTCAGGGGCCAGATCTAATAGGCCAAGGAGAGGAGTTTGGGGAGAATTTTAAGCAGGAGAGTGGCTCGATCTGGCTTATGGCTTTAGGTACTGGCTGCTGAATTGAAAAAGACCTGGGCAGGAGGGCCGAGAGGATGGTGGCCTGGACCAGGGTGGTGGCTTGGACCAGGGTGGTGGCCTGGACCAAGGTGGTGGCAGCAAGGTAGGCATTATTGCCCCCCCATCTGTAAAGATGAGGAAACCGAGGCGCAGAGAATCTAGGTGATCTGACCAAGGTCATGCGGCTTTGTTTCCGGTCCAGGATTTTTGCGGGGAGTGTGGGGTACGTCTTTTATTGTGGTAAAATATACGTAACATAGAATTTACTATTTTAAACACTGGAAGGGTACAGTGCAGTGGTACTAAGTGTATTCATCTTGCTGTACGACCATCGCCTCTATTTCCAGAACTTTCTCATCATCTCAAACAGAGTTAGTGTACCCATTCAGCAAGAGCTCTCCATCCCCTCCCCACCCAGCCCCCCGCAATCTCTATTCTACTTTCTATGGGTATGAATTTTTTGTAGTCTAGGTACCTCCTATAAATGCAGTCGTACAATATCTGCTTTTTTGTGTCTGGCTTATTTCACTCAGCATAATGTTTTCGAGACTCATCCATGTCGTAGCATGTACCAGAATTTCATTCCTTTTTAAGGCTGCATAGTATTCTATACTGTGCGTGTGTCACGCTGTGTTTATCCGTCATCTACCAGTGAAGGTACAGGATTTTTACCAAGCTGTATTGATTCCAATCCTGTTCTGATGGGCTCGGCTCCAAGACCTTCCACGGAACCCGGTGCAGTGCCTGCTGTGGCCACCAGAGGGCACATGGGGATCCCGAGGCGGGCGGCAGGCGCCGGATGGTTTAGAGGGGGAAGAGGAACCTGGAGATCAGCCTTTTGCACGAACAATTGTACACCCAAAACATGCAGATGAGGCAAGCTAGCTGAGAGGAAAGCAACCGGACTACAGGGTCAGCCTCAAATGGAAGAAAGGGGGAGGTCAGGGTGGGAGGGGCCTCCGTCATCCTGGTCCAACCCTCACAAAGGAGACATTCACCAGCCACCCATAGCTTCCCTTCCTGGTGCTGTGGAGCTCAGTGGGGCACGCAAGGGAAACTGAGTCCCGCGAGGCTCTGGCTCCCATTCCTGCCCTTCTCCAGCAGCTGAATGACTCCCAAGCTGTGGCTTGCCATTTTATAAACAAGGAAACTGAGGCTTGAAATCATTTACCGATCGTCCAGAACAAGCGGAAGAGGCAGTTCTGATGCTGCCACGTGGTCCTCGTGAAATTCTCCTCCCCAAGCTCAGCGCCCGGGTTTCTTCAACCACACGTCAGGATGCGTGCTCTTTCGGCCTCATTCCCCACTTCATCTTGTTGGCTGCCCTCTCCGCCCCAGCCATGCACAGTGGTGTGTGGCCCTTGAGACTGGTCTGACCACCATGGCCTCCCTCCTTCTGGGCCTCTAATCAAGCCCCCCGAGTTTGTCCTGGCTGGTTTTGGCAGCCATCTCATGTGAACCAAAATTTCCACCAGCTTAGATCCCTCGACTTTTCTGGCATGTGCTGCTCGTTGCTAAGCCATTTCTCCCCTCCCCGGCCCCCCAGCCCGCCACCAGCATCCGTGTGCAGCTGGGCCTTTGGATCCGAGTCCGGGAACTGACATTTATCCCTGTCAAATTTCATCTTGTTCATTCATCTGGCAAACATTTGTTCGGTGCCCACGCCGTACCAGGCACTGGGGAGATAGCACCAAAGACAAGTCCCTTGTCCTTAAGGAACTCACGCTGTCATTAATCACAGCAGCAGCCTCCGGTTAGTGAGGGCCTGCTATGTGCCAGGCACTGTGCTGGGTGCTTCCTGTAGGTTGTCTAACTTAACCCCTGTAGCATTGCAGTGCACGTGGCATTGTTCCCCACTTGCAGATGGGAAAACCAAGGTTCGAAAACTTCGTGCGACCTGTCTGCAGCAGCCTACCGAGAAAGTGGCAGGCTTTGCATTCAGCCCTCCATTCGCTTCCGACGCTGATTCTGTCGTCCTACGCAGACCCCCTGCATCCCAGCTCTGGGTTCTCTGCAAACCTGATCAACGTCCATCAACAGCACTGACGAAACGGGATGAGGTCAGAGCCCTGAGGTGTGCTGCGGATGGTTCCACCCCCTACGGTTCCGTACCCTGTGGGTTCAGCAGAGACGATGCACCTGACTGTCGACCGCCTGACCATCCTCCTACCCCCGCCCCCAGCCCTATCACTCCCTTGTCCAAGCAGCTATGGATCTGGCTGCTGGCACCTTTGCCATCCAACTGGTGCCCATGGCCAAGTTCTGCACATGGAGAAGCCTTTCCTGCGTTATGGTAAAGCTTCACCTGCCATTGTCCCTCCCCAGGAGGGAGACTTGAAGCCCGAGGACCAGGAGAGGCAGCTGAGTTGGGATTGCTCAGTCTCCAAGCATCTCCCCCACCCCTCGCATCTGAGGCTTCTTCTCTCCTCCATCGTCTGCTCCCGGAGGCTCACCCCATCTTCTCTACTCAGCTCTTCTGCAAAACCGAGGGAGACCGACTGCGGAGCAGGCCCGTGCGAGGGCTGTGGGCAGGAAACAAGGCGAGCAGAATAAGCGCGCCGCTCAGGGCGCGGTGGGGGCGGGGGGATTGCGACATGGGTTTCCAGTGCCCAGCCAGGACCCAGAGACACCATACCCCATGACAGGGTGTGGGCTTACCGCCTCACAGGACCGCATGTGCCCACCCTCTGCATAACTTAGACGGTGGGAACTATGAAATTATGCCCATTTTGCAAGTGAGGAAACTAAGGCCAGGCGAGCAGTGTCCACAGCCGAGCATCACTTCTGCTAAGACTGCTTCGCGAGATCGAGGCCTTGTGGACAAAGAGCATCTGCCGACCGTGAACTCAGTGAGCTCCTGCCGTGAGCCCAGTCAGCAGTAAATACGACACAGCGGCCCGTCCTCACGGCGGTGGCAGGGGAGCTAGACAATAAACAAGTCTATAGTTTCAGGAGCACGGAGCCTGGTAGAGGAGGCATTGCCAGAATTGAGGGGGTCCAGGCTGCTCTAGCTAGCCTGGTCCTGGAAGGCTTCTCTGAGGAGGTGACATCTGAGGGACCTGAAAGGAAGCTGGCCTTGGGAACAGCCGCTGTAAAGATGCTAAAAAAGGAGCGTAGCCGTGGTCCAAATCCATCCGCCCACCACGGATGACTACAGAGAGGAAACCACGTGCCTGTGATCTGAGGACTCAGTGGGGACGCATGTGGGACGGTGTCCTCAGAGTGCCTGACACCTGGAACTGACTCCATGGATGCCTGTCTGCTCCACTCAGGGTCTATAAAAACCCCACAGCAATGCTCTGTGTCTTTAACACCTTTCTGCACAAGCCCCAGCCCAAAGCAGGTGCTAATAAAGGTTTGCCAGGTGAACCAACTCCCACAGGACCTGCTCACCGAACCCTGAGGTCCAGCAAGGAGGCAGCACCAGGACAAACCGAAGGAAGTCCTACCTTCTTCCCCCAAGAATCCCTGGATGAAATTTGTGGCTCCTTTAGGTGGTAGAAGCAGAAAAGACAAAGGGATTCATGAAGGTGGGAGGAGGGGTCGCCTACACAATTGGAAAATTTCACACGGAGTCCAGATTTCAAGCTATTTTTAAAATATCTGAAGATCTGGCAACCCCGAGCCTGCATATATCCCCATGGCAACGCCAGCTGGCGCAGAGCGGCCGCTGCCCCCTTCAAACTGGACATGCGCTCTGCGCTTCTCCGCGGACACGGGGACTCACCGTTGCCCACACCTACCTAGCCCACCTCACTCCTTCGCGTCACCTGGCCGCATGGGCATTTGAGTCGGCCAACCCTGATGCGGGGGGCATGGGGGCCGTGGCATCTGTTCCATCAGCCTGCAGCTAGGAGAGTCAGACTGAAGTCCCCACCTTCAAGTTCTTATGGCAGTTGTCCAGTGTGCGTGGAAGGGGGGGTCCCCGATCCACAGAGATCCATTCGCCGTGCTGGCCTCAGGCGGCAGGAGGCTCCAAAGCTCCGCCGCCCCGCCTAAGCAAGAGATACAGTTCGCGACGTGCACCAGCAGGGGGCGACCCCCGCCCCACCTCCCGCGCGGGTCCTTCAGAGCCGCCGGGGAGCGCCACTCCTGGGGCTGCTAGAGCACAGTCCCTCGGTCGTCCTGGGTCCCGGAACGGTCTTCGTGGTCCTTTTCCACTTGGGGTGACACCTGAGGCCCAGCCTGCCTGGCAACAGGATGGGTTCAGCAGTGATTGGCTGGGCACAGAGACAGCCTCACGGGACCACCCCAAAGCCCTTCTAGCCTGTGACTCAGGAGCCAAAGGGCACCCCTCCCGACCTTCTGGGACCGCTCACTCTCCTTTTCTTCTGGGACCGCTCACCCTTCCTAAGCCTGTTCCCTCAGGGCTGACCCTCAAATTACGTGCTTATTGCGTGCCTGGCACTGTGTTTCAGGCTGTATACATTTTATTTAAAATCCCATCAATCCTATAAGATAGGTATTGATCCCCATTTTACAAGTGGGGAAACTGAGGCTTAAACAGCTGACATCACCTGCCCAAGACCATGTGACTAGCAAGTAGTGGGGTAGGGAGTCACATCCGGGCCGTGGAGCCCCTCCCCGCTGGACTGCCTTGTTCCCGTGAAGGGAATTTTAGGATCAGCCAGTAGAGGGGGAGAGGGGCTCAGTTAAGCTTTGAGGGCAGGAGACAGTCCCTTGCTCAAGTCCAGCCTGAAAGCACCTCACGCAGGCCACCTGCTTTGTTGGAGCTGCCCAAGGGCAGGGGTTGAACCTGGAGCCCCCATACCAGTGAGGAAGGCTTAGGCATGGGGGATAGCTCCTGGCCCTTGGGAGTCTAACTGCCTCGCTGTCCTCACCTGGGGCCACAGTCTGAGCCCCCAGTAGGACAGGTCCCCAGGCAAGCTACAGCTTCTGCCTTGAAAGCATGAGGGAGTGGTGAGCAGGCATCAGAGACGCCTGGAGGGTTCACATGGCCCACTCAGCTGGATGGGATATTTATGAGTTTAGGAGCCACGGAGCGTGACCACAGGCCTCCGGAGCTTCCCACTCCAAACTACAGGGGGACCAAGAAGCCAGAGGTGGGGTGGGGGGGGATCATCAGCTCCTTTGAGACCATCACAGCGACATTCCAGCCCCTGGGATGGAGGTGACCATCGTGGTCAGAAGAGAGGTTCTGCCCACATTGTATCATCCAATTTACCTCCCATTTTCCCAGCATGCCTGGCACACACACCTCTGGGACTCCAGGTCCCACCCCCAATCCCACCTGTTGATCCCCCACCCAATCATCAATGCCCAGTGTAAATGCCGTCTCCTCCAGGCAGCCCATCCTGATCTGATCCCTCAGACCTGGTCCTTCTCTCCCTCTTCTGAGACCACTGGAGCTGTGTAGGCCTCTCCTGCGGCACTGAGGTCAAGCTCCTTTGCATCGTAATTGTTTCTGGGCTTCTCTGACAAGCAGCCCGAAGGTAGGGCGGGCACCATAGCTCTAAGTGTGGGTCCTCATACATACAAGGCATGAGACTCATTAGATGGAAGGAAGGGACGAGGGAGGGAGAGAGGATGGAGAGGTAAACAGATGAACGAATGAGCGGGTTGAAGGGTGGATGGCCACAGAAAGTTCAGCATGGTCCCCGTGATTGGCCCAAACACCCAGACTCCCCCACAGCTCCTGGGAATAAGATGTCCCTGTTTGGCTTGACTTCATGAATTTAAGATATAGAAAGACTGTACTGTGAGGAAGCTGGAGTCAGATCTGGGTCCCTTCCCCTCGCTGGACCCCAGTCCCCCCATATATAAGATGAGGATGTTGGACTACATGGTTCCTTGGGCCCTTTCGGCTCAAAACACCTGTCTGTGCTGGGACCCAGCAGAGAACAGGGGACACCGGTTAAACCCAGTTCGGCTTAGAGGAAACTCCAGAAGAGTCGAGAGGAAAGATGAAAGGAAGAAGAAAAAAAGGGAGGCTGGAGAAAGAGAGCGAGAGAGAGAAAGAAAATCCATTTCCACGTCCAAAATGAAAACTGCATTTAGCACAGATTTCCCAAATGCATAATTTCTTTAAGAAAAAAAAAAAAGTTAATCTCAACATATCGAATTTAAGATCGTAGCATATAAGAAGGGATGGATCCTCTAATATAATAGAAATGCCGGAGGCGGGGATGCCCTTGGGGGGAAGATGCAGAAATGGAGGAGGAGCTGGGAGGGATGGGGGGGTGCGGGTTGTGGAGGGGGCCACTTTCACTCCACCCCTCTCCACTTTGGCCAGACCACCCCCTCTAGTATCTGCTTTCTCTATGGATCTTATGACCCCAATAGGTTGTTTGAATAAGAGACTTCTGGTGAGTTCTCTTTAAAGCCGTTAGTTATTAGTTAAGTAACTAGTGAAGGCAAACAAGAGGCCCCGAGGGAGGTGATTTGCCCAAGGTCATACAGCAGGTTCATGGGCACAATCCCCATGGGACTGGCTAATAGAATGCCTTGGTGCAGATATAATGAATCCGAGCACATCCAAGCACATCCGCAGGGGGCCAGAGGAAGGGGGGCTGCCCCTGACTGGGCCGCTTGGACGCCTATTATCCGGCTCACTTCCAGCAGCCTCTGTGGGACGTCATCAGGCTCCTTTAAACAGCATTCCACTCGGACAGGAACAGACGGATAACTCAGGCCCAATTAGGAACCAGAAAATCTTGCAGAGGGCGAATGCCCAGGACAGGGGGGCTCCGGGCAGTGGCCCAGCTCTCCACAAGCCTCACAGTCGAAAACCTTCCTAAAACAACCCCTTGGCTGCCTCCGAGCATAATTTAATCTTCCTTTGATGACTCCGGATCTCACCCTGCCTGGGGCCACTCAGAACATCAATTACTGCTGGGCCCAGGTGGGGAGCAGAGAGGAGGGGCCGGACCTGGGTTACCAGCTGACCCTGCCCTGGGGTGGGGGTTGGGGAGAGACCCAGGAGACTTCAGGGGGAGGAGCCCAGCCGGAGCTGGGGAGCGGGATGCTGCCTTGCTGGAGAAGGGGGCCCAGGAGGAGAATGGGAAGTCCCTCCCCAACCAGAAAGGGGAGCCCCAGGTGGGCCCTCCCCTCCCCTCCCCTTCCCCCCACCCAGAGCAGGTGGGATGGGGCAGGTCCCGGGGATCTCCAGAGGGAGAGGTACCGAGGTGAGCTAGTGGCAGGCAGAAGTGCTATCAAAGGCCAGGCTGGGTGACTTTGCTACGGGGAAGGCAGGACAGTGCACCTAGAAAATGTTGGCTTCGAGGGACAGGAGTGAGCTCAGGGACACGCTGCCCCTGCCCTGCCACTTCGTGGCTGGAGGACCATGAGCAAGTTACTTAACCTCTCTGTGCCTCATTTCCTAATTTATAACGCTGGGATAGTAACAGGCTGCTGTGAGGGCGAAACAAGCCTTGTGCTGATTGCTAGAAAATGGGGACCTAGAACACAGCCCCCGATGAGGGCCAAGTGGGGGGAGCACACGATGGCACGCTCCCGGAGCTGGCTCTTCCATGAGACTGGATGCGTCTTCTCTTTGGCTTGTTTGTATTTTCTGTATATTATGTATGAAACACACTATTATACAATTAAAATAATATTCAGAGTAAAAAATAAAACAATAAAGACTGAGATCTGTCCCCAAAGGGAAGCAGCCGGTTGGAAGAGGAGCCCGGCCATTGAGAGGGAGCCAGAAGGGGGCTGTTCCCTGCGGCTGAGACTCAGACAGGGGAGCCCTGGCCGCCCCAGGTGCCCAGGGGGCGACAGCCCTGTGCCCTCCAGGACAGGTGCAGGTAACATTTTCTGCCTGGGCGTGCCCCATCATTTCCTGAGAGGCAAGTCTCCAGGCCCCATCTCAAGAGTTACTAGGCAAGGGAGGTGGGTGCCCTGGAGAATGTTGTCTGTTCTCGGCTCCGGGTCCTCAGAGCGTCCACTCGGAGATGACTCTGGACCCTCAGGACTCAGCCAGACCCCCGCCCAGACTCCTCAGTGGGCCAGCCCGAATCACCAACGCTTCCGATAACCCCAGCCTTTGCAGAGGCAGCAAAGGTTTTCCGTGTGGGGAAAGCTGGGCTTGATGGGTCCACAGCTCTCTCCCTGGCGGAGTTTAATCCTCAAAAGGAAGTCAAACATTAGCCCGGGAAACGGCTTAGGCCTTATGTAAGCCCCCCTGGGGTAGGCACAAACACAGCTTGCTGGAGCAGAGCTGCCCAGCTACAGCAGCTTCTGGACCTCGGAACAGAGCAAGGGCTCCCGTCACCTCGGCCACCAGACCCACTGGAGGGAGCTCAGCTCAGCCACCAGGTGAGAAGGGATGGCGGTGCCCCCGGACCCCTGCTCCTAAGCACCCCTGGGAAACTCCCAAGGCCGGGCCCTGCTTCCTCACTGCAACTGGCCAAAACCCTTCCACCCTCCGGGACCTACCTGGGCCCCTTCTGCTACTCCAGTATCGTGGGCCTAACCCCAGGCGACCGCCACCGAGAACCAGGAGGCTTTGGGCTTGGGGAGGACTTTCCGGGCAAACAACCTGAGCCAACCCTACATGTCTGCTCAGGATAACCAGGGACCTCTCCTACCCAGCCCCACCACTCATCCTGTGTGATAAATGTCCAAGACCGGGCCCCTTGGTCCCAGCTGTGTGACCTGTACTGCTGCATGCTGTGTGACCAGCCTGGCTGAGCACACGGGTGCCCAAAGTACACGCACGCACACGCGCGCGCGCGCGCGCACACACACACACACACACACACACACACACAGAAGTTCACACAGCTGTGCCCTTATGCTCTAGCCTAAGTATACACACCCCTATAAGACCCCCTGTGGACGCACACCTGTGGCCCCACACCCGTAGCCCCCCATCTGTCTGTGCAGTCAGATACATCCTCGTTCAGCCACACGTAAATCTGTGGATATGTGTAGCTGAGCCCCGCATCCTCACGCATTCACACACACAACGTTCCACACACTTGTGCCCCCACATACACCTAGTCACACCCTCCCACTCGCGTTCCCACACCCATCCACATGCCCACTCATCGCTCCCGCGCACACATGCCTCTCCCCGGCCCGGTGCCTTGCCCGCAGCTCTAGCTCATCTTGCCTGGCGCCATGACCTTCTCCAAACTCATGGACGGCGTGGTCGGCACGGGCCCCTTCCAGTTCATCATCATGGCCTTGCTGGGCATCCCAATCCTCGGCATGGCCAACCACAACCTGCTGCAGATCTTCACAGCTGCCACCCCCTCCTACCACTGTCGCCCGCCCCCCAACGCCTCCGCGGGGCTCTGGGTGCTCCCCACGGGCCTGAATGGGAAGCCTGAGCTGTGCCTCCGTTTCGTGTACCCACCCAACGCCAGCCTGCCCAACGACACCCACAGGGCCACTGAGCCATGCCTAGATGGCTGGGTCTACAACGTCAGCACCGAGAGCTCCATTGTGACCGAGGTATGCCCAGAGGCGACCCGCTCCCCTACTTCCAGCAGGCCCCCCACACCCTGCAGCTCTCATGGACAGAGAGCAGGCTGGGGCTCAGTCTCCCTAGGACCCCAGGAAGGGGCGCTAGGCAGGCAGAGAGCAAGGACCTGGGTGCAGATGCACACCAGCCAAAAGGTTTGATTCCTTCAACAAGCAGCCCTTCCTGTGACGGGCACAGTGCTAAGCTCTGGGGGATACAAAAATGCACTGTCCCTGATCCACAGCCAGGTGGGGAGTCACATCAGCTAACGAAAGTACCATGCAAAGGAATGTAAAATGACCACCTCAAAGTATTTTGGGCTGTGACCTTAGACAATGGCTGGGTGTGGGGGAAGCAGGGGCAGCATTGGAGGAAGCTTCCATAAAGTGACCGTGGAGGTGAGATCCGGTGTCCAGCCAGAGTTAGCCCGGCCAGGCGGGAAAGGAAGAAAATTCCACCTTGTTTGTGCAAAGGCCCTAAGGTGGGAGGTGAGTGGACAGAGGGGAAGGTTGAAACGTGCCTCAGCGGACGCGAGAAAGGTCTCATCCGCTCCCCCAGTCACTCCTGGGGTCACCCCCAATTCATTTATGCCTTCGTTTATCCCTTGATTCTTCCACCTGCCATCTCCAGGAGTTACAGAGTGACAGGCCAGTCAGGAGACCGTGATAGGATGGAATGGGAACTGGCATTTATTGAGAATCTGCAAACTGCCGGGCGCATTTCGGTGCTTTGTAGACATTGTCTCCCAGTTTGATTCCCGCAGTGATAGTCTGTTGAAGGTGATTGTATCTCCTTTTTCAGATAAAAAACAAAAAAACAAAAAAAAAAAGCTAAGACCCAGAGAAGGGAAGATCTAGTGCCATACAGCTGGTCAGTTTCAGAACCGGAACTTAAAGCTGAAGTCCATAAGAGGGACAGGGGGACAAGTGTTTATGGCAGTTCAAAGAGGGAGGAGCCGTAGGATGCTAGGCAGGCTTCCTGGAGGAGGTGGCGTCTGAGCAGTGAGCAGAGGTCAGTGTTTTTATTCTCCCCCAGGGGACCATGAGCTGCTCAGGGCAGGAACATTTGCCTCATTAGAAGAATCTCGAAGTTTTTACCCGGTGCCAGTCCTGAGCTGGGCTCCTGGAATCTCAGGAGATGGCTCCTCAGCGACGGAAGTTTTATTAGTCTCTCCAGTTCACAGATGAGGAAACTCAGGCTCAGCCTGACTCCAAGACTTTCCCAGGATTACACACAGTTAGGACCTGGCAGCGGTAGGATCTGAATCTGGGTCCCCTACGTTCAGTCTATATGATTGTTTTTCATTGGTTTAATGAATATTTATGAAACATAAAGCAGTTACTATGTGCCAGGCGCTGTTCTAAGTGTCTTATAAATGTTAACACTTTCAACTTTCCTGACAACACTATAAGATAGTTAGTATTATAAGCCCATTTTTCAGGTGGGGAAACAAAGCACAGAGAAGCAAGGTTGCACCCCTAGTGAGTGGCAGATTCAGGATGTGAAGGCAGGCACCTGGCCCCAGAGCCATAGTCCTAACTGTGACGGTCGCTGACTCTAATATCCCCAAGATTCTATTTCCTCCCTGCCATGTGTGCTTTTTCTTCTCGGCACCAAGCATAGTGCCTGAAATGTATCCCGTAGCCAACAAACATTGCTTGACGGCTACATGTGTAATCTTGAGGATGCAGAGTCACAGAACACCTGAGCCTTGCCTGCCCTCCAGAAGCTCACCTCTAATGAGGAGTCGGGCTCAGCCCTTACGGATTACCGCCAGCGGAGTGGGACGTGCCAGCTTCCTGGGGCAGGGATTGTCAGCTGTTTTGCTGTATCCCCAGCAGCTAGAGCAGTGCCTGGCACAGAGGAGGTGCTCTGTGAAATAAATATTTGTGGAATGAATGGATGTGAGCTTTATAAACTCAGAGTGCTCTTGAAGCCCAGAGGTGGGGCATCTAACCAGCCTGGAGGGGGCACCCAGGAGGGCCTGCTGGAGTCAGCAATGCCTGCACTGAGTGTGAAAGGGAGGTGAGAGTTAGCCAGCAGGCTGGGGGGGTGGGCAAAAGGGACAGTGCGTGTGGAGTCAAATGCACAGTCACAGGAGCATGAAGAAAGCAAAATAGTCAGGCTCGCAGGAGAACTAGGAAGGCTGGAGAGACAGGCAGTGGGGTGTGGAGGCCTCTGGCCAGCGGCCGGACAGGACAAGAGCACCTGACATGGATGCTAAGGCGAGGTGTGGTCTTTGTCCCAAGGTGGCGGGGACCATTGAATGGCGTTGAGCAGGAGAGTGGCACTTTCCGATCTTCCTAAGGACGGTCCCTGACTACAGGGTGGAGAGTGCCTTGTGGGGCTTTAGTCCAGCATCGGGGAGATGAGGTAGCGGGTTGCCACAGGTCTCCAGGACAAAGGCGACAGATGGAAAGGGGAGTAGCTACCGGAGAGGTTAGGGAGCTGGAATGTGTGGAACCTGGGAACTGAATGGGTTTCGGGGGTAAGGAGCAGGGATGGAGCTGGAGATGCCCCACTAACTGGGAACAAGTTTCCTAATGCTTGGGTGACTTGCTGTCCATCTAATCCCTGGGGAGACAGACAGGAAGGAGTAAAAGCCACTGTCCCTGTCCTCCAGAAACACAGAACCTAGCCAAAGGAACAAAAAACCCGAAGCGATTGTTTAATTGCTTAAAAAATAAGCAGTTGAATAACCATGACTACCACTACCTCGTGTGTGCGTACCCTGTGCCAGAGACAGAGACCCCTCAGAACTCTGAAAATCTTAACTCATTAATTCTCACAATAACCCTCTGCGGTTAGCCCTTGTTGTATTATTCTAGTTTTACAGACAAGGAAACCAAGGGACAGGTCCCTGGTCCAAGGCACCACCACATTTCGTAAATGGTGGCGGTGGGAGTCAAACCCAGGCAGCCAGGCTTCAGAGCCGCCCTACCCCCTCCCCCTGCTCCTTAAGACTGCACGACCCCGACCCCATGATCCGAGGGAATTCAGCTGTCACAGCAGTCCCTGGCTCACCCAGGCCCCACAGCCTCTCCTCACTCAGAGGCCCCCACCTAGCCGTCCACCCCTAGAAACAGCACAGGCCTGAGCCTGAGGGCAAGTCCCAGCTCCACCCCAGAGCTGGGACCTGGTGAGTCATTCCCCTCCCCACTTCAGTCCCCCACATTTGTAGAAAGAGATAGTAAGGAACTCCCCCAGGAAAGGATGGGTGAGGGTGGGAGTGAGCACAGCATCAGGAGTCTCCCTGCCCCCTCTGATCCCCTAAGCCCTCCTGGCAGAGGTGGCCATGGCATTCCTTTCTCTGGGTTCAGCAGAGACAAGGTTGAAATTTTTCAGAAGGAGCTTTACTGAGACGTTAAGAAGAAACAAAGACCTTTCTTTTAAGTCTAGGAAGTACAAGGAGCGTGTATTGTAAATGAAGGCCATGCATCATCAGAGCCTACAGGCGACGTGTGGCCATTGGCGACTGTTCAGAAGCCAGGTGCATGAGCCTGGCCAAGAGCAGAGGTTGCAGGTCTTATACCCAGTCAGGAGTCAATTTAGATCCTTGCCAGCCAAGTTCCCAGTTTCATTTAAGTTCCCTGTGGGCTCTGGATCCCCTGCAGAGGAGCTATAGCCCACATCTCCTCCCCACTGAACCTCAGGCCTGTGGGTGCCTGGCTGGGTCTGGGCCTCCTGAAACCCAACCCTGTGGCCAGCGGAGGCCTGGTCTGACCTTGCATGAGCGGTCCCTTCTCTCTAAGTTCCCTGCAAGTCTTCTCTGGCCCTTGAGCCTTCCTGTCCTGTATCCAGGGCCACAAGAATCCGTCCCCCCCCATCCCCCACAAGGGTCCCTGGAGGCTCCAGGTCAGCTGCTGGAGAAGCAGAGAGCCTGCCAAGAGGATCCTCCAGGAAGCCGACCCCTAAATCCCCAGGCTTCCCAACTCCTAGACTTCCCATCCATCTCTGGTCTCTAGCTCTACTCCTTCTCCACACCCCCACTTGCTCGCCATCGGCCCTGCCCTGGGTATTCCTCCTATGACCTCCCCTTTCCCAGTCTCCGGTCTGACTCTGGGCTAAGGACCACGGAGCCCCAATCCAGCCATGTTTCTGGCCCAGCCCGACTCCCAGGGACAGCCCCCGGGGCTGTCCTCTGGGACCTCCAAGGTCAAGAACTTACTCAGTGAGTACCTAGTGCAGGGCCCTGAGCTGGTGCTTTGCACTTCTTTCATGAGCCTGCAAACATTGTCCCCATTTTACAGAGAAGTACACTGGGCTCAGATCCAGAAGGTAACCTTTCAGCCATGATGGTGAGGTCAAGCTTTTATTAGGAGGAGGGACGAGGGTCATGACTCCAGAATCCATGCCATTTCTACTATATCACATGTCCCTGTGAGAACAGGCCTTACAATGCATGAGACAATAATATAAAACAATTATTATGTAGTGAGTGCAGATTGTTTATGAAGGAATAGTGCTGGGTACTTTTTGTTTCTTCTGTTTTCTACAGTCCTGAGAAGCAGGTACGGGTATTACCCTTACAGTATAGATGAGAAGATTGACTCACAGAGAGGTTAAGTAACTGGCCCAGGAACACACAGCTACTAAGCGGCAGAGCTTAGTAGAGACTTATGCCCCTTTGACACTCCCCAGGTATCTGCCTCATCTTCTCTGGCCTTTGTGCCCCGGCAGAGTTTCCCTCAAGGGTCCGAGAGTTGGCAGGGGCTACAGCGATTCTCCCCAAGGTCTGAGCTGGTTCTAAAGTCCCCAAAGCTAGAGAAGGTTGTGTCCTTTGTCTTTGGTCCAGGGAGTATGGACCCCATGTGGTGTCCCCTGACAGAGTCAGCCCCCTCCCCTCCACACACAAACCCAGCAGGGCCCCATCCTGCTGATCATGGCCTTGATCATGAATGGCTCGCCCAGATCTTTTATGGCCTGGCTGGGTCTGGGGAGGGGGGTGGAGGGGACTGACTCTGTCAGGGGACACCACATGGGGTCCATACTCCCTGGACCAAAGACAAAGGATCATGAATGGCTCGCCCAGATCATGAATGGCTCTCCCAGATCTTTATTTCCCTTGGAGGGGCCTCCTGGCCTATGATCTTGCTGCTACTCCAGCTCCTAAGCCTGTCCCTCACCGTCTAGACCTGATATCAGACCGGCCCACCTGGCTCTGGCTCCTCAACCTCGATTTCGGCCCATCCTGTGCTGCATGTCTCCTAGTGGCTCACAGCAATGGCTCCCATATACTAAACCTTCTCTCCTGCAGCCCAGAGCTCAGGGCTAAGTACAAGTGAGGCACCAGTGAGCCGTGGCCAAGGGCATTAGTTGAGGCTCCAGCAAACCTGAACTTGAATCTCTGCCTTGAAATGAACTAAGCTTTGTTTAGACAAGTGATTTACCCTCTGTGCCTCAGTTTCTTTGTCTGTGAAATGGAGATATTAAGAGTACCTGCTTCATAAGGTTATTACGGCATCACTTGCAAAGCCTGCTCCTGAGTATCACGGACCCTGTCTTTGTCCCCTACCACATTCCTGGTGTATCAGCTCAACTCGGGAAGATGTGGCAGTGGGCTCCCTCTCCTTCCTTTCCAGAACCCAGCTCCCTGGGGCTCAGCTAACTCTCCAAGAAAGGAAAAAGAAGGCCCGGAACTTTGAACTAGGAATTTAGGAGCAAGAACTCTATATAGAGTTCCCGAAAATTGATGAGAAAGAGGTCAGCCCAGTTCATATCCATGTCCAGGGCTAGGTGGAAGCACCAGGAAGCTCCCTCTAACCATCGAGTTATTTTCTCCACTCTGGGCCTCATCAGTAAAATACGGATATTCACCCCAGCCCTGTTCACTCATTAATTCTTCATTGAACAAACATTAACGTTGACTATGTGCCAACTATTCAGTTAGCTGATGGGGAGAAAGAGTCAAAGGAGATGTCTCTTCCCTCAGCGAGGTTACAGAATGGCGAAGAGATGAGTAAATAGGCAGCTAGATACTAGGTAATACATGTCTTCTTGGAGGTAAGAGGATGCTGAGTGTGGAGGGAGAAATGAGGAATAGCAGTGGGGACGTGGTTCCATAGTGTAGCGGTGAGCACGTCTGCTTTACACGTAAAAGGTCCTGGGTGCGTGCCCCAGTGGAGCCACGGCCCATCGTCTACGACCATGCCACTCTGAACAAGCCCAATGTCTGATCTTGGAAGCTAAGCAGGGTCGGACCTGGTTAGTACTTGGATGGGAGACCAGCTAGGAAGACCAGGTGCTGTAGGCATAAGTGATAATAAATAATAAAATAAATAAGGAATAACGGTGGGTGTCTGGACGTGCTTCTCAGCCACTCATCCGTTTCACAAGTATTTACTGACCACCTGCTTGTGCCAGATGCCCAGTAAAGATGCTCACACTCAGAAAGGCTAATCTTGACATGAGTTTAGAAGGTAACATTACTAGAATAAGGAAATGATGACCAGAGAAACAGAGTAACCTAAAGCTTTTATAGCATCGCTAGTGTAACACGATTAAAACCACAGGCCCCGTGTGGTCCAGCCTACGCATGGAGCCAAAGAAAACAAATCACACTATCAGCACCTTAAAGAATAATTGAGCCTTCGGTGCTAGGTTTCCTTACCAGGGTCTTCTCAAGGGTTTTACACAGCTAACCACATAGAAATCATGCCAATAATCTCCCTAAATATCTTTCCCTCCCCCACAAAACTCCAGGATACCTTTAAATATCTTTCCAATTCTCTCTGTACCTGGTTCCCTCATTGCCATGCTCTTCTATTCCCAGTCCCTTCCTATCGTCACCTACCAAGCCAGCAGGCACTTCAAACATACAGGAATCGCACAGTACATTCGTTTCCAAGGGCCTCCGTAGCAAAGCGCCACAAACTGGGGAACTTATAACAACGAACATACATTGTCTCACAATTCTGGAGGCTACAAGTCCAAAATCGAGGTATAGGCATCATCGCTCTTAAGAATCTAGGGAAGGATCCTTTCTTGCCTCTTCCAGTCTCCAGCGGTTGCGCACCATCCTTGGCATCCCTTAGCTTGCAGATGCATCGCTCCAGCCTCGGCCTCCGCTGTCACGTGGTGTTCTCCCTGTGCATCTGTCTCTTCACCTTTTACAAACCCCAATCGTATTAGATTAAGAGTCCATACCTACCCCAGTATGACCTCAGCTTAACTAATTACATCTTCAACAACCCTCTTCTCAAATAAGGTCACATTCTGAGGTTCTGGGGGTTAGGAATTCAACCTATCTTTTAAGGAGACACAATTCAACTCAGAACATTGCACATCCCTGATCTGAGCTCCATGGATTTGTGTCGATCTGAAGGGCAGCCACGGCCACATTTTTACCATCAGCTCTGATGGGCTTCATTTCCCATGCAATCTCTAGGAGCAACTTAGAGTGCAAGTGAAGTCCAAGACATTTTTAAATATTTAACCCCAAAGTTCTCTTCCTTCTGAGCTTCAAAACCTCATTTTACCATTCCCCGGTATATAATTTTCCATAGACGTTTTCCCAGTTTTTCTTGCTAATACGTAGTTACGGATTTTTATATATATACATACAGTCTAGACACTCTCCATCCTGACATGCTGTCATTCCGGTAAAGTGAGGCAGTCTTCCACACAGCATTTGGAGTGTGGACCCTATGACCTCTCATTTAGACATCAGCATTTCTCTGATCTCTAAGGCTCTTCACCTCTCTGTTCTTCCTGTGGAATGTTCACTCAGTCAATTCCAAAAGTATTTATCGAATGACTACTAGATGCCAGACACCGTTCTAGGCAACAAAAGTATAGTAGTGAGTGAGCAAAACAGACTAAAAGCCTTGCCCTCATCGTGATGACCTTCTTGGGGAAGAAACAAACAAAAAAATATATGCAATATGTCTGATGATATAAGAGCTATAGAGAAAATAAAGTAGGGTAGAGGGATATAGACTGCTGGGGGAGTGACAGTTTTAAATATGATGGTCAAGGATGTTCTCATTGAGAAGTTAACATTTGAGCAAAGATCTGAAGGAGGTGAAAGAGTAAGCCAAGTGGCTCTCTCGGTGAAGAACATTCCGGGCCAAGAGAATGCCACGTACCAGGACTCTAAGGTGCCTGCCATGTTTAAGGAACAACAAGGAAACTAATGAAACCAGAGTGGATAGTGTGGGGGGCATATAGTAGTAGCAAGTGAGGGCAGAGAGAGAATAAAGATAAAGATGGGAACAGATTCTGCAGGGACTTGTAATGATGGTGGCACGTTTTAAACGCGACTCAAAGTCCATCGAGGAATGGCATTTCCTGTAAATTGCTCCATTTTCTGGAAGAAACTGGCTTGTGACAGTTATTCTAAATCCTACGCCATCACCGGTACTATGATAGAGACCAAGACCCAGTAGGTCTGGCCTCAGACAGTGGAGCAGGGCAATAGCCTTCAATCCAAGCACATATGACCTTGACCTTCTCGTGATCCAAACAGGCTGACTTCTTAAGGCATTAAATAACATGAAGGATGGAAGGGAAATCAAATCTCCACTTGCAACTTCTTGTGGGATGTATCAGGATGGGCTAAGTTGCCATAACATAGGAGTCAATAATAATTCAATGGCTTAAAGTGTTTCTATTTTTCATGCAGTAGTTATAAGGTGAGCACTTCAGGCTAATGGGTGGCTCTGCTCCACAGAGTTATTCAGGGACCCAGACTGATAGAAGCTCCGCCGTCTTCACCTCATGGCTTCCAGAGTTGCTCTAGTTGTCACCATTCCCACCAACAGGAAGGGAGAAAGAGGGATTCCCTCTTAATCGAATGAGGTGGAAGTAGCATATACTTCTTCCACTCACATTCCATTGTCAAGAACTACATGGTCCCAGCCAGCTACAGAATCATCTTCAGCTTTACGCAGCATGACACGAAGTACCAGAAGTCTCTCTAGACGCTCACTAGTGTGCTCCTCTCCTGCCCCCTCACTTCCTCCTTCACCCTTTTCCCTCCCCCAGCCCCACATACATATTATAGGGCTCCCTTTCCAGCCAGAAGAGCCCCCTGGGTTTACCGGCCATGCTGGGTCACTCAGAGACAGCTGGAAAACCTGGAGTCTTGTCCACTCCCCATCCTCCCTGGAATGTGCGGTTCTTCCTCTATGCTGTTTTACTTCCAAAACAGTCTCGCGAGGCATTTCTAGTGAATAAAATTGCCCACTTCATTACACAAGTAATTCAAGTTAGCTGGACAAAGGGTGCGCACTGGGGATTAGCAGATTAGGCCAGACAGGTAGACAGGCGCCAGCGCATGAGAGCTTTACGAATCTGTGTTAACAGAGCCCCGACGAAGCCAGTGAGTGCTTGAGGCAAGACAGGAACCTGATTGGAGAGGTGTTTTAGAAAGCCATTCGGGTTATCGGGGAGGAACGGATAGGAAGGACCGAGATCAAGGGCGGGGGGCCTGCCAGGAAATCGTCGCAGCATGGAGATGATAGTGCTTCATCTTAAGATTGCGTGAGGATTGAGGAAGGGCTGTGCTTGGTGAACCCTACGCCCTCCATACATGCTGACTCTGCTTCTTAACCCAAGTGCAAGGTGATGAGGCCTGCACTAAGGTGATCGTCGTAGCGGGAATAGAGGAAGGTGGATGCAAGAACTAGGAAAAAGTTAGAAAGTGGGGGATCAAGGGATTATGAAGCGGAAGAGGAAGGAGTTCAAGGAGCGCTACCAGTCACTGAGATTGACACCTCGCAGGGAGTGAGGTGACAAGTTGACTCTGAGATGCCTGTCGGACGTCATTCAGGTGGAGATTTCAAATGGGCAGCTGAATCTACTGGTGTCAAGGCCAGAAGAAAGGCTGGCCTGAAAATACGGTTTTGGAGTCTTCATCATAAAATAGTGATTGAAGCCACTTTCCCCGAGGAAAGTGGATAAAAAGAGAGGAAGAGCCTGGGGAACTTTAAGGGACAGAGAGAAAGGAGCCCACAGAGGAAAAAGAGGAAAACCAGGTGGAGAGAGAGGTCGGCAGCATCATGGGCTGCCGACGGCCAGGTCAGGTCAGGACGCAGAAGGTTCCCCCGATTTGGTGAAAAAGACATTGTCGGTGGCTTTGGTGGCCTTGGCGAGTGCAGTTTCAGCGGAGTGGCGGAGGCGGAATTGAGGAATGAGTGGGCAGGTAAGGGTGGAGCGGGCTGGGAGCAAGTGTAGTGCGTTATACAAGAGATTTGACCTTGAAAGGAAGGGAGAAACGCAGCGAACGTGGCGGGGCAAGAGGTTCCGAGAGGGAGCGATTGGAGCAGGTGCAAACGCTGATGCGGAGGGATCAGGAGAGGGTGACAGGACGACAGTGAGAGTGTAGGATGGAGCGAGGTGGCCACAATGGAGGAATGTCCCCACAGGGGACACAGGGCGAGGTCCACGATGCAGCAGAGGTACTGACCTTGGGTGTGCGAGGTGGGGAGGAGACAAGCAGGGAGCTGCTGAGAGAGGAGATTGAGGACCTGGATGCGGCAGCCGAGCGGACTTTATAAGTCACGTGAAAGGCCACAGATGCTGGAGGGATGCTGTCATTATACAACTGTGGGTCGAGGACCCAAAAGCCACAGGCTGACCTAAGGAGGCCCGGGCCAGGCTAAAAGGGGAAATGGTGCCTGGGAAACAGCGGGCCAGGCTCACGAAAGTCAAATGGGGGCGCTGGGAGAGCGAGCACGCATGCGTGGGCGCACAGGCCGGGCACTGCCGAGAGGGCTGGTCTGGACCCGGCCGGGGCCCGGCTAACGCTACCTCCATCTTGCATAGTGGGACTTGGTGTGCGAATCCAACAAACTGAAGGAGATGGCCCAGTCTGCGTACATGGCGGGCACTCTGGTCGGCGGGATCGTGCTGGGAGACCTGTCTGACAGGTGAGACCTTGGGGCCTCCTTAGGACGGGGCACAGCCAGTGGAGATGACTGCGCCCCTTTCCGCTCCACCCATGAACCCCCAAAGAGGCAAAGATCTGAGGGGTGGTCCTTGCAGTGTAGACTTGAGCAAGTTTCAATCCTTTTCTGGGCCACAACCTCTCTACTCCAACGCCCTTGCAACTTGAGTTTCCCAGCCTCCTCAGACCCAGTGGGGAAAGGCCGTTGCTGGGTGGCAGTGGAGGCAGAACGAATGGTCTCCTTAGAAAGGGGTAGTCCTTTGACCCCTGCTCAGGCAGCTAAGCTGTGGGTGAAGATTACTCATTAACTCAAACTTCTAATTGCAAACTTATTCCCATAAAAAAATAGCAATTACAAGCAAAGCTCTGCGTGGGGTGGAAGTTACATGCCCTAGCTGGGAGGTGAGAGGTCCAGCCCTTTGCTCCAGGTCTGCAGAGTCACTCACTTTGGCTGGCTCACAGTGACTCAACCAAACCCTTCCTCTTCTTTGAGCTGCAGGTTTGGCCGAAAGCCCATCCTGTCCTACAGCTACCTGCTGCTGGCGGCCAGTGGCTCAGGTGCAGCCTTCAGCCCCACCCTCTCTACTTACATGGTCTTGCGCTTCCTGTGTGGCTTCAGCAACTCAGGTGTTACCCTGAGCACCGTGATCTTGAGTGAGCCACAGGGGGAGGGGGCAAGGGGAGCAAGAGTTTGGGGAGCACCAACCTGAAGCCGAGAGAATGGGGTATGGGCCCAGCTCAACCACAGGTCCCCTATGACCTCCGTAAAGCAAGGCATTGCCCCTCTGGGGACCTCAGAGGCCCTCTCTGAACATAACAACAAGTATAATAGCAGCAGTTGTCAACACCGCGGATTCACCCTGAGCCTGGCACTCGGCTGGGCACAGGATCTCACTCAGTCTACACACACAAGTGGGTGATACTACGATCCCCATTATACAGATGAGGAAACTGAAGCAAACGAGGGAAGTTACTTGCCACTAGAGAGGCAGTCGAGAGCATGGGCTCGGCAGTCAGCAGACCTAAATTTGAGCCCTACCTTCTTCATCCTCAGTCACAGCATCTGTAAAATGGGGGCGATGAACCTTTAGAATCAGAGTCAGATCAAGGAGCCAGTGAGAGTTAGGAGCTGGTGTCCCTTCACAGAGAGGCACCCAGGGGCCCAGTGGGACCCTAATCTGGCCCTTGGGCTCCTTCTGCAGATGTTGAGTGGGTGTCCATCCAGATGCGGGCCATCACGTCGACTGCGATTGGCTACTTCTACACCGTCGGCCAGTTCATTCTGCCCGGCCTGGCCTACATCATTCCCCAGTGGCGCTGGCTACAGTTAACCGTGTCCGTTCCTTTCTTTGCCTTCTTCCTGTTGTCTTGGTATGTGGCCCTCTCCCCTTTACCTCCTTTCATAGGCCCACCAGAGCCAAACAGGGGAAGGCCACGCTTGACCAGGCTGGCCAGCTCTGTCCCCGGGACACCCCTGTCCCAGAGTCAGGAAGGGCATTTCGGGGAAGAGAAATGACCTACACGAAGGCATGCTGCAGGAGGGACAAGTGTCTGGGAGTGTTCAGGGACTGCCTACCGCAGACAAAGAGGTAAGTAGAGATGGATGGGAGGCGGCCAGGCTGTAGTAAGCACAGAAAACCAGGGAGGTCGCGGCTTCGTGGGGACAGAGACCACCGCTGAAGGTGGCTATGGTGCTGAAAGGCCTGGGCAAGCTTCTCTTTGTGAAATCATAGCATAAAAGGACAGACCCAAGCGGGGATGATTGACGGAAGGGAGGTGACTGTATGGGCGGGACTCTGCGGGACACGTCTAAGAGGCATTTTGAAGAAAAAAAATCCACAGGGTTTGGGGGCTTCTGGATTTGAGATATAAAGGAGAAGAAAGCTCAAAGCCTGGGGACCTGGGAGAATCGAGGCGCCTGGGTCAGAGGCCCCGAGTAAGTCGAGGGTTCATTATCAACATGTCCACGTGAGGACACACTGAAGACAGGAAATGAATCCCTAGAAGGTAATTGGAGCCAAAGAATAGGAAATAAGGAACGAATTCAGGAAAGGAGAAGCAGAGCATTGAGCAGCCCTTTCCTGAGCACTTACTATGTGCGAGGCCCTATTGTGGGCATCAGCCTGCATTGTCTCTGGTCCTCACAGCATCTCTGTGTGAAGGGGCCATTATTATCCCCGTTTCACAGACGAAGAAACCAGGGCTCAGAGAAGTGAAGCAATCCCCAGGGTTACACAAAAAGATACAGAACTAGGATGGGACTTCCGTTTGGAAATGAAAAGTAGAAGCTTCTAGAGGATATGGGCAATCTTGGGGTGAGAAATGGTCAGAGGGTCCAGGGTAGAGCCAGGAAATGGAAGCCGAGAAGAAGCAGAGTCAGGAGATAAAATAAGAGTGGGGGCCAACAGGGTATAGTCAAGATCTTGGACCCCTTCGTCATGTGACTTGGGACAAGCCTCACCCACGCCAAGCCCCAAGATTTTTCTAAGCAAAATGAAGGTGATAATGCCTGTTACCCAGAGTTACACGTGCCTGGCCCATAGGAATTCTTTCTAACTGGAAGAATGATGACCACTGTGGTCATCATTCTCAGGGAGAGGCCCGAGTCCAAGCTCTGACGCTGTGACTAGGCGGAAGTCACTGATAATCCTGGCTGAAAAGTGTCAGGGCAGAGACAGAAACCAAAACCCAGGATGGTGGGCATTGATGAACCCCAAAAGCCACCACTACCAGCTGGGCCCAATGGTTTGAAGCCAAGTGACCAACACCCACTGCCCGAAGGGCCTTGCTAGGGCCAGATCCTGGGGACCCGTGGGGGCCACAGCCAGAGCTGATTTCACCTCAGTCCAGACTTTTCCAAATATTGGTCCTTTCTCTCCACACCTCTGCCTCCCCCATCCCCCTTCACCTAGTGACCCTCAGGGACTGCCCAGGGAGAACCGACCCCAAAAGTACAGCCCAGAGATGAGGGAGGGCGAGGTTGGCTAATCACTTGCCAACCCCAAGACCCCATGTTGTGCTTGCGCCCGCCCTCCCCACACCCCCAGCAGAGTTGGTCCTTTGCAAGGAAATCCAAGCGTCCTCAAGCCCATTCCCTAGGCCACAACCCTCACCTCAGCCCCCTTTCCAAGCTCTGCCAGGATTGTAGTCCTGCCCTTCTTCACCCAGGACCTGGAATGCCACCCAAGGAAGGCTGGGGAGGTGGATGTGCAGGATTCTCCAGCCTCAAACGTGTCATCTCTTCCCCTGGCCCCATCTGCCTTGGCCCAGGGCCCAAGGATCCTAGCTAAGGAAGACACCCAACGATAACAAGCAGCCCAGATAGGGGGCAGAGGAAAGGCTCTTCTGGAAGGGGAAGAAAACGCTGGAATTCGTGCTGGCTGCAGGCAGCCCAGGTGCAAAGTTGGCCAACTTTAAATTCCATGAAATCGACAATAAGGCAGCTCAGGTTTCCGGGCCTCTGACCCCCTGGCCCTGGCTATTGATGTCCTTCCAACTTCTCAAAAGGCATGGGGTGAGCCACTGTGATTTCATTCTGGCCCCCAGGTGGGTACCAGAGTCTATACGCTGGATGGTCCTTTCTGGAAGGACTCCAAAGGCCCTGAAGATCCTCCAGTGGGTGGCTGCCTTCAATGGCAAGAAAGAAGACGGAGAAAAACTCAGGCCGGAGGTAGAAACTGTCGTCTGGGGCAGGAAACTGGCTCCGCTCTCGGGCTGGGCCCTCCTCTCGCCTCTGTTTCCCCTGCTCACAAGCCGACCTCACATCTGACACTCGAAGCAAGCGCCTCTCAAGGGGCCGTGCTCACACCTCCCCCTCTTCTTCCTCCTGCCCACCAGCTGCTCACTAATGGCATTTTTCCCCTTCCTCTGCCCCAAGGAGCTCATACACAACCTGCAGAAGGAGATCTCCTTGGCCAAGGCCAGGTACAGCGTAGGTGACCTGTTCCGGACACCCATCCTGCGCCGTGTAACCTTCTGTCTTTCGATCGCCTGGTAAGTCACCACCCCTCCCTGTCTACACTCTAGCACCTCTGCCAAGGCAGGGGTGATGGCCAAGGCCTCCAGCAGGCTCACCTCTCAGGTGAGCAAAGCCTAGGGCGCCTCCAAGAGGAGTCAAGAGATCCTCTCCCCTGGGCAGCCCCGGCCCAACCTTGACCTCAGGTATCAGCTATCCCTGCCCCACACCCGGATCCAGCCACCAGGGTCTACTTCTCTGGGGTCACACCCACCCCACCCATAGGGAGAATGTCCCGAACCCCCTCACCAACTCATAGCCCTGCCATGGCAGTTTCCCCATGCTGTGCCTCTCTGTCACCGCCCCCGCCACTGGTCCAGCTCTGCCCTCCGAGACCCCACCGAGCAAGGCGGAGCCTCAGGGCTTGAGACTTGAAGACAGAAATTGTGTTCCTCCTGAGCCTTCTCTTCTGTCTGACGTTCCTCGGCTCCTTCAGAGTCCTTTCTGTGACCTGGTCTGAAGCCCTTCTCCAACCTGGCCATCCCCGAAGAGGACCCGATTTGTCTAGGAATTCTTCAGAAACCATCCGACCCTCTGCGAAGGGGAGGGGAGGCATCTGACCCGTGAACACATCTCAGCTTTCATCTCCCACATTTGGGATGTTAAACTACCACCCAACCATCACCTCCTGTGGTCCCCAAGAGTCCTTCCAGCCCTGATATTCTCTGGAGTCGATTATGTGGCACCCTTGCCCCACACTCTAGACCATGCCCATGTCAGACGTAACCAATCCCAACGCTTTCTCGGTGAGCCCAGACACAATCTCAGAGACCTCAAAATGTCACTCAGGCAACCCTGATCAATCAGTTGCAGTTGGGACAAAAAAATGAAACTCTTCGTCATCCTAGTGACCCATTGACCAGAATGGAGAAAGGTCCCAGCCTGGCAGCAGGTGCTGATCGATCCCTCCCTGCCCCTCAGGTTCTCCACAGGTTTTGCCTACTACAGTTTGGCTCTAAGTGTGGGAGAATTTGGATTCAACCTCTACCTCCTCCAGCTCATCTTTGGTGGAGTCGACATCCCAGCCAAGTTCCTCGCCATCCTCTCCATGAGCTATCTGGGTCGGCACACCACCCAGGCCACTGCCTTACTCCTGGCAGGAGGGTGCATCCTGGCTCTCGTCTTTGTGCCCTCGGGTGAGAGGCTGGAACTATCCCAGGACCCTCTGAAAGAGGCTGACCCACACAGGCCAGTGTGTCTGTGGGCATCACAGGCTGGGAAGTGGGATGTGAGGGACTCCAGTTCTACTGACCTTGTCTCTAATTCCCCATGTTACCTTGAGCAGGTCCCTGTGCTCTCTGGAGCTCAGGTGTGTCATCTAGAAAATAGCCCACTCAGGCTAGATGATATCCAAACTCCTTCTGAGAGCTGACTAGCACTGGGCAAAGTATGGCGGTATCTGGACAGTGTGCAGAATCGCTCCAGGGTTGGGCATGGCCTGGCTGGCATCACCACAGTACACGAGCTGGGGAGGGGACACAGCAGAGCCTAGCACAACTCCGGAAAAACCATTTTCATTTTGTATGCACGTTTGTGTGTTGATACAGCTACATCCTTCCAAGGGAACTTGAGATATTTCAGGACAAGAATACATACAAATAAATATAAATAGGAATAGGGCATGAGAGCCAGGGGAAAACCCAAAGGCAGCAAGACACAAACCTGAAAAGTTCTAGGAATAGCAGAGCAGCTATCACTCAGCTTTAAGTTTGGATCTGAGCTTCCCAGCAGCCAAAGCAAAAAGGGAGACAAAGTCTGCTGAGGAGGGAGAACACTCAGGTGCTCCAGAGCCCCAAGGCCCCCCACATGTTCTTCCCTGTGCAGACTTGTGGACCCTGAGGACAATACTGGCTGTGTTTGGGAAGGGATGCCTGTCCAGCTCCTTCAGCTGCCTCTTCCTCTACACGAGCGAGCTATACCCCACAGTCATCCGGTAGGTGCTGGGCCTGGGGCCAGCCCAGACAAAGGATACAGGGTCAGGTGGGATTGTGACATCTTCCTGCCCCCGCCCAGGGGCCCCAGAGCTGTCCTTTAAGAACCCCACACGCAGGCTGCCAATCCCTTCTCTGACTCCCAGGCAAACAGGTATGGGCATAAGCAACCTGTTCACCCGCATCGGAAGCATGACGGCCCCGCTGGTGAGAATCACAGGAGAGTTCCACCCTTTCATCCCCAATGTCATTTTTGGGACCGTCGCCCTCCTGGGAGGCAGTGCTGCCTTCTTCCTGCCCGAGACGCTCAATCGACCCTTGCCAGAGACCATCGAAGAAGTGGAAAACTGGTCAGTGCCCTGCCTCTGACCCCCTCAGTGTCCCTCGGGGAAGCAGGTCTAGGCCCAGGAATTTCCTGAGTTCTCTTTCCCTAGGTCCCCACAGACAAAGAAGCCAAGGCAGGAGCTAGAAGCAGAAAAGGCAACCCAGAGGATCCCTCTGCAGCCCTGCGGAGCGGACCCGGACCCCATCTGAGGGCGGCAGACCCTTTTCCCTGCCTCCAGAGAATAATCCCAGGTCCCTGCCTGCCTCTGGGCTCCACGAGCATCGTGGGGGGCGGGGGGACCCTGGGAGGGTCCATGCTCTTAGAACAAAGTCTTCTGAGAACTTGGCGAAGGCATTTCCACCACCACAACCACAGCCCCCAGCCCAGCCCTGACCAGTTCGAAGATTCGACCACCAGCCTTCCTGTACCCCCTTACTCTCGCCCTCCCTGCAACCCGGGCCCTGCCATTCTTCCGGCCAGCCCTTCCTCACTGCCACATTCCCCTCTGGTCCAGCTCCCTTTCCCTGAGGTCCCCCGGACCACCTGGCTCAGTCCTAACAAAGACAGTCTCCCCTTCTTGCCCTCCACCCCTTCCTTCAATGGGAGGTTTCAATAAATGGCAATGAAGAAGTCGTGCCGCTGTGTGGACGTGTGAGCTGCACAGCCGTCTGCCTGTGCTTGCACGTGCATGCACGCGTGGGCGCACAGGGACATGCAAGCTGGGCGGATGTGAACGTGTGCGTGCGTGTGTGAGTCTGCTGAGGTACGTATACGCTAAGCCTTACATATCAGCCTGCTCGAGCTCCCATAATAACATGCCACAGACTGGGCCACTTAAACCACATACTTTTCTTTCTCAGAGTTCTGAAGGCTGGCAAGTTCAAGATCAAGGTGCTGGCAGACTCGCTTCCTAGTGAGGGCTGTCTTCCTGACTTGCGGCTGACCGCTTTCTAACCGTATCCTCCCGCGGAGGGAAGAGAAAGGAAGCAATCTCTCTGGTGCCTCTTCCATAAGGACGCTCAGCCCAACATGAGGGCCCCACCCTCGCAACCTCATCTAACCCCAGTTATCTCCCAAAGACCCCGTCTCCAATTACCATCGCACTAGAAGTTAAGGCTTCAACATACGAATGTGAGCAGGAATACGATATAGTCCATAGCGGGTTCTGTGCTTGGGCATATCATGTGTGTATCTACAGGTCCCAGTGTGCATGTGAGCAGATGACTGGACAGACCCAGAGTGGCTGCAGACAGAAGCCGGGGCTCCTGCAGTCATGACCTTCCTGTCCTACTTGCCCCAAGTCTCTGATCCACGTCCCAGCCCTGCGCCCACCAGACAGCCTTGTCTCCTAGTTAACTGAGAAAACTGCAGCCAACACCGACCACCTTCGATGTCGGCTGCCATGTTTCCCACATTTCCTCCCGTCGCAGCAGAAAGCCCGGCCTCCAACGGGGCCCAGCCTTCAGCCTCGCCCACCAGCACTATCTGCTTGGCTCTCTGCCCAGTCCCTCTCTCCTGGCTCCTTCCATCACCAGTTAAATAAGCTCGAGCCTCTTCTATCTTAACAAAAAGCAAACAAGCAAACGACCCCTCCCTGGATGCAGCATCTCCCTCCAGCGACCACACTGTCTCTCTTGTTCAAATCCCAGCTCCATTGAGGAGCAGCCTGCCCTCCTACCCCCGCTTTCCAAGCTCATACATCTCCACACTGCACTCTGGCTCCCCCACCCCTTCCATGAAACTGCTCTCGCCAAAGACACTCATCACTCCTGTGCTGAATCCATAGGTCACTTTTCATCCCTCTTCTGGCTTGCCCTCTCAGCAGATTGGGTTCTATTGGCCACGCCCTCCTCCCTCGGTTTCTGAGATGCTCGCAGCTCCTTCTCAGTCTCCTCTGGGGTTTCCTCAAAGTTCTACGTTCCCAGAATCTGCTAACTAAACAGTTGCGTGACCCTGTACCTCTGGTCATGACTGAGTGGACAACTGGGCACTGCTGGTCCGAATCTCATTAACCTTGGTCTGTCGGGTCTGGGATGTGAGTCATGTGGGTTCTAGTCCATTTCTCGATCCTTGTCCTGGGAAGGCAAGTTAGCATGACAGGGGGTTGGCACAGATGCAAGTCGAGCAGAGAAAGCCAAGAACAGCGGAAGAACCAAGCAGGTACACAGAGAAAGGGAAACGAGACATGGGCCCAGATGAACAGAGCTGGTGAGACTATCTGCACTGATTCCCCGTGAATTCCAGGTCCCAGATCCTTATCGTTCCTGGAGGCACTTTCTGGCCCTGGTTCTGGGAAATAGCCCTGAATCCTCAAAAAAAGTCTCTCTTTTTGTTTAAGCTAAATTTGAGGATTTTTGTTCCTTATAACCAAAAAATTCCAAAAGCAGTTCCTCTTCCTCTACCATGGCTTAAATGCTGACATGCCCCAGAACTCCTGCCTAGGACCGCTTCTGCTAATAATCTTCCCAGCCCTGTCCAGTGGAAATATGATGTAAGCCACGTACGTCATTTAAAAATGCCTAGTCACTATTTTTAAAGTTATAAAAGTGAAGTTATTTTAATAATATGTATAATAATAAATTGCATTTAACCCCATATATCCACATATTACCATTTCCACATGTAATCAACATAAAAGTTATCAATGAGCTATTTTATAGCCTTTAAATTATATCAAGTCTTCAAAATCTGATGCGTATTTTATCCTAATGGCATGTATCATTTCAAACTATATCAATTCAGGCACTCAGTAGTGGCTACCACGTCGGACAGCTCAGACACACTCCAAGGCTTTGATTATCAGACGCAGACCTAATTACTCTCAAATCTTTAATTGGATATTTGAAGAACAGCTTGATAAACATGAATGAGAGAACATATCGTATTCCTGCTTCAACCTTTCAGTGACTTCCCATTGGGATGAAGTTTAAACTCTGTCGTGGTCAGGCCCCAACCTGCTTCAAGGGGTTCAGTCTTTAACGCCCTCTATCTTGTACCCTGAAATCCAGGCTCATTCCACTTCCGTCAATTCCTAGATTGCACTAACCTTCTCTTCCCCCTGCTCTGCATATATGCCCAGCACTTGACTTCTCCCCATCCCACTCCCATTGCTCTTGGCTTAGGGTCAGCTGGCAATGGGGCCACCAAGGCCTCCCAGAGCTTGAATGGGTCTCAACCTAGAGAGAGAAGAATCGGGCTCATTGAGGAACACTAGCCACCCCACTCTCCTCCATCCTTCTGCTGTCCAGAATTCAGGGTGGCTCGCAGGACATTCCTATGTTGTTTCAGGATATTTATTGCAAAGACACACGGGAATACAAGGGAAGATGCCCAGGGAAGCACTTGCCAGTCACATGATCAGGACTCCTGGTGAACTAGGATGCTGATCAGGAGGTACTGACCCTTCACATGCCATTCCCGAACCCCCATTCTGGATCCCACCCTCTCTCCAGCTCTGCTTGTTCCCCTCCAACTCCAGCTCTTCCTGCTTCCTCTACCCCTTCTCTCTGCACCTGAGCTGGGCCTCCAAATAGCTCAGTGAATTGCCACTCGATACGGATCACCTCGCTTGGGCAGAGTCCTCCTGCCGAGCCACCTCCTTGGTTACTGGCCTTAGGTCCAGCCTTTAAAAGGAAGTCTTTGGATGGACTTCTAACTTTTGTACCAGAGATGGCTCCATAGTGTAGTGGTTAGCACGTCTGTTTTACACGCAAAAGGTCCTGGGTTCGCGCCCTAGCTGGAGCCACGGACCATACCCCAGGTGCGCCAGGCCCCCCGAGTGCGCAGGGGGAGACAGGCCCCAGGTGTGCACCGTAATTGCGTGGGAGGAGGTGCCCCACCTTCAGAGATCCAGTTCTTAAGGGAAGACGGCAACATCCGTAGGTCAGGGGTGGGAGTGCGGAGGGGAGGATTAAAGAGGAGAAAAAAATAAAAAATGATAATTTCTGCACCATCTGTCAGCCAGGTTAGCCAGGCCGCAGGCACACGGTCATAAAACACAATTTGCATCCTCGATCAGAATCTCGCTATGCGCCTGGCAGGCACCCAGAGTCTGCCAGACATCTCTCCAGGTCAATCATTTCAAACTCACGCTTGGGGCACGTGCTCTAAGCAAGAATGTTTTCTTTAATCTGCAAGTTACTTATTTGAAAGGTGTTAAAATGATAAAATTTAACAATAAAATCATACAAAATCCGGGTGTCAGAAAATCTGGGGTATGTGATAGCTGTTAGCACAATAGAAAAAGAGCTTCAGTCAAGAGGGCCGAGTTCTAAAATCACTTGCTATGTGATCACGGAAACTCTCTTGCCTACTCTGAACCCTGGTCTTTTTATCTGCACAATGAGACATTTTCACCTGTGTGATGGCATTTATCTCTGATGGCATGTGGCTCTGTGGCTCTTCACCAGTTGGAAATCCCCAGATTTGACCCCTTTGTCCCCAGAAGATAATTCCTGGCTCTACAAATCAATTGCCATGTGACCATTTCCATTCAGAAACTCTGCATAAGCTGGGAGGCTGGTGGGAAATCCCCTTCCTAAACAGATGACCCCAGAAGCCAACCACAATTCAGTTCCTGGAGTCTCCAACGGAGTTTTACCCAGACTCAGGCTGGCCGGAAGCTGGTCAGGCACTAGGGAGGGAGCTCTCCTTCAAGGCGGGGTTGGGCACCAACCCAGAAGTGGGGGTGGGGGGGAGCAGTGTTTGGAGGGACCCACCTTTCCCCCTGCTGCCCTCAACACTCCACCCACTCCCCTGTAAGGGCACCAAGTCCTGGCAGGAGACTGGCCTCAGACCTCCCCAAGCTGTTTGTCCAGCTGTCCTCACATCCCCAGGCCACAAGGTTTTCATATACCTTGGCGTGGAGAATGTTGTCAAGCATTTGGATCCCAGCCCAGAACCAATACTGGGGGGGAAGGAGGGAGACAGGCCGGGTGGCGTCTCTCTGCGGGCCTCCCCTCTTCCCTTCCAGACGATCTCTAAGAGCTCTTTAGCTAGGCAGTCGGCACCTCTAGCGCAGCAGTTAAGGACTTGGCTTTGAAGTTAGAATAGGTTTTAACCAGTCTAAGACTTCGCATATCCCAGGACCTCAAGAAACAATCAACACCCCCCAGCTTAACACACAGAAGCGTAGTTTGTGTGAACTGCACAAAACAACAGGACATCTCGACTCCTTCCAAAGAGAAGCTGGAGATCAAACTGCTTCTCCTCCACGATAACATGGAGTCTGTGCCCAGAAGCACTGGGATGGTCTCCTTCCCTCCACGGCCCTTTGCATTGCCTAACTTGTACAGTGCCTGGGGTATCTCCTGTACCACGATGGGGCCCTTGTCATCTGCCAGGTTCAGACATATGTCAGTACATTGAATGAAGAGAGGTGGCGGGGGAGTGAATAGGAACCAGACTGCAGAGAGGGCCAGCCAGAAACCCCAAGTGGAAGCACTCCATAGAGGGCAAGTGGGAGCCCAACAATCAAGTTAGAGTATGGTGGACAAGAGCATTGACCGGGCACAGGAAGATGGGATCCCAATCCCGCTGCTCCCCCGGGGCAGGCCTGGGCAGGGAGAGAGCTACAGCACCGTGGAGCCCAGGCTATGCTGCTGCACTCACGTGGAACGTGGACGGCTTCCCGTGCTCACCTTGCAAACGGTTTCCTGTTTAGGAATACCAGAAATGTTTCGGTTGGAGTCATCCGTATGACCGGAACACCCTTTGCCAAACAGATGTGGGATGGATCGCTATACAAAACAAGTCTGAGATATCTTTTAAGGTGGCCCTTCTCAGCCTTAGCCCTCCTGACATTTGGGGTCCAAAGAGTTCTTCCTCATGCATTGTAAAATGCTCTCTTGGCACAGCCAACCCATGATCCAACAATCGGATCCCATAGAAACTCATCTCATCGTAGCTCGGGGCTGCCCTGATCATGAGGGACGAGAATTCAGGAGCCGACTGTTGGAGGAAATCAAGCGATTGTCTTAGTGTTGTGGCTAAAAATAAGTTCGTGCTGATTGCAAAAATAAAAAATAAAAAAAGTGGGGGATTTGCATCCAAGTAAGCTAGAAAGCTGAGACACCGGAAGAATCCATCTGCATCGTGTGCGATGTGGGTCTTAGGTCCCACTCCTTCGAAAGCAGCCCGACCTCTAAGTTTTCTCCCAATTGAACAAAGCTGTGGTCCTATAAGACGTAAGTGTCCCCAGAAGACCAAAGACAAGGGTTGCCAATTTTAGCAAATAAGAATCCAGGATGCTCAGTTAAATTTGAATTGCAGACCAATGAATAATTTTTTAGTGTAAGCACATCCCGTGTAATTTTACACTAGAAAAAAAATTACTTCTTGTTCTGACAGTCAGATTAATTGAGTGTCCTGTATTTTCTCTGACAACCCTCCCCAAAGACAGGTGGTTAGGATCCTGCCCACTAAAAACAACAGAAGCCCCTCAAGAGGCCACCACACTTCTCAGAACCCAGTCATTAAAAGGAAGACAAAAAAGTCCCTGCCCCCAGATGCCCAGACGGGGCCCCCACCCAGTCCACCCCTTCCCGCCACCCCTACCGCGGTCACCCTCTCCTGCCCTTTATACCCACTTGGAGAAATTCCACCCACACACAGATGCTTGGAGGGTTAATCCTTCTGCTACCAAGTCACACTTTAACTGTTCCCTCCAGGCCGAGGATTAACGACTGCCCACACAGGGGCCAGGGCGATAGCGGGCCTGAAAGTGAAGCCCCCACCAGATGAGACGAAGCTGCAAGAAACAGCGAGAAACAGAACAAGGAGAGAGAGAGAGAAGCAAGGAAGGGCGGCCCGGCCAGGCTGCCGTCTCCCTCCCAGGGCCAACTCAGATTCAGCTCTAAGAGCAACGCAGCAGCGGGAGCGGCAGCAGCCCCTCTCCTCCCACAAGGGGACAGCACGCAGACAGACACGCACACGGAGGTCCGGGGACCGGCAGTCCTCGGCCTCCCGCTGCTCGGCGGGCCCTGGCCTTATGGCCTTCAATGACCTCCTGCAGCAGTTGGGAGGCTTTGGCCGCTTCCAGCAGATCCAGGTCACTCTGATAGTCCTCCCCATGCTTCTGATGTCTTCCCAAATCACCCTACAGAACTTCACAGCCGCCGTTCCCACCCGCCATGGCTTCCTGCCTGCAGACACCAACCTCAGCAAGGATGGGGAGCTGGAGGCCTGGCTGCTCCGAGACAGGCAAGGGAGGCCTGAGTCCTGCCTCCGCTTCACCTCTCCACAATGGGGACCGCCCCTTCCCAACGGCACAGAAGCCAACGGCACGAGGGCCACAGAGCCCTGCGCCAGTGGCCGGATCTGCGACAACAGCTCCTTCCCTTCCACCATCATGACCGAGGTGAGACTACTGGGGCCTCCTGCCCCACCCCTCCAACTCCTGCATCCCCATCTTACCATCCCCCCACACACAGATGCAGCCCACGTGACCCTGATTCGTGTTGATCAGAATGCGGGAAGACCTTGGAGCTATGAAGAGCTTTGTCCGAAATGTGAGAGAACAGTGGTCGGACTGGGGGCCTCCCTGGTAGAAGAGAAGCGGAAGTCCTTGTAGAAAGCTGCTCTCTGCCCTTCTGCTCCTACCAGAGAGGAACACTCACGGGAGTTTAATATTCTCCTTTGGTTTCCCAGGGGGTGTGCGGGGGGCAATTCCACCGGGGAGGGAGGCAGGGAAGTGGTACAGAGGAAGGGAGCAAGGAGGCGTGTGGGTAGCTCGTGGACATTCCTAAACAGGGGACTCTGGGCTCCAAGTCCTAGAGACAAAAACAGTTTCCTCATTTCATGTAGAAATAGCTCTCAGCAGCTGGTGGGAATAGATGGAGAGCAGCCAAGGAAAAAGGATGGGAAAGAGAACAGGGTCGTGGGGCTCCTTTCATCTCTCGTGATTTAATGCCCTTCCCCACAAACACACACACACACACCCATTTGTAGAGTCACCCCGACCTGCTGAGCAGTTCGCCGGCTGAATTCCGCACTTTGTACCTGTCACATTCATCATGCTCTTAGCATCCGTTCTAGTCGGTGGTCTTTTGATTCAAGGAAGAGAAACTCTCTCGGATCAGCTCATGGGAAAAGTGGGTGTTACTGCAAGAATACAGAGGTTTCAAAGCATCTAGGGACAGGAAACAAAGCGGGTCCAGGCCTCGTGGAGCACGAGAGGCATCGCCATACACTTGCTCCATTCCTGTCTCCTTCTCAAGCCATTTCATCCATGTGCTCACCTTGCCACGTGACCACGAGTCCCCGCTCTGATCCATTACTTCTCAGATTTAGGGTCTACCACCAACCACAGTGTTTCTGTGTATCTTAATTCGAATTCTTAGAAAAGTCTCTTCTCAGCTCAGTGCAATACATTGATGAGCCTGGCCCCACTCCCACAACTGCATCAGGTGTCCGCACTTCATCTAGTCACCATGCCAAGGGGCAGTAGAGTGGGATCATGTGGCCCCTTGCCCCTTAGTCAGGGCTGTGCAAAGGAGATGCTCTGAGTAGGGGCTGTGGTCAAGCATAGTCCCCAAACTTGCCTGATGCAGCATCTGTCTGAAAGTGATCAAAGTTAAACCATACTCCCACCGGAGAGACCCAAGACCCAAAGCCAAAGGTGACTAAGTATGGTATACTACCCCCCAGGCACGCAGGTATCATATGTCGTCCCCCCCATGCCTACGAAATTGGGGAGACTTTCAGCCTCAACCCAAGTTCTGAGACATCCACATCTACCCACCTTAATTTGTATGTTATTGATCCTTCCAATTCTGCCACCCCATCTCCTTTCTTAAAATTTGACACTCCGGCCCGCCCTACCCCGCGGCTGGGCTGGGACGCAGTGGGGCACTTGCCGTCACTGCCGCTGGGCTTAGGAACTGAGACACTACTTGTCCACGGTCCCAGAACGTTTTGGCTTCAGCTTCTATTGCCAATATCATAAAAAGTTTTCTTGGTCCCATTGGCTTGGATAAAATGTTGGTGGATGACGTGGGTGATGTGATCGTTACTGATGATGGTGCCACCGTCCTGAAGTTACGGGAGGTAGAAAACATCCTGCAGCTAAAGTTTTCGTGAGCTAGCCCACCTGCACGACAAAGCAGTGGGAGATGGAACTACCTCCGTGGTTATCACTGCAAGAGAACGTCTAAAAAATGCAAACGAGTCAAACAGAAAATTCATCCCACATTGGTTATTAGTGGCTATCGACTTGCTTGCAAGGAAGCAGTGCGTTATATCAGTGAAAATCTAATCGTTAAAACAGTTGATCTTAGAAGAGATTGCTTGATTAATGCTGCTAAGACATCGATGTCACCCACAGTGATCGGAACAAAAGGTGATTTCTTTGCTAATATGATAGTAGATGCTGTATTCCCTATTAAATACACAGATGTAAGAGGCCAGCCTCGCTCTCCAGTCTCTTCCATTAATATTCTGAAGGCTCATGGGAGAAGTCAGATGGAGAATCTGCTCATCGATGGCTATGCACTCAACTGCCTGGTGGGATCCCAAGGCAGGCCCAAGAGAACAGTTAATGCAAAAATTGCTTGCCTTGACTTCAGCCTGCAGAAGACAGAAGTGAAACTTGGTGTACAGGTAGTTATTACAGATCCTGAAGCAGTGAACCAGATTAGACAGAGAGAATCAGACATCACTGAGTTGCAAATCTAGAAGATCCTGGCAACTGCACCAATGTTATTCCAGCCACTGGTAGAATCAATGACATGTGTCTGAAGAATTTTGTGGAGACTGGAGTTATGGCAGTTAGAAGAGTTTTTTAAAAGGGACCTTAAGCGCATTGCTAAAGCTTCTGGAGCAACTATTGTACCAACCTTGACCAATTTAGAAGGCGGAGAAACTTTTGAAGCTTCGATGTTGGGACAAGCAGAAGAGGTGGTGCCGGAGAGAATCTGGGATGATGAACTGATCTTGATCAAAAACACTAAGGCTCGTACATTTGCCTCAATTATCTTACGTGGGGCAAAGGAATTCACGTGTGATGAGATGGAGCGCTCATTACATGATGCTCTTTGTGTGGTGAAGAGAGTTTTGGAGTCAGATCTGTGGTTCCAGGTGGGGGTGCTGTTTCGGAAGCAGCCCTTTCCATGTACCTCGAAAACTACGCAACCTGCGTGGGGCCTCGGGTACAGATTGCTATTGCAGAGTTTTCAAGATCTCTCTTTATCATTCCTAATACACTGGCAGTTAATGCTGCCCAAGACTCCACCGATCTGGCTGCTAAGTTAAGAGCTTTTCATAATGAGACTCAAGTTAACCCAGAATGCAAAAATCTAAAATGGATTGGTCTTGATCTGGTCAATGATAAACCTCGAGCCAACAAACCCATGGGGGTGTTTGAACCAACCAGAGTTAAAGTTAAGAGCCTGAAATTTGCAACAGAAGCTGCAACTACCATTCTTCAAACTGATAATCTTATTAAACTACATCCCGAAAGCAAAGATAGGCACACAGGTTATGAAGATGGTGTTCACTCAAGAGCCCTTGATGACTGATCAGATTTCTGTTTTATTTATAGCAATGTTAGCTGCAATTGTCTCATACCTTGCATATGACACATTAAAGTACAATGAGCTGTCAAAAAAAATTTTTACACTCTGCTTTCCAAGGTTGACAATACTCCAGGAACTATCAACCTAGCTATTGCTCTTCTGTTCAAAACAGCAGGCAGTTTAATCCAAAAGCTCAGATTTCTTGCCATTTAGAGCAAAGAATCTGGGTAAGCAAACGCCTTGGATTTCCTTCTAAATGAAGACTTGATAGTAATTTCCTCAGCATTTTTGGTCTCAATGACTGACAAACCCAGATGCCCATTCCCTGAGATATATGGAGATGCCATGAATAATCCAATCCTCTTCCAGCAGGCACTGTGGACGGGACCATTACCCACCACCACACTTGGGCACGGCGCTTAGAAGACTTATTTCATAAGCACAGTCAGGACACCTCTTCCTTGGGCCAATAATGGCAAAGGCTATGGCTGCACCAGAAAACACTTCATTAGGATAATGGACAGTTTATATGCACAACCTAATGTGAAGCTGGACCTTCTGAGTTGCAAAGTAAATGAAACGGCTCATGAGTTAACAGGAGCTGCTTAAGCAACAAGCTGAATCGCAACGAAGACATCCCACCCAGGCCATATGACTGTATCTGGTCACAATGGCACAGGTCACCCGAGAAAGACAAGTCCCAGCTTACCCCTTGGAAGGAACTCCCAAATGGCCCAATATCCCATAGGGACACTTCAGTGCTCTGAATGAGAAGTGAAAAATAAGTAAATATAATAAGAAAAAGAAGCTGGCTATGAGTTATTTATAATAAAAACCCTGCCTGAGCTCTTCTCCTTATTTTCTTCCAAATTAAAATATCCTTAGCACTAACGAGCAGCTTCCATCTGTACATTAGTCAGGACTCTTGTTTCCAAGTGGCCGTAATTCAACTCAAATTAATTTGAGCATAAAAAGAGTGTGTAAAGGCTCCCATAACCAAACACGAGATGGGCAGAGATGGAGCTGGCTCTAGAGACAATGGGAACCAGGGCCATGGATGTCATCGGGACCTTCGCTGGCTCTCATCTGTGCTATTCTTTCATGCTGGACATGTCTACTATGCTACAGGATACTTAATAAGGTGGCCACTGACCATTCTGGGCTCACTCCTAATAACTTCATCACCAGAAAGAAAAAAGGTTTCTATCTCTCAGCTCCGAATTTGAAAAATTCTAGGGAAGACCGATTGGTTGGCTTGGGTCACGTGTTTATCCCTTGGTCCAATGACCGTAGGGCAGGGAGGGCATGGGTTTTTATGAATGACCCAGGCTGAACCTCCTCTTCCTTCACATCCTGCAGATGGTCATTAGTTATCATTTCACCTCTCTACTTTCTGGTCCTGTTTTCTCTTTTTCTCTTTTTCTTTCCCCTGAGGCAAGTCTCATGGAATCTGTCATTTACCATGGTCTTTAAAAAGTTAGCCATGCAGAGCTGTCTCAGGCAGAAATTCTCTTAGTCTCCCTTAAATCCTATTCCTATACTTTGGATTCTGTTAGTAATAAACTAATTCTCTATCTAAGAGGCCCAGGAGCACCCAGAAATATTTGATCCTCCGAGTTTCGGGTGCACATGAAGAGAACACCCATGGTGGATGAGCCCCATGCGATTGTTGCTTTTGCAGACGACAAGCTCCTTAGAGCAGATCAGGACAGAGAGATTCTTTCCGAGTATTCTGTATCTATTGATCAATTTCTAATCTGGACTATATGTAGATTTCATCACTAGACAGCATACAGATTTGGTTCTCTGTGCACAACTCTGACTTCTCACCTCTTCCCTACATCTTCTTGCTTCTTATCCTTCCATTGCCCGGTTCCCGTCTACAATCTCCTTAACCCACTCACCACGATGTCCCCCAAGTACATCCCTACGAGTATATTCCATTCACATCACATTTCCGTTAAAGTACAGTTAACATTCATTCCCAATCTGACACTGCCCCAGAATCTTTTTCAAATAAAAGTTATATCAGACAACACAGAATTTCAGAAGAGCGGTTATTTCAATAAAGCAGCAATAAAGTCCATTGCTCTTTGGAAAAAAGTGTTCAAATGATGACGTCTCAAATTTTACATCATGTGTGTGCATCCACAGGATATTAGAAGTCCCACAGTAATAATTACCTTCAAAAATAATTATATTAAAAAATAGTTGAAAGATGAATTTGTTTGGATATGTATTCATACATCTTAGGTGGCATTCCCTAATTGTCCTGGTTATTACAACCCCTTTCCCATTTTTTTTTTTTGTTAACAAAAGAAATGACACTTTGAAAATCCACTCAAAACTATACAAAACGTAGCTCTTCATTGTAAAGAAATGCCACATTTACTTATCATTTCAATTTAATCTTAATGGCACATCCATGAGCAGATGATTCTCCTGCAGGCTATAGAGCTATTTTATACCTCCTAGAGAGAAAATACTTTCAAAACGAGACTTGTTTTCTTATATTAATTAAAAAGAGCAACAAAATGTAAACTATAAGTTGTACTATCCAATTGCTATTTATTTCAAGGTTGCAAATAACCACAACCCTCTCAAATTTGCTTATGGAAAGTTAATGAAAGGATACAAGGTATTTCACAGAGCCCAAAGTCAAGAACCTGAGCCCAGTCTTATGAGGAACTGGGATCAAGTAACTGAAGGGAACTGGGGTAACTGGACTCTCCATCTCTACTTCTCTCCATCTCCATCTCTACTCTGGCACTGACTGAGCGCTCACCCGACTTCTCTCTGACTAGTTTACTTCATTCTTCTCCTTCCTCCTCTCTCTTTGTCTCTCTGTCTCTCTGTCTCTCGCTGTCTCTGTCTCTCTCTCTGTCTCTCTTCTCTCTCTCTCTCTCTCTCAATCTCTAACTCTTTCTCTCATGTTTCCTCAGCTCCATTTCTACATTGTTCCAAAGCTTGCCCACCCTACCCAACTTTAGGGATCCTTACAAATCTTGCTTCTCTGAGTCCCGTTTCCGAATTTCTACTTAAAAGCTTCAATTAGCTCAGTCCAGCTCCAGAGTCAAGTTTCTTCAGCTGTGCTCAAGGAGGGATAGAAACAGGAGCCATGAAGAACTGTGAGGATTTAGTGTTCAGAGAAGGGGCATAATCTGAGCAAGCACCACGGAAGCCATCTCTTACAGTTTTGAAATAACTTGAACAATTGTTAGCAGGAAAAGGTTATGAGAAAGATTTTCTGGCAGGAGGAGAGAGGTAGTCATTGTGTGCTGGTCTCAAATCAAGACCCTCAGCCCCACCAGGAGAGAGGGAGTGGGGCTTCCCTGGGGCCAGCCGAGCTCTCCCTGACCCCAGCTCTTCCTTCCTCATGGTGGGACCTCGTGTGCACACACGAGAACTTGCCCCAGTTGAGTCAATTAATTTCGTGGCAGGAATGGTGGTCAGAAGCTTGATATTTGAGACCTTGACGCACAGGTCAGTGGTGGACGAGGCTGGAAGATCAAGGAGCAAAGGCATGGGCCTCTGGGCTGGTCACGGTAGGGAGACTGGCATTCCTGAGAATCCAGAGAGAGACACGTGACTAATCCAACAAGCCTGATCACGTCTGCAAAGTCTATAGGAAAAATGCAACAGTCCATCAGTAGTTTCCATGCTGCACTTCATCTCAATTACTCCTCATAGCACCCTCGTGAAGCCAGCACGAGCGATACTATTATCTGCACTTTACCAATGAGGAAACCGAGGTTCAAGGGTGTTAAATAACTTGTTCAAACTGTCTACAAAAAAAAAAAAAGAAAAAATTATCAATTATTAATTCTGAGGCAGAGGATTGGAAAGAAGAGAACTTTTCACTTTCCATTACTATATTGTTTGGAATTTTATGATAATTTATTACTTTGATAATTTTTAAAAGTAAATAATGTTTACTTTTTAAAAAAAAAAAGTACAGTCACACAACTAATAAGTGGCAAAAGCAGGACAGGAGTCCAGATTTCCTGATATCCTAAAAGAAGTCACTTTTCACCACTTCTGCCTTATATGTGATATGTGAGTGTCACAGAAACAAACACAGACCTAAGAATCTGTAAGAGCTAAGAACAAGTTGCAGATCTACCACTAACTGTGTGTCCACAGGAAAGCTACGCAACCTCCCTGAGGCTAGTTTTTCCTTCTATTAAACAGGGGCGGTGATCCGAACCCCAGAGGGTTATGGTGAAGGTTAAATTTGTACCTGGAACTTCATGTTGGTTATCTTAGCCTTGATTATCTTGCAGGCTGAAGACCGTACACAGATCACGAGGTGGATAATAGATGGCAATTTTCTAGAGAATAAAATTTGCAAATATTATAAATGCCACAGCAGATCAAAGGTACATGAAATCGGCTTTATTCTTCATAAAATATAAACCAAAGTCAGACTCATTTTGCAAAAGCATAAATTGCAAAGCTTTCTCTAAAAAAAAATCACATAAGCTGAACTCATAGATACAGAGCACAGAGAGGTGGTTGCTTGAGGCGGGGGAAGGAAGTGGGCAAAATGGGCAAAGGGGGTCAGAAGGAGCAAACTACTAGTTATAAGACAAATAAGTTATTGGATGTGATGCACAGCAGGGTGACTACAGTTATTAATACTGTACTGCATATTTGAAAATTGTTAACAGAGTAGATCTTAAAAGGTCTCATCACAAGAAAAAAATTTAGAAACTATGTATGGTGACAGATGTCAAGGAAACTTATTGTGGTGATTATTTGGCAATATATACAATGATCGAATCATTATATAATGTTATAAGAAACTTATATCATGTCATATGTCATTTATGCCTCAATGAAAAAAATCACAAAAGGCTGTCTCCTAGGAGAGGTCTGACAGGAGTCACCATCAACCAACAGTCAAAGAATCAGAGCAGCAGGTCCTAAACTTCAGGAGCTTGTTAAAAGTGTTTCTAGATTACCTTCCTGATAGTCAACAGGTCTTGAGTGGGGCTCAGGCATCTAAGTTGTTTCAACACACCCCTGTGATTCTGATGAGAGGGTCTGGGCCCCTCCACGGAACTGTGCTGATGTGTCAGGACCCTGGACAGCGTCAACCCAAGGCTCTGCCTAATGGGGGTGGGGGGGACGGGGCGGGCATGCCAGCCCCTTACCTTATTATTCTCCACCTCCTATCTCAGCACCTACCTCAAGGTCACATGTGAGCAGCCTCGCAAACATCTGTTGATTGTCCAGGGCACCATGCGTGAAACAGCCAGGGACACAGAGCAGAGAGGAAGCAATGTGCTCTTCAAACCCAGGTTTTTCTTCTTTCCACAGGCTGGGCTGCCGGAAGCTGCTGATCTGGTCCTACCTGCAGTTAGCAGTGTCGGGGACTTGCACTGCCTTCACACCCAACTTCCCATCCTAACGTGCTTGCTGCTTCCTCTCAAGCATGGCTATTAGTCACCTCTATGGCAACTCCCTGACATTGAGTGAGAGGAGCCCCGGAAGGGCTAGGCTCGTGGGGACTCCCCAATCACAAGAGTTCAATGGATGAGGGGATTTGACAAATTCAGACCTCAGCTGTCCTGAGTACAAAGCTGAGTCTACCTGTGCCAGCATCCCTACCTATCAGGGCCTCTCCTGGGGTAGGCAATTAAGATCCCTACCTATCAGGGCCTCTCCTCGGGTAGAAATTAAGATCATGGCCTCTTTGGTGGCTCTGATCATTTGGGACTGGAATACATGCCAGATATTTGGGAATCACTAAAAAAATAAACGGAGCAAAGACTTGATAGAGATTGGCTGGAGTTGCATAGAAAGGCCAATTAAACTATGAGCCTTTAATCTAACATTCATTCATTCAACACAAAAGGCACCCGGTGTGTATCAGATCCTGCACTGGGAATACAGAAGTGAACAAGTGGACAGTACTCATGAACTCAAAGAGTTAACAGTCTAGCAGGGGAGACTGCCAAGGTGTTACAAATTAATGTGCTAAAGGCTGGGATGAGAGCCATTCTGGGTGATGTGGGAGTTCAGAAGTGGGGTGTTCAATTAGGACTTGGAGACCCAGGAAATCTCCCCCAAAGGAAGTGACATCTAAGCTCAGAACTGAAGGATAAACGAGGCAGAAAGAGAGAGGAAGTAAAGTTCTGGGATAGGGTTCTAGACAAAAATAATAGAATGAACAAGGCCCAAAGGCCAGAAAGTATGACTCACAGAAAGAAATGAAAGCGGTTACAGAATGGTGTGAGGTCAGGACTCACTCGTTTCTATTCCCAAGCCAAGCAAAGGGCGTGGCATGGAGTTGCCAACCCTAAATGTTTGTCGAATTAAAATTAGTCGAAGGAAAAGCAGGCAGAATGTCTGGAGGCAGGTCAGAAGAGATTTGAGGGAAGCCAGAAAATATGCATTTGGGGTTGGGGACTCTGAAAGAGGAGCATGCCTGGGAATTCAGAACCTTCCAGCCTGTTTCTTGCTCCACACACACGGTGAACCTAGCTGGTGGTCAAACCACCCTTGCCGTATCCTCTGAGGGGCCTGGAGGTGCAGAGCAGGACTGAGCTCGAGAGAGGAGCCTTTCCAGTCTGGTGTGACTGCCACCCCCATGTACACACATACTCACACCCCCCTGACTGACCTGAGCTCATCTCTTCTCTCCAGGCATGGAGTGGCTGCTCATCCATTCCCGGCCATGTCTGGGCCTCTTTTGGATTAATCTTCAGTGTTGGCCAGTTATTCCTGGCTGGCACGGCTTTTCCTGTGCCCCACTGGCGCCACCTGCAGCTGTTGGTCTCTCTGCCCTTCTTTGTCTTCTTCATCTACTCCAGGTGCGTGGGGCCTAAGGGTAGGGTAGAGGGTTCGCAATAAATCACAGGTGAGCAGAGCATCTCCTAGAACATCCCTTGCCTTCCCTCCAAGGATCAAAGCAGGGCAAAGAAAAAAGAATCAATGCCCAGTTAGATAGATGGGGGAACATGGCGGCCCAGAAAGGGGCAGAATTTGTCCCAGGTCTCCCAAGAAGGCTGGCAATTCTCAGAGTACAACCCAGAGTCTTAACTCTCAGCCTAGAATTCTCCTCGACCCTCCAAGGTAACTTCCTGCTCTAGTCCGTGCCCTTCTCAGGCAGCCACAACTCTATCAATCCAGGCTGAAGTCATCTCCACCCCCGCCTCCCACCCACAGGTTCTTTGCTGAGTCTGTCCTCTGGTACCTCTCTTCGAGGAGGCTGGACCTCACCCTAAAGGCCCTCCAGAGAGTGGCCCAGATCAGTGGGAAGCAGGAAGAGGGAACCAAGCTGAGTATGGAGGTGAGAACCCCAGAATCTTGTGTGACACCCCACCAGTGCTCTGCCTGCCCCCACCCTCACCCCTGAAACCTGTGCTTCCCAGGGCAGGGTTGGGAGGAGGGGTCCCTAGGAAAGCCCAGGCCTTGAGCCCCATCTATTCGAGCAGCTGCTCCAGATGAGTCTGCAGAAGAACCTGACCGTGGGCCTGGCCCGGGCTTCAATGTTACAGATGCTGCGCTTCCCTGCTGTTCCCCGCCTCTTCCTGTGCCTCATGCCACTGTGGTAGGTCCATCTTCACTCAGGCATGACACAGACAAACTGGTGGACGGATAAGCAGACTGAGAAAACAGGACAGGCTGAGAAGGTGAGAGGCTGAGGGAGGCCCCACAGCAAGCAGCAAAGAGCACAGGCACTCTGGAGGCTCAAAGGGTCCCCATCTCTCTAGGGAAAGCTCAGCTGTCCCTCAAAGTGCCATCTTCCTTGCCCTCCCAAGAGCTCTGAGCTCAGCCAAGTGGCCCAGCTGACTCTGGGGGAGTAAAAAACAGTTACCCCCAGGAGCCCTGAACTTCTGGCCCTAAAAGCTCATATATGTGTCATAGGCACTCACATTCCCCCAAAGATGTCTGTATTCTTCTATTGCCCTACAACCAATTACCACATATTTAGCACTTATTATCTCACAGTTTCTGTGGTCAGACGTTTGGGCAGAGCTCACCTGAGTCTTCCACTTAGAGCCTCGCAACCCTGAAACCAATGTCAGACATTTGAAGGCTTGCCTTAAGAAGAATCCATTTCTAAGTTCACCCAGGCTGTTGCCTGAACTCCTAGGACAAAGGGCTATGGGTTCTTGTTGGTTGTTGGCTGGAGGTTGTCCTCTGCTTCCAGAGATTGCCCTCAGCGCCTCACACGCCCCCGCCCCCAGCATGCCTGCTTCCTTCATCATGCCAGCACAGAGAGTGTCTAGAGTGAGTCTGCTAGCAGGGACCACCCTGGAGCCGGTATGCCACAATGTCTTCCCAAATGTTGTGTGATGTGTCCCTGGCAATGGAGTCATTTGCAGCTGATAAAGGTACAGCCATGGTCTCATTGATTTGCATATTTCCATAATACCTCTGAAGGAAAACTTAATGGTAATCCATATTTACAAAGTAATGAGGCAGTAAGGATAAGCAAACAAAAATTTTGTTTTATAATTTCCTAATTCTATATTTCAGAAATTATCACTATTAACATACTGGCATATGATCATCCAGACTTTTCCTGTTTTCACGTATATGAAACACACAAACACACAGTAATTTATGCCACATGTAGTGACAAAAATGCAGTCATACTCTTCCTGCAGTTGTAGGATATTTTTGTCCTTACTGTATCATAAACATCTTTCTATATCAATAAATGTAGACCTACAGAGCTCACCCTGTATTCTTGTGATTCCCCCCTCCAAATGGGCTCCATTCTCTTTGGAATGAGCAGCAAGGGGCAGCAGGTTGTCACAGTGACTCGCAACTCAAGCCAGCTTCTGAAAGGCATCAGAAAAATGAGGCTCCACCCTGTTTCCAATCCAAGTTATCTTCATGCAACGGTACTGAGAGATATGAGAGGCGGAGCAATTCACAGGCATGTAGTTTGTTTGTGCTGCTGACTCCCACGGCAGCAGCAAAAATAACAGGCAGACTCTAGAAGTTCTGGGGCACACAGGTTAAGTTTATTCCTTTCATCCACTCCTCAAGCCCTGCAGTATACTATTTGATTCCTGTCCTCCACACAAAGACCTCCCAAACTCCACCTCTTTCTCATCCCTTCTCCCTTCTCTTCCAGACACACACACTCACGCACACATTAAGAAGCACTGTCTCTTCCTCTTTACCATTTACTGTCTCCAAGCATCTTGCTCCCCAGGTTTTTCTGACTGATGTTAGCGGAGGTGGTTATGTTTATCCAATTGTACTGACTGAATGTCTTCTCTTTCTAACAACAAAATGCCCTACACAAAATATTGCCAAACAGGAAAGACCACACATAGAATCTCTTATGAACATTTACTGTATAGATCACCTTTCTTGGCAGTTTCTCCCTATGTTATTATAATAAATTTTCCCCCACTGCCATCAGAATTCCATTTTTAAAGATGACATAGCAGTCCATAATTTTGTCATTTATTTTACTATTACCCGTGGTGGACACATAGGTTCTTCCCAGCTCTTCCTAATTATAAGCAAGGCTGTCACAATTATCCATAAGCATGTATCCCTTTGCATCTGTCTTACACCCCTTGGGATTAACTTTAAAAGTGTGTTTCCTGGGCCAAAGGTATGAAAATATGTAAGGCTTTTCACAGATATTGCCAACTGTTTTCTGAAAAGACCATGTACGCAAAGCAGCCCTTAAATGCCGAAGGAGCCAAGAGGCCAGAGAACACGCAGGCAAGTCCAGCTTATCCGTATAGAGCATTTAAACAGGGAACTTATTCCAGAGACGCAGTCCTGGGAGGCAACAGGACAAAAATGGATCCCCACACCGTTCACGCCCATACTTCCAGTTTTATATCTCTGTAAGAAATGGACCTAGGACTCGAAAAGGAATGCAGGGGCAGTCGGCAGGGGGGGCACAAAGGGCCAGGTCCCAGGGGCTCTGGCACCAGGGCAAGTTAAAAAATAGTTAACACAGAGGGCACTTTACCCCAGAGTTTGCGATTAAGCCTCAGCCTCTGCACATTCCAGAGTCCACTCAGGGGAAAGAGGAAAGGTTTCAAAGGGATCTTAGTTTTGAAATGGAGTCGGCTTTATCTGCACACCAACCTACTCTTCAGTAAAGCAATATTTTACAAAAGCATTTCAGATACCCTCATCGACATTGAGTACTATTACTCTGAGAAGCAGAAATTAGAATCTTGTTTTTCAGTTCACATCTATTTGATTCTGGGGGAAGTTGAACATTTTCTTCATGTGATTTTGATCTATTCACAATTTTTTTTGTAAACTCTCTATTCATATCCCTTTCCCATTTTTTCCTTTTTATTGACCCTCTTTTACATTAAAGCTACTTATTACCATATACAATCAATACTCTTTGCATTTTAAAATGTCTTTTAAATTTATCATTCTTTAAAAATAGAGAACTTTTATTGCTTTGTATAAACCCATCGACCCATTTTTTTTTAATTCAGATTACATTTAGGTTACTCTCTTCCTGACCATAAAACTATTCACCTAGATTTTCTTGAAGCATGTTTATATTTGTTTAGGCTTTTACATTTTATGATAATCCACCTGAAATTCAGTTGAACATAAGGTAGAAAGTCGGATTCTATTTTTTTTCTAGATTAGTTAATTATACCAAAGCCATGAAATGAATGGTCAGTCCTTCCTCCGCCAGTTGCTATGAGACACCATCATTATCACATACTGTTTCTGGACAATTTGGTCTCAGCGACTTATCTATCTATTCTGGTGCCAATACTATTTTGTTTAATTCTTAATTCTACTGTGGCTCATGTATGACTGTCTTCTGTGGACAGCTTCTCATGGTGCCCTTCACTAACCTTGAGGCAAAATTCAGCACTTTATCAACCTAAGGAACAAGACTGCCCCACGAAGTGCCACTAAACACTGTGAATTTTATGAAAACTCAATGGGGAGATGGAAGAGATGCTCGTATCACATACCACACGGTCAAAAAACTTAAAGGCATTTCTGTTCTCTCTCAGACCCATCGTCGGCTAAAGCCATTCATTCTTCCCCTCTCTTTCTCCTGACCCTCCCTCCACATACCATCTAAAATCTCCTCCTAAGAATTCATCTCCGGCTGTAAATTTGTATACATCACACAGCAAAGCAAAACTCCTGCCATCGAATAAATCTCTTTTTCTCAGAATTCATCAGTTGTCCCTTGAGCATCCCTAGAAAGTGAGGTCTCTCACAAACACCCTTTTTTAGTGTAATCAATTGATCAAAGCATGCACTTATCAAAAGCTGGCCTCTTACAGCAGGGAATCGGGAGTGAGGGGACAGACCTATTGCAAAGTAGAAGAATATTATTTTCTCCTAGATGATTTTAAAATATAGTCTAATATATGATAGATAACATTGCCTTTTAGAATTAAGGGAAGACTTTCTTATCTATATTCAAAAGAGAAAAAAAAAAAAAAAAAGCTCACCGGGCTGATGTAAGAACTAAAGGAAAGAATAGATAGGAGAGAAATTTGCCAGCTGCACCTGCTAGACAGATGTAGCATGGCTATTACTCAAAGCATACCCCCTCTGCTTCTGCCCTAGGTCTGCACTCTTGTTCAGCTTCTATGGTTTAGTCATGAGTCTGTAAAGTTTCGGGATCAACATCTACCTGATGCAGGTGCTCTTCACCATCGTAGACCCCTTATTTTATTTCCCAGGCTTTCTGCTCATCAGATCACTGGGCCGCAGGCTCACCCAGATGGCCTCCTTGCTGCTCTCAGGGATCTGCATTCTGGCCTGTACAATGGTACCCTTGGGTGAGCACATGCCCCATTCCTGCTCCTATCCTGGTCCTTTCCCAGATCCAGACCCCGACCCGGCTCAAGCCAGCTACCTAGAAGGGTAGGAAAGATCCGAGGCTCCTCCCAGTCTTTCCTAAGACCCTGTCACCACCTTCCTTTCCTTCCAGACCAATCATTCCTTCACATCACGATGGCCATGTTAGGAAAAGGCTGCCTGACTAGCTCTTTGAATTTCATCCTTCTGTATACAGGGGAGCTAAACTCCACAGTAATGCGGTGAGTGGGGTATGGGGGAGGGGTTCTGGGATGGGACAATCGGGCCCTAGAACCAGAATTTTTCCAGTCATAAATGGCACAAAGGTCAATCAGTTATTTTGCAAGGCAAGAAAAGAGGACAAAAACATACAGAAATTAGGACAAATGAAGAACAAAAGGTCAGATGGTAGCAACAACTCCAAATATATCAGTCACCACAATAAGTGTACATGGATTAACTTACCGGTTAAAAGGCAGAGATATTTCAAGGTGATTTTTTCAATCTAGTTTATACAGTTTATAAAAGACCCGCCTAAAATGTCAGCACATGGAAATGGTAAATTAAAAAAGGTATATCGGGCAAATATTACCCAGAAGAAAGTTAGATAGATATACTAACGGAAGTCAAAATACACTGTAAAACCATAAAAAGTGTAATTTTTAAGAATATGGCTCTGGTATATAAGGTAACTGGTCCAAATGAAAAACACAGATAAAAAAAAAATAGTACCAGAAATAAAGTAAATAGAAACAAAGATATAAAAGAGAGCTTCATTGAAACAAAAAGTTGATCTTTGAAAAAAATCAATGAAATGAACAAATCCCTGGTAACAATAATCAAAAGATAAATAAATGACCAAAGATATGCTACCGTGTTAAACAATTGACTCTAAAGTCAAAGAGAACACACATAACTTTCCCCACTAGGTACAGAGTTTGTTTTGATGCTCAGGTGCTCTGCTTACCTGTCTGGGTCCCTGGTTTCCTTTAGACAATTGGCCTCATTTTCCCTTACTCTTATTCCAGCTCTTTGATGTTTTTAAGAATATTTAAAAATAATACTTTTTGGGGGGTTATTTTCAGTGTTATTTTGTTATTTTAATGGAAATAGAAGTCCTTTTATTTCTAATCGACTTCCAGAAGTGGTTTATAAATGCTCCTTTCACCTTTTTTATAGTGTAACAGATGGACAAAATTCTAAAAAAATCAAAGTAGAAAAATTTATTGGTAGTTCTTTTTTGGTTAACACTTTTTATGTCTTAAGGAATCCTTCCTACTGCAGCGGAAATTAATTTTCGTTTAAGGTTGCAATATGGATTGCATTTTATTTATTTCTCATATGAGTGAGTAGATGTCCTCGTCCTATTTATTGACTAGTCCATGTTTTATCCAGCCGTCTGCTTCCTCTGCGGTTTTTCTCCAATGCGTGGGTCAGTTTCTGGGATTGCTACTTTGACTTTAGAGTCAATTGTTTAACACGGTAGCAGGAGTCCTGGCCACTATCGCTCTACAAGAAAAGAAAAAGAAATAAGAAATTTAAAAGAGAAATGTTTAAAATGTCATTCTTCGGAGAGATTATTATCACCTACCTAGAAAAACCAATAAAATCAATAAACAATTAAAATTAATAAGAGAGTTCATCAAGGATTATGGATACGAAATCAAATTACCAAAATATCAATAGCAATAACCTAGAAGCAACGATCTAGAGAAATAATCAAGAAAATCTTTGGATATTAAGATACTATTCAAAATAACACCAAAAGCTAGATCCTATTAGGGAATTAACTAACATAGGACACCCAAGACTTCCATGAAGAAAATTTCTGAAACTCTTTTAAGATCACGAAGATTATCTTAGTAAATGGACATTCCACACTCTCGTTCAGAATGGTGTATTATAAAGATGTCCATCCTCCCTAAGTTAATAGAAATTTATAGAAATTCGATGAGATCTAATCAGAATTTCAGTTAGATTATTGTTTAAAAACTGCAAAAACTTACTCTAAAATTTAAGAAAAAAAATGGAAGAAAAAAAAACATCACAATTGCTAAGCCAATTTCGAAGCAGAAAAGCAAAGAGAAAAGGCTCACTCTACCATTCGTTAAGACATACAACAAAGCCATGGTATGTCTATGGCTTTGTTGGTACAAGAAGAAACAAACAGAATGCAAGAGAGCCTTGAAGTCAGAGAGAGAAGAGAGAGACAGACAGACAAACAGACAGACAGACAGAGACAGAGAGAGAGAGGCAGAGAGAGAGAAAGCAACTACATCAATCTGACTATACCAAAAAGGACTTCTGCTTATTTAAGGACACAATGGACAAATTTAAAAGACAGATAACGGATTAAAGTGGGGGGGAGATATTTGCAACATTTAACACTGACAATTGATTGACTTGTCAGTGGTGGGTAATTGTGATAAAGAGGAAGAAACGATTAAGGGGGGAAGGAGGGGCATTGCAAGAAAAATAAGAAAGGGTCATGAACTGAGGATTATCATACTCAACCCTCTGCCCCTGAGGTTAAAAAAAAAAGTGAAGGAGATAGTGACTGAGTAGCTGCTACTTCAGACAGGATGTTCAGAGTCATCAGGGAGGTCTCCTCGGTAAGAATCAAAGATAGACGTTAAGTCCAAAAGTCCAATCGAGAAAACAAATGGACGAGGCACAAGATAAGAACTGAGGTAGGCAGGGAGGACCAATCATGTAGGGATTTACAAGGAGGTTGGATTGTATTCTAGTACAATTACTAGAGACATTACTCAATGGTTTTAAGCAGAGTGCGAAATGATCTGAGTTACGGTTTTAAAAGAGCACTTTGGCTTCCTCGTATAGAACAGGGGATAGAGGGCCAGGGTCAACGATAGAAATGGGAAGACCAGTCAAGAGCTACTAATGGTCCCAAAGCACCGCAGTATTAGTACCGCAATACTGCAATAGCAAGAAATGAAAATGGCGTGGCGTGAAATGGTGCTCAGTGGTTGTGAAGATGGGGTAAAGGGTACTGACTCTAAATGTGTTTTGGAAGGAAGAACCATCCAAATTCATATTTTGGATGTGAGAAAATAAGGGAACAGGAGGCATCAAGGATAATTACCAGATACTTGAACTTGAGCAACTGGGTGGTTAGAAGTGCCCTGTACTGGGATAGGGAAATCTGGGGGAGGAGCAGACTTGAGTGTAGAAATGAAGAGTTCTTCAACCACATAAAATTTGACCTTTTAGACACCCAAATGAAGATGTTAAGTAGGAAGTTGGATATAGATAGTCTGGGGCTCTGGGGAGAGGTTGGTTGGGGACTTATTCACAGTCACACAGCAGGTTCAAAAGGGACTAGAACTCAGGTTTCCTGGTTCCGAAACTATTTGCTTCTGTTTCCTTTTTAGCTAAGGTAAGTGCAAGCATTTGGCACTGTAGGGAGTGTGCAAAGAGGCAGCACCGGTGGCAGGCAGTTAGGGCACCTGCAGGCCCCACTGGCCTCACCAAGGTTCTTCTCCTCCCCACAGGCAGAGGGGTGTGAGCCTCACAGCAACCGTGGCCAACACAGGCAGTATGATAACCCCGCTGGTGGGCCTAGCCACTGAGTTCTCCCCCTCCCTGCCTCTCTTCATCTATGGAGCCGAGCCTGTGGCTGCCTGCACCTTCACTGTCTTCCTGCCAGAGACCCTGGGCCAGCCACTGCCCAATTCAGGACCTGGAGAGAAGATGGGCTGCACCCTCCCATGCCCTCCCCACCCTCAGGGCAATAAGCAGTTCACAGCTCCTTGATCCAGCCCCATCTGAAAAAAAAAGGCCAGATCCAGGAGAGAGCAGAGACTTACCTAAGGTCATTCAGCGGGACTCTGGCGAAGCCAAGGCCTGAATCCGGGACTCTGGTCTCTTGAGTCTCCTGGGTCCTGTTCTCACAGAAAGGCTGTGGAATCCCTTCTGGGACCCTCAGCTCTTGAAAACAATGAGAACTTTGGACATAAACTGACACAGCTGAGCATAGACACCTAAAAAGAATCCCCAACTCTACTCTCAAACCCTGCTTCCCCTTCCCGCATAGGGGGAAAAAGAAATTGGAACAGAAGCAGCAGGAGCAGCAGATGGTCCCACTCCAGCCCTCCTGAGGACTGAGAAGGGGCAGAGAGTGGAGGAAGGAGCCCCGCCCGCCCTGGATATCCACACTAAGAGCAGGAATGGAGAAATGGTGGCCAGGGGAGGACAGGAGGCACCTCTACTGGACCTGTGACTTCAGAGAAACACTTCCCCTGGGCCCCCCACACCTAGCCGGGCTCACTCATTGAAAGTAACTTCTCCCACTGTTCCCCTCTGGCCCACACAGGCCACTCCACATCAGTTATCCTCGGTTCAAAAACTCATGCAGTGATCACCTACATAGAAAACCCAGTGGAATCTTCAAATGCTACTACCACTAAAACATGAGTGTAGCAAGGTCGTGAGTTAAGAGATCAATATTTTCAAAGAATTGCATTTCTATACACTAGCAATAAACAACTGGAAATCAAAAATTTAAAGACAATACCATTTACAGTAGCATCAAAAAAATTGAAATATATAGAGACGATAAAAAAGATCAGTGATCGCCAGAGGTTCAGAGGGAGCGAAGATGGATGAATAGTTGGAACACGGGATTTTTAGGGCAGAGAAACTATTCTGTATGATACTATGTCATTATGCACGTTGAAACCCTCAATAAACTATAAGGTAGGTATTCGTATTATCCTCAGGCTGGGGATGATTACGAGACACAGTTAAGAAATAATGGAGCCTACACTTGAACCCAGGTAGTAGACTTGACAGCAGAATTCATGCATGTGTGTACACACACACACACACACACACACACACACACACACACACTGTGCTTCTACCTTGCTCCCTACTTTTCTCAAACCTTATGCATCTTGCTCCTCCAACATCACTTCCAGAGATAGGCACACATTGCCCCAGCCCCAGGGGGGAGGCAAGAGGACCAGCATGACTTGCACGGGCTCCGCAGGGCTGAGGGCAAACATGCCACCACACACCCAATGCGCAGGTACCCGCCAGAATCTCATTGGTTGTGGTCTCTGTTTCTAGACCTGCCCTTCTTTCCTGCCCTGACCCAGCGGATATTTAGCCTTAGCCCTGCCCCCCACCCTTACCTGGCCCTGCCCTCGATTCTACCAGCCCCTCTTCAAAGACCATCGGAGCTGGGAGAGTCCTTGGGGACCATCTAGTCCGTCTTCATGTCTCTCCTCACTTCATTTACGGAAGAGTAGACTGAGGCTGGGAGTGAGGCTATGGCTCCTTCTCTCCCACAAGGTTCTAGACTGCGCCTCCAGCATGACTCAAACAGTCCAGTGCCCTGACATACTAGATAACTTCTGGAACCAGAGCATCCTCCCCAGCCAGGCCTACACTCTCCCCACGGGAGCCGGTTCTCCCTGACCATCCCTCTCTCTTCCTGCACCTTTTTTCCTATTTCAGAAGTTCACGGGCTCTGGTCCACCCTGGTACTTTTCCCAGGATCACCTTGTCTCACCTAGCTCATCAACCCCCTGGCTTCTGGGCTCTGGTGTCCCCTGTTCCCTTCCCAGTGCCCAGCACAGTGCGGCTATTGCTTAGGCTGAGGCTGCGTTCTCAATCTGGAGGAAGCAGGACGTACGACAGGCTGCCCTGTGTGGTTTCTAAACAGTGACTACTGGTTGAAAACCCTGGGAGCCTATCCTTGGATCGTGGGGCAAGGGAGCAAAGGATCTCCACGAGGATGACTGAGCGGGAACTGGGCTTTCACCCCTGTCTTCCCGCATCCCAGGTGGTTTGCAGAGTCACCTCACTGGCTGTTGGGGGCGGAAAATCTAGAGCAGGCCTGGCGCGTGCTCCAAGGAGAGGTCCGCAGGCCTGGGAGAAAAACATAGAGATACATACTCATCCCAGAAGTAAGGCAGCTTGAGGCCCAAGCAGGGCTGCTTGCTTCCCACGGTCTGGAACCCAGACCCGGCCTGGCTTCCCACCTCCCTCTCTGCATTGGCGCCATTTTCTGTTGGGAGGTCGCCCCTCAGGGAAGGGCTTCCCTCCCTCTAATATTGCTCCCAACTCTTCCCTTTCTGAACCTCTGGTCCTCTGTGGAAAGCGGAGGAAGGGCAGGGAAGGTTGGTCTCCGACTCCTAGGGCCCCATGCTCCGTATCCCCGCGGGCTGGGCACAGTCCCATCTCTGACTCCTCAGAAGGCTCCAGCTTCACGCAAAGCCCTGATGCCCCCAGCGAGA
>NW_024356248.1:1236562-1457871 GCF_902729225.1 Pteropus medius
AGCCGCGGAGCCCCGGCCCTAACTCGATTGTGCCTGTTAATCAAGCGAGTGCCTGCGGGTGGGGTAAACAGGCGGCCTCTGAGGTCTGCTCAAACTCCTCAGTCTCTGCCCTGGTTAGGCCTCCTACAGCGCCGGGGCCCGCAGGAGGCGCCAAGGGGGCGGGGAAGGGAGGCCTTAGACCCTGGCAGAAAGGCCGATTACCTCCACAGTCCAGGGATGTGGAGGGAGGCAGGGAAGGCGATGTGGCTATATCTATGTCGACATTGGAGGGACCTTTAGGACAGGGGCAAACGCAGCGATCAGAAGTCGACGTGCCTGTCACCCACTAGCGATGCGACCCTTGGACAAATTACTGAACCTCCCAGGACCTCATCTATACAATGAAGATAATAATTCTTCCTACTTCGTGGGTTTATAACAAAAATTAAATTCGTTAAGACATAAAACACTAAGAACAGTGTCGACACATAGTTGGGCTATGTGTTTGTTAAGTAAATGGACCGCGGAAGGAAGCGCTGAGGCCGACACTGGCCTAGCGAATTCCCAGGACACCCCTCTGTGTCCTAAATGACCCAGAGGATTTTCAGCTCGGTGGCTCCAAGCTGGGGCCAAAACCTACAAACCGTGAAGGAGTGAAGAGGGTTGACCCTAACCTCTCTGGGCTTCAGTTTTCTGTCTGTAAAGTGGACATCACAATTATGCCTACATCATGATTAAATGAGAACGTGCACGAAAAGCGCTTATGAATGTTGGATGCGGTAGCCGGGAGGAAGCGCTCAGTGACAGGGACCCAGCTCCTATTCCTACTGGAAGTAAAATCTGCACTTACATGGGGGAAGTAAGATCTTACCCACCCCCGCCAACAAGGCCCGTACTCAGGGCATGAAGGAGGAATGTGTACTATTATTATTATTATTATTATTATTATTATTATTATTATTATTATTATTCTCTCTGAGAAGGAAAGTGGGCACTTGTCACCAGGCTCACCCGGCCTCTCGACACGCCCCTTTGGGCACCGAGCTGAGCTGACCGCTAGGGGGCGCGGCGGGCAGCGCGGAGGGCCTGGGTACCACTGGAGCGACCCCGGACAGCCCCGGGACCACCCAGAGCAGAGGCTGGGAGGTTCGCGACTCCGCAGTCGCGAAGGGTGAGCAGCAGCTCCCCGCTCACCCATGGACTTGCTGAGCCCCGCGGGGGCGAGGGTCTAGCCGAGAGGTGGGTAGGAGAGCGAGGGAGAGAGCTTAGGTTCCAATCACCCGGCGGATCCCACTCTTCGCCATCGTGGGTTTGGAGCTTCGGTCTCCACCTTGGTAGGGACACGAGGACAAGGCGCACACGCCCACGGGAGTCGGGGGAGGGATATTATGAGGAAAAGAAGCAAATTGAGAGGGGCCGGGGACAGGAAAGGAGATCTCGAAATCGGTTCTGCCTAACCGGGTCACTCCCTGGGCGCGCAGACTCTGCCGTGGAGATGGAGGGTTAGGGAGAAGCCTTGGGAATGCGGCCCTCAGGTGCCCGCTCCCGCCCCAAGTTCCCGCCCGAAGCTTCCCCACGACTTCTTTCCAGCGGTCTCGCGTCGGCACTAGCCCTGGGCCCGGGCGCGTGTGCCATGTGGCGGAAAACTCGGGGGCCTGATGTTCACTGACCAAGCAAAGCAAAGTCGACGCCGTTTCGGGCTGTTTTGGGCCATAGAGATCTGAGTGGGAAGCACTAGTCTCTACAGCGCGTGGAAAAGCTCCCCTCTCCTCGTCGCGGCCGGACATCCACGGTGCGTCCGACTCCTAGGCGGCCGCCAGCGACCTCAGAGGCGGGACAGGGAACGTTGGGGGACGCCCTGTGGGAACGCGGCTCCACGTAGTGGCCGGTCCTACTGAGAATCAGACTCTTCCAGGACGCGTCGCCTGTTCCCGGCATTCATCACCCTCGCTCCACCTCCGGCGCCCGGGAGCTCAGCCGCGTCGCCCGAGAGGCTGTAAGGACCGGGGAGCGCTCCGCTCAGGTCCCGGCCCCTTGAGGCGCCACGTTCTGGGCCGCCCCAACGCCCCATGTCTTCGCGAGCTGACCCGGAGGCTCCGGGGCGCGGGAGCGGGACTGCTACCCGGCCCTCCCCCTGGCCCCCGCTCCCAGCGAGAGCCCCGCCGGGGAGGGGAAGCGCCCGGTACGTAGAGGGAGATAGTTTCTACGCGGCCTGGACCTCGGAACCAGACTCGGAAAACCCGATTCCCTGTCTCAAGATGATGCCTTTGTTGGGACCACTTTCGACCCGGCCTTCCGTCGGTGGGGACCCCGGGGATCCTTACTAGGCCCACTGTATCTGCGGCCCCAACCTGGATTTTTAGCTTCTTTTTTAAATCTGGGGATTTGTCTCTCCCGGAGTCCCCGCCGTCAGGGTGGGGGAGCGAGGGTGAGGGCCTAAAGCAATGGGGGCGTGGGGGCAAGGCGTGGCCCTCAGGACGCCCAGCTGCCTCCCTCGCGGGCTCCGAGTGGAGGTCACCTAGATGACATGACGGGGGGTGGGGGCATGGGGGCGGGGACAGCAACACACGCCCCCTCCCGAGGAGCTGAGGACCAACCTGTTTGGCTTCAGAGGTCTGGTGGGGACAAGCGAATGACCCACTTCGGCCTCCACGCAGGACTGAGAACCTGGCTTGAATCTTCTGACTTGGGTCAAACCGAGGATGAGGGTTTGAACGGCATGAGAGTGCGTTCACTTCCTTCCCCCACCCCCTCGCGACCTTCAGTCAGGATCCCCGCCTTTTAAAAATACTGTGCCACGTGTCTCTGCCGTCCTGGCACTGCAGCCTGCACCCTCCCACCCCGACCCCAGCCCCAGGCCGTCGCGGGGCACACCGACCACACCCTGCGCCAAGCCCGTGAGATGCGCGCCGCCTGTAAATGTACTCATCTGTGAAATGGGAATAATAATCGAACCTCCCTCGATGAGTTGTGGGAAACAAACCAGTTCATGTGTGTAGAGCGCTTAGCAGCGCCTGGCACACAGTAGGTGCTCAACGCGAGTTAGAAATAACAACCACAATGGCTTTCACTTGTAGCGAACGCCAGTGCCACGCTCAACCTGCAACTAATGGTCAAACAGCGCCGTCAAGGAGGTGTTTCTAACTTCCAGGACGCTGATGAAGAAACTGAGACCTAGAGACTTAGGGCCACTAACTTGCCCAGGGCGGTCTGTCTGGGAAGAGGCTAAACTGGATTCGCACCCAGAACAGGGCAGCTTCTCCCTTCATCCACGGTGGAGAGGCTGAGAGGGAAACCCAGCCACGTGGGAGCGACCCGTGCTCCCTTGGTGGCCTGTAGAAGCGAACCCTCGACCAAGAGACCAAAGATAGCAACCGTCAGGAGCCGGGACCCAGGTGTCCCGAGCCAGCCCGGGTCTCACCCGGCCAGAGAGAAGATAAAACTGGCTGAGGTCAGGCAGCTGCGGGTCGCGCGGGGCCGGGGGGAGGGTGCCGGACCCCCACGTGCGCCGCCTGCCGCTGCTTTGCGAAGCCCTTTGTCGCGAGCAGCCGCGTTCGTGCCGCACTCGGCAGCTTAAAATAAAGACAATGTTCCCAGCCTCCCTGTGGCTAAATCCGGCGCGGGTGCGGGGGCGGTGAGAGAGCCGGGTGGGAGAGCTTCTCCCGGCCCTGCCTCCCTTCTCCCTTCCTGCCTCAGTTTCCCCATCCGGTCATGGGACCTAGCCATGAAGACCTGGGCAGAGAAGAGTCATACAGAGGGACCGGTGGGGGGGGGGCGGTCATCCCCCTACCTCCTCGGCTGAACAGACTGAAAGAGGAAACCGCTTGGGACACAGAAGGGCGCTCTAGAGAAGGCAGGGGGAAGCTGGACACCCTCCTCTCCCGCCTACAAAATAAGTGTTTTTATTTCTAAAGGGACGTGTGCAGAGGCGGTGGGAGAGAAAAGGGAGACCAAGGAGATTGGGGGGAGGGGGCAAGGAGAGAGCCTGATTCAGACTCGGAAATGAATGTTGTGCGCGGAGGCCTAACACCCCCACACTCAGCCACGTGTACGCGCACAAGTGCACGCAGCCCCACCGCGCGCACGAGCTGCAGCAGCAAACCAGGACCGCCCAGCAGGGGGCAGCCCGAGTCCGCGCCCATGCGCGGGGACTGGGCAAGTTCGGACCCACCCCTGGTCCCGCTGACTGACCCCGGGGTGGAAATCGGGTTCGCCGATTCCTCTCCAAGCTGCAGTGTCTCCTCAGCCTCAGAAGGGAGGTGGACTGCGTGCTCGCTCTAGCCTCTGCTGGCTTTGAGAAGCAGAGATGCCCCCACCTGTATCTCGCGCCCACCACTGGCGTCCTATGACTGTTGGCCAAGCCCCGGGGACTCGCTTCTGCTCCACCTGGCTCCACTAGCAACTGGGCTCCAGCATGAGGGAGCCCCAGGTTTCCCTCCGCATTAGAATTGAGAGGGGTGCTTGGTGAGTCAGGTCCTGACCCCGTGACTCCAGAGCCCTGGGCTTAGAGTTAGCGGACCTGAGTCCAAACACTTGCCCAGCACATATTAGTCACATCTCTGCTCTTCAGTTTTCTCATCCACGAAATGGGGATAATAGATGATCCTGGTCCTTCCTACCTCCCACCCCAGGCCTTCAGCATGGTCGGGCGGGAGCGGGGGCGGGGGCGGGCAAAACACACGGCAGCCCAACGGTGGCCTCCCAATCTCTCTCTCCTCTGTGGTCAGCTCCCCAGAAGGTCTCTAGAGCCAGTTGAAGGCGGCACAAGGCCCAGGTCTCTATGGCAAAGGGCCCCCAGAGGCTCTATCTCTGAGGAAACTCCACATATAAACCCAAACCAGCCTGGGGGGTGGGGTGCAGACCAAGCAGTAGAGCTAAGGGAGGTGGGGGGGAAGGGCAGGTTCATGACTTCCTAGGTACACACCTGTAAGCCCTGAGTGGGTGTCAGGGGAGACAGAGTTTGACAAGCTGGGAGGAGAGCTGTCTGTCTGCCTGTCTGTCTGTCTTCCAAGTGGAAGCTGGGGGTGGAGCAGGCAGGGAGATAAAGGCTGCCTCACTTGTCAGAATTAGCAAGTTCCACAGTTGGGCAACACTCAGACACACACCAAATACAGACACACACATCCTGGCTCCGACCAACAGGGTGACACCTGCATTTCCACAGGCTGCATGGTGACATGCATACTCAGGGACATACATGTGCGGGACATTCAACAGCACATGAAGCAGGCACACAGTCCCCCACTCATCCCTGCAAATCAGACACCCATATACCCTCAAGCCGGGCTATGCGGCGTGGACAGAGCACACAGCCCAGCACCCAGGCACATCTGCTCAGCCCCCGGGGCGGGTGTGCCAGCCCTCTGGGTCTGTTCCAAGTCAGAGCCTCTCACGTGAGGCCCAATGTGTCATTTCCAAACAGAAGGAATCTAGCTCCTTCGCAGCGAGGAGGAAGAGCAGGGTGTGGGGCTGGGTGGGTGGGTGGGCGCGTGGGCATGTGCAGGGCGTGCATGAGGGAAAGAGACAGGTGAATACCCGGGCGTGTGTGTCGGGACGCGGTGCACGCGGGTTGGGGGCTCTAAGGTTCGGTCCGGGAAGGAGCCCGAGGAAACAGAGTGTGCTTTTGTGAGGGTGTGTGTGTGCCGCCGAGTCTGTGTGCAGTGGGTGTGGGTGTTTGTCTCCCTGTATCCGCCTTCTCTCCCGTTCTGGACTTTTAGTCTTCCTGGGATCGTCGTCCTCATGTCCCAGCCCCTCCCTCTCAGGGCTCAAATTGGGGGCCCTGGTGGGGGGGCACATGCTCCAGGACCCAGTCAAACCCCAGAGGCTGCCTGAGGCTTCCCTCCAGCTCCCCTCCCTTCCTTTCCTCCCTCCCTCTCTTTCCCTTCCTCCCTCCCCCCCCCAGGCTGGCGTGCCAGGGGGTGGGACATGCCAATCACTGGCTGTGCCTCTCCGGCTGCCAGCACAGGGCGCAGCTCCCCCCGGGAGCCAGGTGTTTGGGTCCCTGGAGACGCTGACGGCCCCCAGGGAGGCAGTGAGGTCGAGGACTCCACAGACCCCTCTCCGGCCCCATGGTGAGTACATTTGGAAGGGTTTGGGAGGGGCTTTACCGAGGCGGGGGCTGGAGAAGCAGGGTCCTGGGGGCGAGGTAGGGACCAGAACTAGAAGGAAATGTGGATGGACCCCAGAGAGAGGAAGGGGCCAGGGAGGGGGTCTAGAGGCCAAGCGCGTTCTGCAGCATTGGACTTTGGCTGCTCTAAACGCCCTGTCTCCTGGCTTTGAGGGGATACACCTGATGTTTTTCTGGGGTTCATTTTGCAGAGAATATGGAGACCCCCTTAAGAAACTGGATCTGGAACCAGAAGGAATCAGGCTACCATGTAGCAGGCACAGCCCCCAGGACCCCAGGGACAGAGTGGAAAGGGCAGGGGGCCAAGGGGCAGCTCTTGACATCAGCATTTTGTGGGAGGCCAACTCCCCCAATTGGGGTACCAGTCCCAGAACCCCTTCCTCTCCTCCCTCAGGGAATCCTGAATCCCACCACCCCCATCCATCTTCATCCCCCACAAGATGGACTGAACCAGGCTGCTGGCCAGATGGACAAACTGGATGCCAAGGTGGGTGTCGGGCCAGAAGTCAGCAGGAGACCAGCCCAAAGGCCCTAGGGCTCTCCGGGGACAAATGGGCACATGGATGGCCATGCCGGCCAGAGAACGTGGCGCTGACACGTGCAGGGGCCCAGAGGGCCCTCCCTATGTCTATAGTATGTTGGGCTCCGCAGGGCAGGTCTCAGTCCTATGCCCAGGGATGCATGGACGCTAATGGGCACCCATGCCAGGTACCCATCCCCGTACCCCCAGGATGTGGAGATGGGCTGGGGGCCAAGAGCTCTGATTCATGCAGAGTTGCCAGCTCCTGGGCTGGCAGCTAGAGACGGGTGGTCGGCTGTTATTGGGTCGTTCAGATAGTGCTGCTCAGGTGTTATCAGTGCCAGTGGACAGGAGTCCACCTCTTCCCACAAAACATACCTGCAGCTCCACCCTGACCCAGGCCTTGCCCAACTGGCCAGAAGGAGTCAGACCGTCTCCCGCAGTGGGACAGTCTCTTGTCCCTGGGTAATCGGCTGCTCACTGAGCTGTCAGATGAGAGTTCTCTGCCACTTGACCTCAGCCACTAGGCAAGCCGTGATCACCGCTGCGATATAGAAGGCAGGGGAGATGTGACTCTCAGCTTCCTGCGGGGCCCGGAGGTCAAGAACGGAATCATGAAGTGCAAGGAGGACCCAGAGTGTCAAGAAGGGGTCAGGCAGTGGTCACGTCGGACCTAGAAAGGAACCTCCCATTGTACATTTGAGAGACCAAGGCCAAGAAAGGGGAAGGGACATGCTTGTGGTCGCAAAAGCGTTATTTAGGGGTCGGGGGTCGGACCCCATTCTCCTCGCCCCCCCGCACAGCGCTGCACTCCCACCTGCCTGAGCAGGAGCACGGGGTGGGGGAGCAGCAAGCTCCATGAGATAGAAGCTTGGGCTCTGACTGGCGGGGAGAGGTGGGTGAATATCGCACTGGGTTTCTGCTCTGCCGTGATGCCATGGTGATGCCTAGGAGAAGGGGGGAGGGAGGGAGAGAGAAGAAAGGAAATGGGGAAGGGAACACAGTGAAGAGCGGGGGGCATGTGGAGAAGAGAACGAGGGGCCCGGCTCCCTCGATGCCGCCTGGCAGAGTGAGGTCTAGCGCCCGGCCTGCGAACTGCCAGGCTGAAGTTGGGCCACCGTTTCAGGCCCCTCGACAGTGAGCACATTTGGCAGTGGTTCTCGGGCTGACGTGCCTCTTCCGGCTCAGCAGTGCGGTTATGAGCATTTAACTGATGGCTGCTGCCCTCTCCGGGGCAAGTTGGCGCTCCCAGTGGACTGTGGAGCCTGAAAATATAATAAATTGTGCTTGTTTACCCCTCATTCCCAAGGCCAGGCACCAGCGGGGGAAGTCTTGGGCTCTTTGGATGGGTCAAGAAGAGATACCTTCAGAGAAAAGTACGCTAGGGGGAAAGAGCCGCCTCTGACAGGCTGGCTCTGGGGTATGGCCCCAGCAGAAGGGACCGGTCTGGAGACCCGACCCAAGGAGCACCCCCCTCACCGCACATGTGAAGCCCTAGGTGCCCAGCCCCTCGGATCCCGCCTCCTCAGAACTCCTTCTCCCCAATACTGCCCGTTCTCTCCTGCTCTCCTGTCAGGGTTCTGCCGGCTTCCAGGCCCAGAACCACAAGATGGCTTCACTCCTCCGTCCTGAATCTCGTCCCCAGCACCCCCTCGTTCTCTGCCTCCCCTTCTCCGCTCCTTGGCCAGCGCTGAGATTCCAAAGATCGTCACTTGCAGGTGTCCCTCTCCCCAGCAATCTCTCCCAGCCGCCCTCAGTGGCTCTCTCCCCTCCCCCTTCCTCTCCTCATCCAGATCCCCAGCCCCAGGGGATTGGTCCAGGGCGCTGGCGGTCAGTAGTCTGGCCTGCCAGTGCTAGAGGCTCTGACCTCATCCCTTAACTCTTTGAGTCCAGGATGACTCTTTCCTCCTCTAACACTAACAGGCACCATCCTTCGCCCAGGCCTGTGCTGTCACCTCACTCGGCTTCCTGGCAGCAGGCGAGGCAGGCTTTCCTTGGTCTACTTCTGGTCCACAGATGAGGATGCCCGTGGCTATTCTTTTCCTGTGATCTCAAGCCAGGCAGGGCCTCACCTAAGGGACAGGGACCCAGCAGGCGAAGGGACATGGGAGCTGGCAGGTATAGAGCATGGTCCTGACCCCCACAGGCTCATCCTCATGTCTCTGAGCCTGAAGCCAAGCAGGATGACCCTACATACATATTCATGTAGTTATACCACAAATATTGATTGAGCAACTACTACGTGCCAGGAACTAGGATAAAGCAGTAAATGAGGCAGACACAGCCCCTACCCTGCCTCTCAGAGGACTAGACCTCCCCCTTGCTACTACACTGCCATTATACATCACGCAAATAATGACAGACACTGTCACGCACACACACACACACACACACACACACACACACACACACACACACAGAGACAGATTCTAAGGAAAGACTGATTCCTCGCTATTGATTGATTCAAACTAGGGTTTGGCCAAACTATCCAAGGTAGGCAAGGAAGCTCTTAAACCCCCCTCCCCACAGTTCAGAGTAGGGGTCCAAGATGTTAGCCTTTGAGGCAGACCTCCTAGTCCTAATCTTGGTTGCCGTGCTGGTGAGCTAGCTGTAAGATCCTTAAGGCCTCAAAACCTCAATTGTCCCTTTTGCAAATTGTGGATAATAAAACCTACTTTGCAAGAACTCGTAACAGGTCAATTAAATCATGTACATAATGCTTAGAGCCATGTCTGGTGTACTGTAAGCAGTCAGTAAATACCAGTTGCTATGATAATATTAATAATATTATTAAAAGCTCCCAACAACCTTCATCAGGAGGCCATAGTCCAGGGCAGAAAAGCACCTCCCTGCTTCCTTGCCATCTTCCCGTACCCTAGAAGGGACACCCTCAGGGAATGAGTCCCAACCCATCCCCACAAAACTATAGGCTCAGCCCCGCCCCATTTCTTATTCTTCCTCAGCCATGCACTCAAACACTCATCCTCTGGAAGGGTTGCCAGGTTGGAACAGTGACTTGCCCAAGGTCACACAGCAAGACAGGAGCAGAGACAGGGCTTAAAGCTAGTCAGAAGCAACGACTTCCTTGGGGAGTCCTCCCCCCCACCCGCTGCAATCCCCATCAACCAACTTCACCCCCCAAGGATGTGTCACAGAATGTGCTATGCAAATGCAGCTTCCGGCCCCACTTTCAACCGGAAGGCTGACCCTTAAGCCCCTTCTTTGCAGAAATTCTGCAGCGCAGCTGAACCCCGGCACCTCAACTCTCGGCCCAGGGCTTGACCTCCCAGGGGAAGCAGCCACAATCAGAAAGCCTGGTCCTTTCACAGCCATCATCTTGCTGACCCCCGGCAGCCTGGCACAGGCAGAGGATTGCCCCCAATGAAGACTTAAGGAGACTCGCCGAAGGTGACACAGACCTCTAGGAACCTTCTCCTTAGCAAATCACTGTCCGAGAGAGGTCTGGGGGAGGATACCTGCTTCTGATTGTGGAGGAAAGTCAGAGTCACTGATAGCTCTGCTCTGAGCTGCATCCCAGAGGCTCAGAAGCCTCAGGAAGTGGGAAGAATCAGGGGCCAGTTCCCCAGAACCTCTGCCCTTCTCCTTCCCCCAGTTGTCCCAGACGGGAAGCCTTAGCCCTTACAGCTCACAGTCGGCCAAGGAGAAAGAACGCAGGCCATGGAGCCCACAGGTCAGGGCCAGAGTCCCAGGTCCACTGCTGAAGGTCCTGTGAGACTGTCAGGGAGTCACTTAGCCCCCCGCAAGCTTCAGTGTCTTTATCCGTAGAACAGAGATAAGAACCTCTCCCCATTGGGATGTCCTGTGGATTAAGGAAAATAATATTATACATCAAGTGCTTGACATGTAGGAGGTGATTAATTATGGTGGTTATCAGTATGGCTTTTAAAAGGAGAGGTGGAAGGGACTTTTGGCCATGAAAGAGAGGGACCGCCAGCCTCCTCACTTTCAAAAACCACTTCTCCTGGGTCCCCCATTCTGAAGCCTTTTTTGAATTCCTCAAAGCCCCACCTAGCTTGCAATGAGAGCTTGTGATGGGCAGTGGTTGCCACGTTCCCACCGTGAGAGGTCATTCCATCTCCGGTTGAGGGATCCTAAATGAGGTGTCAGCCTCTGCAGCCTCACCTCGGGGTCGTGGGTCCCTTCTGCTCGGCGTTTTGAGGTGTTGGTCAGGACCCTGTAAAATCCCTACAGACGCCAGGCTGATCCAGCTCCTCTACCGTACAAACGAGCAATCTGGGGACCAGAGAGGGGCCATGCTCAGGGTCTGCAGGTGAAGGGGTAGGGCCACAGGGTCCAGGTGGTGGATCCAAATGGGGAGACAGAAATAATAACAGAGGCCTTTAACTGTCATTTCAACGTCAGGGGCTTCGGATGCTTTTCTCCCCATCGGCTAGGGAAACAGGCAGCCAGGGGAGGGAGAGTTAAATGACTGCCAGCGATCACACAGCCAGAAAGGGACAGCTTTGAGCTTCAGACCCGGGGCCGTTGTCCACAGTGTGGAGGATCAGGGTGAGGTGCGTGAGGTACTCGCCTCAGTAAAATTGAAAGGAGGCACAAAAAAAAACTTCCTAATCAAAATAAATACTATTGCAATATAATATTTTTTTCAGAATCAAAGAGCAAACTACACCCCAGAGGTGGGTGGGCCCTCTATTTTTGTAAATAAAGTTTCATTGGAACCAGGGTCAGCATCAGGGCGGGGCATGGGTGATAAGGGTGTTTGTGCATGTACAGGGCTGGATCCTGCCTTTGTTTAAAATGATTCGTGAGGGATGCTTTGCATTAATTTTTGTTTTTTAAATATTGCATTAAACCGTTTATTTCTTGATTGCTCAGTTTGGGGGCACCTCCTTAAATTTTGTACCCAAGGCAAGTGCCCCACTCACCTCACCCTAGTCCTAGCCTTGCTATGGCATGAGGACCAGACACAATGGTGGATGGGATGCTTGGCCCAGCATCGAAAGCGGCCTCTGCAGCTGCCGAGGGTGTGGTCCCCTCAGGCCAGCAGGCTCCTCTTCTAATAAAGACTTTTCAGGGCTTGGCCCGGGCTACCACTGGGGGCTACAGAGCTGCTCAAAGGCACCTGGGAGTTGGGCCCGCATGTGAGGGGTGAGAAGCCAGGAAACCCCGGGCTACACGATGCCTTCTTCCTCTTTCCTCTGGGCCTCCGTTGCTCCATCTGTGCAATGGGCGTTAAACAGCACTGAGTTCAGATCAGAGAGACAAAAGGCAGGCAGGGCAACCCATCAGGGCAGCCTCCACCAGCGGCCTTACCCAGGGAAGCCCCAGCAGGCCCCTCTGACCTCAGCCTCCCGCCCAGCGCCTGACTTCGGTTAAGGAAAGAGGCCGCAACAAAACTTAGTAAGCAAAATAAATAACATTTTAGTGTCATATCTTTTAAATTCAAATTGGCAAACGATGCCCCCCCGCCCCCCCGGGCCGACCATCAGATTTTATAAATAAAATTTCAATGGAACAAATTGCTTGGGTCAAATCCTGGTTCCTACCTTACTCATGTATCTTCTGCAAATTCTCTTGCTTTTCTCAGCCTCCGTTTCTTCATCTGTAAAATGAAGAGAAGAGCGATCCTTAGGTCACAGGCTCCCCGTGAAGATTAACTGCAATAAGGCACATGGGCACTTGGAGCAGAGGCTGGCACTCGGGGAGCTCTAAATAACAGCAATGATCAGTATCGGTACTAGTTGCTTTTCGCCATAGTGTTAGAAATCTTTAACCAAACAAGCAAACGCTGCTAGGCAGGAGGGGGCGCTCACCGCTACACGTGCTAAGGGGCAGTGGGATTCCAGCCAGGGTTGTTCTAAGCACGGTACATCGATTAATAATGCCTTAATTTGTTAGTTAGGGACTAGTATTATCCTCATTTTTCGGTTGAAGAAACCGAGGCACATAGAAGCTATGTCGTTAGCAGAAATCACCCACCCGGTAAATGGTGTAGCCTGAATTTGACTGTAGACCGTCTGGCTCCAGAATCTGGGTCCTTCAACCAGGATGTTACATGTGCCCCCTCATGTGCAAACTGTCCCAGGGCCGGCAGTTTGCACATGACGGTTTGCACTGAGAGCCACAGTCTTTCTCGTTCGTATGTCACACTCTGAACTCCCCTGCAGGGCTCTGAGACCCCAGGTAAGCGGGGTGGCGGCGGCAGCAGCTCAGAGAGATCCCAGCCACACACACTGTGGGTCACACACTGTCACAGCCACACAACACCAAGGCCATCTATCACACAGCGACCCCCTCCCAGGCACACCACTCTAGTTTCTCTGTCACAGACCAGGTCCCCAAGAACAGCAGGGCTTGGTGGGTCCTTCCCCAAAGTCTCTCCCTTGGAATTTTTCCAATGAGACAGCCCCTGAAGCCATAGCTGCAGGCAGGAGGAGGCCCCAAGCTCTTCAATGGACAGATGGATGCCTAAGGCCCAGAACGGGAAGGGACCACCCAAAATACAGTGGCAAGTCTATGACTGAGCTGTGGGTGCTTCCTGCCTGGCCAGAAGGTTGCTAAGAGTCCTGGCTTTTCCATTTACCCACGCCTAGTCCCTGGGCTGGACTCCAGCTTCAAGAAAATCTGGGGGATCTTCCCGTTCCCTTTGCTGCCCCCCACTCAGCTGGGGCTCAGGAACAGAGTAGGAAGGTAGGGGGAGCTCCCACACCCCATCTGGGACCAGACTCCGCTTATCTGGGAGCTGAGTCCCTCCCCACTGCTGCCTGCTTTTACTCCAGATCTTCTGCCACCGGGTGAGTGTCGGGCCCAGCATAACTTTCCCTGTGGCCTTGAGAGGGTCTGACCCAGCTCCAAACACTGCCTTCCTTTCCCTCTCTCTCTCTCTCTCTCTCTCACTCTCATGCACACACACACACACACACGCACGTGCATGCACAGTCAGACACACACGGGGCCCCTCTGCTCCCCTGTCTTTCCCCTTCTCTTCTCCAGAGCCCACCCCTGCCTTCTCATCTCTCCGTGTTTAATGGAATTATCCCACTGGAGCCCCACGTGCTCCAAAGGTGAGAGTGAAGTGGGTTCCAATCCTCCCCACCTGCAACACCGTGGCCGGGCCATGTGGCCGCTGGGAGCCGTGGTCTCCTCGGTGAAGTGGAGATCATAGGAGACCTTCCTCTTAGAGAAGTATGACAGTTCAATTAGATAATTCAATGAAGTGCTTAGCACTGTGTCTGGTGTGCAGTAACCACTCAGTAAATGAGGGCTTTAATAAAATTGAGTGAAATGCTTTGAAAATTTGGCAGTGCTGTATACAAAGCAAATCTCCCAACTCCTGCCACATGAGTTAAGCAAGATAGGAATTAGTAGCAATTTCCCAATGAGAAAATTGAGGCTCAGAGTCTGAATGGCGAAGCTGGAATGAGGACTCAGAGCTCTGGATTCCGAAGCCACCCCCACCCCCATGCTGCTGGCAAATCCATTCATGGCTGAGAACGTGCATTATAAATGACCGTGTGTGGACACCAGAACAGGAAGGGACAAGCCAATAAGGGAGGGTGACGCTGTCTGGCCTGAAGCTCTGGGAGGTTGGAGGCTGGGTTCCTCCACTCCAGGCTGTGGGAGACATCCAGCAGCCCGACCAAAGCCCAGTCCTCTCTTTTCAGGTGATGACCTCCCCGTGAGGAAGCCCTGTCTTGTGACTGGAGGAAGTGGCTGCCTCCCCGCCCCCACCCAGCCACCATGAATACCTCGGCCCCACCCGCCGTCAGCCCCAACATCACCGTCCTGGCACCAGGAAAGGGGCCCTGGCAAGTGGCCTTCATTGGAATCACCACAGGCCTCCTGTCACTGGCCACTGTGACAGGCAACTTGCTGGTACTGATCTCCTTCAAGGTCAACACAGAGCTCAAGACAGTCAACAACTACTTCCTGCTCAGCCTGGCCTGTGCCGACCTCATCATCGGCACCTTCTCCATGAACCTCTACACCACGTACCTGCTCATGGGACACTGGGCTCTGGGCACGCTGGCCTGTGATCTCTGGCTGGCCCTGGACTACGTGGCCAGCAACGCCTCTGTCATGAACCTGCTGCTCATCAGCTTTGACCGCTACTTCTCCGTGACCCGGCCCCTGAGCTACCGGGCTAAGCGCACCCCGCGCCGGGCAGCTCTGATGATAGGCCTTGCCTGGCTGGTGTCCTTTGTCCTCTGGGCCCCAGCCATCCTGTTCTGGCAATATCTGGTGGGGGAGCGGACAGTACTGGCTGGGCAGTGCTACATCCAGTTCCTCTCCCAGCCCATCATCACCTTTGGCACGGCCATGGCCGCCTTCTACCTCCCTGTCACGGTCATGTGCACACTCTACTGGCGCATCTACCGGGAAACGGAGAACCGGGCCCGGGAGCTGGCAGCCCTGCAGGGCTCGGAGACCCCAGGTAAGGGGGGCGGCAGCAGCAGCAGCTCAGAGAGATCCCAGCCGGGGGCTGAGGGCTCACCAGAGAGCCCCCCAGGGCGCTGCTGTCGCTGCTGCCGGGCCCCCAGGCTGCTGCAGGCCTACAGCTGGAAAGAGGAGGAGGAGGAGGATGAAGGCTCCATGGAGTCCCTCACATCCTCGGAGGGTGAGGAGCCTGGCTCCGAAGTGGTGATCAAGATGCCCATGGTGGACCCCGAGGCGCAGGCCCCCGCCAAGCAGCCCCCCCGGAGCTCCCCGAATACAGTCAAGAGGCCGACCAGGAAGGGGCGCGAGCGGGCGGGCAAGGGCCAGAAGCCCCGTGGGAAGGAGCAGCTGGCCAAGCGGAAGACCTTCTCGCTGGTCAAGGAGAAGAAGGCGGCTCGGACCCTGAGTGCCATCCTGCTGGCCTTCATCCTCACCTGGACACCGTACAACATCATGGTGCTGGTGTCCACTTTCTGCAAGGACTGCGTCCCCGAGACCCTGTGGGAGCTGGGCTACTGGCTGTGCTACGTCAATAGCACCATCAACCCCATGTGCTACGCGCTCTGCAACAAAGCCTTCCGGGACACCTTCCGCCTGCTGCTGCTCTGCCGCTGGGACAAGCGACGCTGGCGCAAGATCCCCAAGCGCCCCGGCTCTGTGCACCGCACCCCTTCCCGCCAATGCTGACGGCCCCCCTCGTCCACATCCCTCTACCCCAGTCCCGGGAGAGCCCGGTAGAAAGTGGGCAGGGACTGTGACCTCAGACCCAGGGCCCTCCTCAGTCCTCACCAGGCTTCCCAGGCCCCTAGGCCACCTTCCTGGACAGCCCAGAGAGACCCTGCCAACTCTCCAAATTTTGCTATTCCCAGGCAGGGAGAGAACCCGGGGCAACTGGTTTTTCTGCTCCCTGCTGGGTGGGAACGGGCTCTTCACCAGGAAGGAGGCCGGGAGGGGGATCCGGCCTTTGGATTCTTTGTTTGCATTCAGGCAGGAAGTCTGTCCGGAGCCAGCAGGGCGGGCCAGGAGGAAGAAGGTTCTCCACTACAAGCATCCCTGGCCCAGTGGCTGGCCTGGATTTTGGTGGGAAATGGCACCCCCTAGGGCCACAGCAGGGAACTGACACAAACCGCTGAGAGAAGCTTGGCTCTAAGGGAGCGGCCCCTGGCTGGGGATCCCTCCCTGGCTGGGGATCCCTCCTCTGCCGGCGCAGCCCCCTCTGCTGGGCCCTAGGCACACTCTTCAGGACCGTCCAACCTCTCCACTAATGTCCCCAGAGCATCCCTTTGTGGGTTTCCCCCGAAGCAAATGTCCAAGCATCAGCAGGACAAAGACAGCAGAGGGGACCATCTTGGCTAGTCACACAACGTGTCCCGAGGCAGCAGCAGGACAGGCACCAGGTGTCCTAACTGTTCCCCTATATCATTTCCCTAGGAGTGAGGAGCCGGGGTGCCTGCCGTCCAGCCTCACACCTATAATCCTTGCCCCAGAGAAACCCTCGGTCCCTCCCTCCCTGGCTCTCAGCTACCACCTAGATAGATCTGCTCTATACAGATCTAGCCAGGTCTCCTGCATGCTGCCTGCCTCCGGGCCCCGCCCCTCCCCACGCCTGGCCCAGCCAACAGGTTCTCTCCTGTGAACTCCCCGATCCCACCCACGCATGGCCTCCCAGCCACCCTTATCTCCAGGCCCAGCCTGGCCCCAAATATTCTTTCCTTCCATCCTCAGCAAGTGCTGAGTCTGTGAATAAAGCCACATAACCAGTGGACGCTATGGGTCTTTCCTCCCTGTGTTGGATCAAGGACCTGGTCTTAGTCCAGGGCAGGATGGGTACTTAGGCCCAAGTAGCATGGAATTTGGGCTGCTGCCCTGACAGTGGTCCCAGGAGGGGCAGCACTGAGTGGTGGGATCTACCGAAACCTGTGGACCCCAGCACCCCGGGGTCTCAGGCTCAGGCGAGTAGGGCTGTAATGGACAGACCTGGCTACGGGAAGCAGGGAAACCAGGCGAAATAAACTGCCCCTGCCCGTAGGCCAGCGTATTTTCTATCAGCTTTGTCATATGTGGCTGCTCTGGGGCCCTGTCACACTCAGGGAGGACAGAACTGCTCCAAAGCCCCATTTACAGATGGGGAAACTAAGGCCCAGTGATCTGGGCAGACTGTTCAGGGTTACCCCACAAAGCGACACCCAGGCTTCCAGGCAGCTCACAGCCTCCTGACCCCTAGGACTATGGAGATGGAGCACCTGGGGTGCAGGCCAAAGCACCCTATAAAGGTGGCCCTCAGGCCAGGTGACGAGGCACTCCATTGGTTCAGGGGCCTCGAAGCCTAAAGCAAAGGAATCTTAGATCAGTAAGTCCCAGAACGCAGAGCAGTGGCTGTCCCTGGGGTTCTTCATGACCACCCTTAGGCTCAATGACCCACTAGAAGGACACGCGGAAGTCAGCAAAGCTGTTGTGGTTATCGTTCATTACGGTGAAAGGATACAAATTAAAATCAGCCAAGGATAAAGGTGCATGGAGCAGAGCCCGGGAGAGACCAGGTGCAAACTTCCCGTTGTCCTCTCCCAGTGGAATCATGGGACAGCGCTTCATGACAGCGCTCCCGGCAACGGCGTGTGACCACATGCATGGTGTACTGCCAACCAGGAAAGCTCACCCGAGCCTTGGTGTCCAGGGTTTTTACTGGAGTCTGACCAGGCAGTCATGGCTGACCTTAGTCTTCAGCCCCTCCAGAGGTTAAACTGGTACCACACAGCCCAAGGCCCTCACTACAAATCACATGGTTCACATCGATGATCCGGTGTGGTTCAAGGCCACCAGGTACGCAGGATAGTCCAAGGGCTTAGGGGTTGTCTTTCCTAGGAGCCAAGCAAGGGCCAGACTTTTCTCTGGGATGCACAAGGTTGGGATAACCCAGACCCACTAAGCTGATCCTTTGGTGTGCAGTGGCCCCGACCAGTATAGCATCAGCATAACCTGGGGACTTGTTAGATACCTAAGTTCTCAGAGTCACCCCAGATTTACTGAATCAGCAACTCTAGGAGGAGAGCTCGGCCATGTGTTTCAACAAGTCATGTGGGTGATTGCGATGCAGGCGAATTTCAGAAATGCAGCCTTAGAGGTATGATGTTCTGGGTGGGGCTGAGCCCTTGCAAAGAGGGAGAGTGGAAGTACACCCCACACACACCTGTCAGGGCTCCCAGAATCCTCTGTAAAGGAAGCTTCCTACACTAAGGGCAGGGGCAATCCACCGAAGAGGTGGACAGAACGGGCTGGCCAGGGACCAGGGAGCACAGCGCTGTGGGCATGGACTCTAGGACACAAACCCCTCCCCCTCACCCACCAGCACGGCTTCCTGGGTTGTCAGCTCAAGACCCCAGAGGGCCCCTCCCTTGCCACTGCTGCCACTGACCCCCTTCAGAGCTAAATATCCCGCCCCGTGTTGAAGGCATTGGTCCTGGGAGACAAAGGGACTGAGGAAGCTGAGCGGTGTTGGGAGACCAGAAACACTGGAATCGCATTGGCCTGGCCTCACTGGAGACCAGGAATGGGGAGGTCAAGGCTGGTATTTGGATCAGCAATGGGGCTGGCAGTTCACACTTGTTCCTTGTCCCAAGTGCAGGTCCTATCTGCTCGTGCCCCCTCACCACAAACCTTAGGCAAGTCTCATTTTCAGTGTCCTCATCTCTGAAAGGGGAGTGAGCCCCTCAGGGGAGAGTTAAGAAGATAAGAGACTGTAGGAAAACTACCTCACAGGACCAGGCTGCTCACAGGTAAAGGCCAGAAACCAAGTCTGCTTTCAGATGCACACATTTCTCTACTCCTCCAGCTTGGGCTTTAAAGAGTCCAGAGTCCCCCGTCCCTGCCCAACCCCCAGCCCAGGAAGAAGAAATGGGTTGGAGAAAGGAGTATAGGAAGCAAGCCTGGGCAGCCAAGGGCACGTGGTCCATGATGGTTTTCAGGGATGGGATTTGTGCCCTGCCAGTCTCTGAAGCAAGATTTCTTCAGATTCAGCTGCCAGATGGATGCCTTCAAGAAATCCCTTGAGTGATCGAGGTGAGAGGAGTGTCTTTCCTTATTCAAAATGAGCCCCTTTTAACAGTACCTGAGTTTATGCTAATGAGATGGCTTTGGGGGGCGGGGCTAGATAGCATCAGGTTGGAAGCAGGAACCAACTACGTTACTAGGGAATGGCTTGAGCCCAACAGGAGAGGGATGGCTGGACCTGGCACCAGTCCACCCCCAACACTACACCCGCTCCTGCCCCGAAGGAGTCCTTCTTGGCCCCAGTAACAAGAGCTGTTTCGTGCCTGAGCAGGAAGTAAAGAATGAGGCAGCTTTGTGAATCCCAGCCCTTCCCCCTACCAGGTTGGAGCTGGCCTAGAGAAGGGGCACCGGTTAGGATGCTCTGTCCTCCGGTCTGTCCCACGCCCCACTCCATTCCGATTGTATCACTTGAGCGCCATCTGCAGGCAACCAAGGGGAAAGTCCTTCCAAGTCTGGAGTGCTTCCCAGAGAACAGGGACCCCAGGACTGATGATAGAATAGATGACTTTGGACACCTCAGCAGCCGCTCCCACACTTCAGCAGGAACCAAGGACCCCACAGGATCAGCTCACGGGGCTGCTACTCTAAAGTTGCGGGAGGCAGGCCCTCCTTCTCCCCAGTTCGCCAACCTCGCCAGACAACTGGGCGATGGATGAGGAGAGACTTGGCACTTAGGGACAACTCCACATTCTCCCTGTGCCTCCCCAGGCTTTTGAGATCCTTGATTTCATTTTTTAGAGCCTGGCTCTGATTTGATAGAACTGATGCTAACCAAACTGGAAATTCAGACAGGTACTTGCTCGCCTTCACAGTACAAAGCCTTTCAAATGCCAGGTCCCCCGCACCAGCCCGAAAGGGCTTGAAGCCGCTGTCCTTAGCATCTTCGGTAACACACGAACAGCATAACTCCAGGAATCACACAAAATAGGCCTGAGAACTATTCTCGCTCTTCCCCCGGCCCTGATGTCGCCCCCACCCCTTAGCTCCACTCTCTCTCTTGGCATTCCCGGCCTGGCTAGCACCCCCATTCACTCAGTGCTCAATCCAGAGATCTGGGAGTCGTTTGGAGACTCCTCATTTCACCCCCCGTTCTCCCAATCAGTCTGTCTACCTCCCGAATAGTTCTCAAATTCATCCAATGTTCGCCATCCACACTGTCGCTATCCTGGTGCAGTCTCTTGCCTAAAATGCTAAAATAATCCCTAAACTCAGAGGATAGCAAACTTCTCTAAAGGGCCAGAGAGTAAATATTTTAGGATCTATGGGGCAAGAGGCAAAATTAAGGATACTATGTAGATATTTAAGTATTTTAGTCTTAGTCTCTGTCCCAGCTATTCAACCCTGTAACTGCAGTCAAAAGTAGCCAGAAACAATACAAAGTGAATAACATGGCTGTGTTCCAATAAAACTTTATTTGAATTTCACTGGGATTTTAATTTTATATCATTTTCATGAGTCACAAAGAAGTCATTCTTCTTTTGATTGGTTTTCAGCCATTTAAAAATGCAAAAGCCAGTCTACGGCCATGCCACCCTGAACAAGCCCGATCCCTTCTGATCTTGGAAGCTAAGCAGGGTCGGGCCTGGTTAGTACTTGGATGGGAGACCACCTAGGAAGACCAGATGCTGTAGGCGTGAAAAATAAAAAATAAGAGATTATAAACTGACGAGGTCCTTGCAATCCGTGAGGTCAACCAAGGATTGCCTGGCCTAAAAAATAATAATAATAAATAAATAAAATAAAACAAATAAAAATGCAAAAGCCATCCTTAGTTCACAGTGGCTACAAAAACAGATCCACCGGCCCGTTTGCCAACACCTGCCTTAATTGGTCCCTCTCCCATCCATTCTCCATGCTTCAGCCAGAGTGATTTTGCCAAGACATAGATCTGATGCTGTCAACCCCTTGCTTACCACTAGTCAACAGCTTCAGATAAAACTGCAAGCTCCTCAGCCTCCAAAAGCCTTCTATTCAGCCCTACTTCTTCAGCCTCTTCCTCGACCCCTCGTCCACAGACCCCAGTCCCAGCCTCTGAAATTCTTTTGATTCTCACACAAGCCTCAAGCTCACTCCTTCATGCTTTTCACCCTTTCCATTTCCTCTGCTTGGAATATTCTTGCCCTATTAAAAAGAAAAACTTCTGTTTCCTTCACATCCTACTCGCGAAACTTTTAACTCCAACGTGTGTGTATGTGTGTGTTTCCCATACCAACCAATTCACCAACACTATCCAGGTGTGCTACAATTCAATTCTGACGCTATCTGCCGAGAATTAATATCATATTTGGCAGGTTAAGGGCTCAGTCTCACAAGACTGTCCCCACTTCAGACACCAGTCAAGTCACTGGTAGTGGATTCCAAGGTCACCCACACTTCTGTCCAATTGGCTACAATTTAGGGGTTCCCACAACACCCTCCCCAGGGTCAATAATATTTTTTAGCATTACATAGGTAATTTTTATTTTCCTTTATATTTTCACTTTTCCTTAAAAACATTTAACTTATTTATTTTATTTTTTATTTACTGCAATATCACCATTAACTATTGCTATAAGGTCCTATTTTGAAATGCAGAGATGGAGTGATGTCTTTAAGAATGTGATAGATCTTGCAGAATATATTGAATTAAGAGAATCTAGGGGGTGGTAAAATTCTGTCTATACACATCTAGTGGCACATTTAAACTTGCAATTGGAGGAAAAACCTGTTCAGGACCGAATAGAAGTCCTAGGTTGCAGACAGAAACTCTCTTGGCTTTCAAAGACTGATTCTTTGTCAGTATACAAAACCCACTTAATTGTACATAATCCCTATCAGGAGAAACCATAGCAACAGGATGGATTAAGTTATTGCCGATCTGGATCCTGGGGGCTAGCCAGTCTGAAGGGAACAGGGTGGCTAGAGGCTGGAAACCGGCTGGTGGCTGCAGCTCAAGGTCACAGTCTTAGGGTATAACAGCAGCCTAGGAAAGTCTAGAGAGAATGGTTAGCTCACTCTTCAAAAATCCTCATTTTCCAAAGAACCTCATACGGTGCTGGTGGGACTGCAAATTAATACAGCCACTATGGAAAACAGTATGGAGGGTCCTCAAAAAAACTAAGAATTGATCTACCATATGATCCAGCAATCCCTCTACTGGGTATTTACTCCCAAAACTTGAAAATCCATAGCCAAAAAGATATTTGCACCCTGATGTTCATAGCAGCATTATTCACAGTGGCCAGGACATGGAAGCAACCAAAGTGTCCTACGATAGATGATTGGATAAAGAAGCTATGGTACATATATACAATGGAATATTACTCATTCATAAGAAGAGATGAAATACTGCCATGTGAGACAACATAGATGGACCTAAGCGAAATAAGCCAGACAGAAAAAATTGAAAATCACATATCACTTATATGTGGATTATAAACTTAAAAGCAACAAATGAACAGAACAAACAAACAGAGATTCATAGACATGGACTATAGACTAATTAGTTAGGATAGAAATTGGGGAGTGGGGAGGTAGAAAATTAAGGGGGATAAAGAAAGCAGGGGGGGATGGGGGAGGCGGTAGATGCAAAGGGATCAAATATATGGTAGCTGAAAGAAACTGGACTTTCGGTAGTTAACACATAATAGAATATACAGATGTCAAATTATAATGTACACCTGAAAATTATATAATCATTAATCAGTGTTACCCCAATAAACTTAATTTAAAAAAAAAATCCTCGTTTTTCCAAACTAGTCCCTAGGATGCTTTTCTCAATCAGGGAATGGTTTTCTATAATAGCTCACAGACCCAGGGGACACACTTGCCAGTTCTGTAATAAAGGACATGATAAAAGATACAGGTGAAGAGCCAGATGAAGAGGCACATAAGGCAGTGAGGTCTGGAAGGGTCTCGAGCGTAGAGTTGGGTACAGAATTTGGGTGTGCCATCCTCCCAGCCTACTAATGGTTCACCAATCCGAAAGCTCTCTGACGCTTATACTTTTGGGATTTTTATGGAGGCTTCATGCTGTAGGTGTGATCTATTATCATTAACTCAATTTCTAGCCCCTCCCTGGAGCATGAGGGGTGGGGCCAAGCTTTTAATCCTGGTTAGGTCTCTCTGGCGGCCAGCCCCCATCCTGTAGCTCTCCGGGAGCCTATCGAGTGTCACGCATTAGAACAAAACACATTCCTATCTACCACCCAGGAAATTCCAAGAGACTTAGGAGCCCTGTGACAGGAGCCAGGATCGAAGACCAAATACAACAAAAGATGCTCTTAGCACCCCTATCACTCAGGAAGCTAAAGGCGAGAGTTTGGGAGCCAGAGTTTGTGAACTTGAACAAATTACTTCGTTATTCCAAGCCTCAGTTTCCTCATCTGTAAAAGGAGATAATCATGCTGGGCTTGTTATATATTGAACGTTGAGAAAACACTGGTTTGCTTCCTGGACCCACTAGGGTCTTCGCTTTCCCTTTCTCATGCTCCTCCGACTCTGCCAGCCAAGTCCAGGGGTGCACACCTCAGACCACAGCCCCTCGTGATCAGTAGAGCACTGGGTGTATTGGGACCCAGTAGACAATAAATGGTCATTATATTTTTGCTGCCTTGGACACTTGGGAGCCCGACAGACTCCTACTACCATTCTTCCCCCTCTGACATGTGAACAAACTCTCTTTTTGAATCTCGAAAATCCCTCATGATAAATGCTATTGTCCCTATCTGTGATATCATAAGAAATATGTCTTTGGTCTTTGTCCCAGTTCCTGACATGGATCTTCTAAAACCCTCGGGATGTCTTGAGTGATCGAGGTGAGAGGAGAGTCTTTCCTTATTCACAATAAACCCCTTTTAACCTTTCCTGAGTTTATGCTAATGAGATGGCTTGGGGGCGGGGCTAGATAGCATCAGGTTGGAAGCAGGAACCAACCACGTGACTAGGGGCTTGGAACTTTCAGCCCCGCCCATGACTCCCTGCAGGAAGAGGGGCTGCAGATTGAGTTCAATCACTAAAGGCCAGTGATTTCATCAATTGCGCCTGCACAATGGAACCTCCATAAAAACACCTAACCCGCAGACTTCTTCGAGCTTCCAGGTCAGGGAACACATGAAGGGGTGGGAGGGATGTGTGCCCAGGATGGCATGGAAGCTCAGATGCACCTTCCCTCTCTCCCTTGACCCATGCAGCTCTTCTGTTTGGCTGTTCTTGAGTTGTATCCTTTATAGTAATCTCATAATAGTAAGTGAAGCACCTTCCTGAGATCATCCTACAGAATTAACAAACCTCAGGAGGAAGTTATGGGAAACCCCTGAATTTATAGCCAGTTGGTCAGAAGTACCAGTGACAACCTGGGACTTGCAACTGGCATCTCAAATGGAGACAGTCTTGTGGGAATGAGCCCTTAACTTTTGAGAGCCTATGCCGACTCTGGGTAGACGGCGTCAGAACCGAACTGAATCGCAGGACGCCCAGTGTCCAGAGAATCAGAATCGGTCGATGCGAGCAAAAACCTACACATTTGGTGCCAGAAGTAAAATTAGTTCCGATTATCTCCCAGATGAGGAAACTGAGGTTAAGTACTTTGGTCAGCAATAGAGCAATGATTTCCTAGCTCAGGCTCCCCACTTGACCCTCGCCGGGCTGGGTGACTCATTCGACTTCGCGTTGCCAGAGTCATGATCACTTCAGCCCCAGGGGCCTCACCGTCTACCCCGCGTCAACCACATCCCCAGCCGCTCCCACGTCACGAACTTAAAACCCAGCGTCATCCCTCTCACTTCCCATTCATCTTCCTCCAGGCCCTGCCCATTTTTCTCCCAATCTTCAGCCCCTGCTCTGCCATCATCGTCTTCCTTTCTTGAGAAGCCGGAAACATGCAATCTGTCATCCACACCATAAAGAGCCACAGTCCCCTGGCCCCTTGCTTCTGCAGGAAATTGACCGCCCTGGAGCAACTTCACCTTCCATCACCCCTGATCCTACAGCGGAGCAGTCAGGAACTGCTGGGAAAAAGAATCCCGCTACCTCAGAAATGGGATCCAGAACAGACCTCAGCCAATGGGCCTCACGCTGCCATCTAACTATCCTTGTACTTGTCCTAAGTCAGCTCCCCTGCCTTGTTCCCAAAGGTATTCTCAACTTTCGCCTCTCTCCTCAAGCCCCCTACCCTGAACCTTACAACAGGTGTCCTGGCCTCCTGTATGTTAATGGAAATGAGACAAGACCCTCAGACTCTTTGTTTAAGAAGTCTTGCAGTCTTTGGGTTTATTTTACCTCCTGCACGTGGGAGAAGAGGGATATGCCAATGCTTCCCTTCTGGCTTAACAAAAAAACTCACAGGTATTTATACCTTCTAGAAAAGAGATGTGAATTTAAATATTATTGCCAGGGCAACGCATTATTAAGGAAGACAAGCAATCAGAATCGCAAGTTTTTTAAAAGTTAAAGGTTACTCTCACAGGACAAAGCAACAGCCTCTTAGATGTAATTGTCTTGACAAGATTCCCTTGTTAAAAATAATATTTGCGAGGATGGTTTTATGATGTAGAAAGGAATCTGCTTTTATTTCTGTGGCTTTAGAAAAAGAGGGACCATTTTTCTCCTTAACACATTGAGATTTTTTAAAAATTTTTTTTGATCACCACCAGTTAGGGAGACCTAGAGTTTTTCGAGGTCAAGCACTGAGATTCCATTGGTTAGCTCAGAGAGAAACAAAGACAGGACAGAAGTGGCTGTTCACACCGCTTGCCAATCAACCTACATTTCCCTCCAACAGTGTCCCTACCATTCTCCTGAATCAGGGCTTGCCCACCTAGAGTATGCATAGGAGTCACCCGGATTCCAAAATCAGATTCTGATTCCAATTCGATAAGTCTGGGGTGGGCCTGAGAGTCTGCATTTCTAACAAGCAGGTGTTGTGATTGCTACTAGTTCTCAAGTAGACACTGTGAATAGGAAGGTCCTGGGCGTTTGTTTATTCATATACTTTCTACTTTTTCCTCTCTCCTCAAACCACCAACACTTGGGAGACTCCAATCCTCACTCTTAGCTGATGACCTTGTTTCCTGCTTCACCGAGAAAATAAAAGCAATCTGTGAGTAGAATTCCACAAACTCCCACCACGTCTACCCACCAACTCTATGCTCATATACTCTGCCTTCTCTGTGACCAGCTCCCAGTAAAAGCTGGCCCTCCTCTCCCATCTTCCCGCTAGATCCCACCCCTTCTCCCTACCTCAAAGGCATCCATCCGTGGCATGTTCCCCTGTACTGAAGCAAATATGGCTGTTACTGCTCCCGTTTTTTTTTTTTTTGGGCTTGGCAACACTTGATTGACCTCACAGATTGCAAGGCCTTGTCAGCTTACAACCCTTATTTTTTTTTATTTTTACACCTACAGCACCTGGTCTTTCTAGGTGGTCTCCCATCCAAGTACTAACCAGGCCCGACCCTGCTTAGCTTCTGAGATCAGACTAGATGGGGCTTGTTCAGGGTAGCATGTCCGTAGACTTTTTTTTTTTCATTAACCCTTTATTACAAGTCATGCTCTTATAAAAGTATACAATGACTTAGGTGAAAGTTATTGCTCCCATCTTTAAAGAAAAGCTTTGTATTGCATATTTGAAAGTCACTAAAAGGATAGATCTTAAAAGCTTTCATCACAAGGAAAAAAAAATTCTGTACTAGACTTAGTATGGTGATCACATCGTAAGGTATACAAATGTCAAATTTATATACCTTATGTCAAATCACCTGAAACTAATATAATATTGTACACCAACTACACTTAAATTTTAAAAAAATTAAATACTTTTTTAATTTGCATGGTGACAGATGTTAACTAGACTTGTGGTGATCATTTCACAATATATACCAATATTGAATCAGTAAGATACACACCTGAAACTAAAATAATATTGTATGTAAACTATACCTCAATAAAAAAGAAAAGAAAAGAAAAAATAAATAGTGAAATACCAAATGAAAAGCTTTCCTGTCGCCGCTGACTCCAAATTCTCTCCTAAACCCCTTTTGCTTGGCTTCTGTCCCAGCCTAACCAAAACTGCTCTTGTCCAAGTCACCAAAGACCCCCATGCTGATAACCCCACAGCCAAGCCTCTGTCTTCCTACCTGAACCCCCAGCAGCGTGTGACAGAGTCAGCCGTTTTTTCCTGGCTGGGCTGCAGAGGGCGCCTCCCCGCCAAACCCCCACCTACCTCACTGCCCCCCACTTCTCAGTCCCCGCTGCGGGCTCCGCCTCGTCTCTCCGACCCCTGAAGGGCTTGGGCCTCAGTCTCTGGGCCTCGGTCCTTGGTCCTCTTCTCTTCCTTCTCTACATTCGCTCCCGTGGTCATCTCCTGTCATCTCACTGCTGTAAATGCCAGCTGTACACGTGAGTCCCAAATCCGCATCTCCAGCCCAGGTCTCTTCATGAACACCGGGCGGACCGTCGGGCTGACATCCTGACGTTTCCCTTCCGTGTCCGCTGGATCTCAGAGACGCCACGGCCCGAACTGAGCTGCTCGCTTCCCCTTTTAAGCCCGCTCCTCTGGCGATCTTCCTCACCTCAATAAATGGCAAATCCAATCTTCTAGCTGCTCAGGCCAAAAACCATAAAATCATCTCTGACTCCACTCTATCTGGGGCCGCTCACGCTATCCGCGCCCCATCGCCACGGGCACAGTACCACGGCACATGACTCGGCAGCTGGACTGGGACATGTCAGGGCCATTGCAAGTGGAACGCATTCTGAATTTCGGCATCACCCACAGCCCGCCAGCAGCCAAAGGCCTTGTATCCAACCGCCCACGCACAGGTAGTGTCTCCCGGTGGCCGCCTCCCAGGCTGTTCCAGTTAAAAGACGATTGTACGTCCTGCGCTTGCTTCCTGACCATTTCCCAAGCCTGGTCCTGTCTCTCCCTGGCAGCTCCTGATGACCTTTCAACAAATTCTTTTGCTGCTTAAGAAAAAAACAGGAACTCCAGCTGATACTGCCTGGAAACCTGTACCAATCCCTCCTACCCTTAAAATCACAAAAGCATTTCTCTCCAGTGCCCTGGAAGTGCTCTGGAGAGGACCACCAACCATCTCCTTGTCACCAAGTCTGAAGGCCAGCTGGGACAGCTCTGCCCTGACACTGACCTAGCCACTTCCTCCTGCCTTCCCAACCCCCGCCAAGGGTTCCATCCGCTCCTGCTCTTCCTCCTCTGTGGGCTCCTGGCCCCACTCTCTGTCCTGTTAATGTCGCCAGTTCTCAGGGCTCCAGCCTCACCCTTTCGCCCTTCTCACCCTACACCTCACTGGGGCATCATTCACACTCATGGTATGCACCCCCACCTCTACCCTAGGGCTCCCAGATCTCCCCCTCTGCTGAGCTGCAGACCTTCCGCTGCTGGAAACCTCCAGCTGCAAGTCCAAGGGCACCTACATGTAGCACACCCACATGGAGCCAGTCAACTCACCACCCACAGCTGCTTCTTGCCCTGCCGCCCCGCCTCCCCCCACCCTCAGCTCCTCCGCCCACCCCAGCCAGAAACTCCAGTCACCACATAGCTCCCTTCCCCACTAGCATCCAGCCCATCCCTCCTAGGCTGTCAAGAAATTCTGGATCTTCTCTCGAACCATCTCTTCGAGCCATCATCCCCTCCTCTCCAACTCCACAGCCTCCTTGACCCTCATCTCCTTAGACTATTCCAGGTGGCTCCCTCCCCCGGTCCCGGCCACCCTCAACTTTTTCCTCCACAACAGCAGAGCCAGAGTGATCTTTCTGGAACTCAAATCTCACCATGCCACTCCCTGCCAAGCACATTTCAGTGGTGCCCCCACCAGCGAGAGCAATATTCCTTTCTCATGCTTATCTGAGCTTCTTACATAGATTCTGGTGTCCTATCCCAGACCTTCTAAAACAGAATATCTAGGAGAAAACCCAAGAATTTTCTAATCATCGTCCTGGAGCGTAACAAAGCAAGTTCGGGAAACTTTGATCTACTGATTCCCAAACTGCTGTGAGAATCGTTTTGGAAAGTTGGTTAAAAATAGACTCCCAGGTCCACCCCCTTGGAGATTCCAATTTAATGGATGTTGGATGGAAGAGATTTTTCCAGAAGATTCTGCATAACCAGGTTGGGAAGGACATATGCGGCAAAGCGGGGCTGACTTGAGCGTGGCTGCCCGTACCCTCCGTGCTTCAGCCTCTGCGTGGCTCTCCCCACTCTGGCAAACCGTCCCTCGCACTCACCATGCTGTCTCGACTGAGTGGCCGTGATAATGTTCTCCCTACCCAGGTGGCCCTGTCCTTAAAGGCATCACATGAATGCCTACTGGTGCCTCGCTCTCAGCTCGAATGAAGGCTCCAAGCTTTCCAGATCCCTCCTGGGTTAAACACGTCCACTGTCCCCACCAGCCCTGACCTCAGGACGGCGATTATTCCTACATCTGCTTCCACTCCCAGTCGGTCAAGCCCGGAACTACGGGGCAGTGTTTCAGTCCCCTCTGGGTCTCCAACGCTGTGGCGCATCAACTGACATTGGAAAAATGACTCGGGCTGAAAGTCAGCCCCTCCCCCAACTCGGAAGCAGGTAATTGGCCAGGGGCCCTGGGGAAAGACCCAGACCATTGGGACAGGGAGCTTGACCACAGAGCTAAGGCCTGGGTCCAAATGGCAGCTCCACCAGTGTCCAAGAAGGTCCTTTTAGTCCTCTGGGCCCTCAGCCTCCTCTGTAAACAAGGTTCCCACAGTCCTCGTGGGTAGAGCACGTGACTTAAAAGAAAAAAAATGTAAGTCTCATCAAACCATTAAAACCCAGTCTGCTCAAAACCCTCCAACTCCCATCTCATTCCCTCAGACCCCATGTGCAGTGAAAAATCCATCTTAGCTGAAAAGTCTGGACTTTGTCCTCAGCTGTTGGGAGGTGATCTCCAGGCCCCTGGAATGTTCTGGCTGGTAGGAATGTCTTTGTTAGCACGGAGACTTCAGACATCAGTCTAATGAGGTGATTTACAATGAGGGCTTTGGGACAGGCTATCACAGGAGGAACCGAAGATGAAAGATATTAGCCTGAACCTCTGGCAAGGACTGGAGACTAAAGATTGACCATGAGGACAGTGGATGATTAAGCCCCAAGAAACGCTCTGGACACCCAAGTTTCTGGGGACCTTCCCTACTGAGCCACACTGCTACATGCCAGAAGTCTGTGCCCAAGGCTTTGCTGGGAGATGACCCACCAATCAGAGGCTTCGTGTCTGGGTGCCACCCTGCTCATGCATCCACCCTTCGGCCAGGTCACCCTAAGGTGTTCTCTTTTTGCTCCAGAACTGTAATCTCAGTGCTTTCCTGAGTTCTGAGAGTCCTTCTAGCAATTACTCACTGAGGATGGTCATGGGGACCCTAACCTTACAGCTGGTGTCTGAAGAGAGGGCAGTCTTGAGGGGAACCATGCTCTGAACTGCAGTTTCCCAAACTCTGCACCTGCTGTGTGACCATCTTACCCGAATCTTCATCGTCTGCCCACCCTTTGCCAACCAGACTTTATCCCTTGTCCTCTCTCCTCATTCCTCACAAGTGTCAGGCAGGTTCCCCGCCGACCCCACTCCTCCCAGAACACTGGAAAGCTCCTTCCCCAGATATGTTAATGCCCTCCCTTATTCAAACGTCACCTCCGTGAGACATCCACTAGCCCCTCTCCCAGCACCCACTTCTTTTCCTGCTTTACTTTCTCCTCTCTGAACGACCCTGCTATCGCTACATCCGCCATAATGTTTATTCAGCTTATTCCAATTCTGTCTCCTCACTAGAACTTAACCCCGAAGAAGAAAGAGGTTTTGAACTTTGTTCCCTCCTGTCAACCCCAGGACCTCAAACAGCTCCTGGCACAGGCTGAGTGAGCAATAAATTCCTGTTGAATGAATGATCTCTCGTACCCTTTACAAGTACCTCTTAAAAAACAGGCCCCTCTATTCCCACTCTATCTCCCTGAAAGGCTAAGTCTGCAAAAACAGGAAAAGTGACCAAACTTGGCTGGAGACCACTGGTGAGGGAAGTCGAGTCGGCAAGACCCGAGGCCTCCAGGAGAGCGCCGGCCCTGGGGGAGGCAGCATGCCAGCCCCAGCCCTGACCCCTCCCTGCCGCCATGAGCTTGGCAGGCCCCTTCCCTTCCAGGCCGGAGCGGATGTCTGGAACTCTTAGGCGCTGAGCGCTGTGGGGCAGAGGTCCAGGCTGGAATGGGGTAGAGAGGGAAAGACATTTCTGCCATGACAGAGGAGTGGAGGGAAGACAAGACCTCTTCAGGCAGGATTGACTTTTATTCGAAGTCAGAAAACACCCTATTTGGGGCTTGTCTGTAATTTGTGACAGTTAAAAAAAAAAAAGAATGAAACCAGAACTAAAAAGGCCTGGGGAGGGGGTTAGGGCAGGGTAGTGGGTCCTGGTCAGGCCATGTAGGGGAAGTGGAGCAGCAGCCCCTCGTGGGGCTCCAGTTTCAGGTCCCCCAGCTTGAGAGAGGTGCCCTCCTGACGGCCTGGCTGGGTGCTGAGCAGCAGGTCAACCTTGGCCGGCAAGCGGGCGCTGGCAGCTCCCAATAGCGCAGGTTGACCCACGTCCCCAAAGTTGAGCACTACCAGGAAACGCTTGTTCTGGTCCCACTGGCGGACGTAGGCAAAGAGGTCAGACCCCGAGGTGAGCACGTGGAAGTCTCCGTGCAGCAGGGAGCGCTCCTTGCTCCGATGATTGCTCAGATGCCGGAACAAGGTGAGGAGGGAGCCCGGGTCTTCGTTCTGGCCCTGCGAACGATGAAGACACACAGCAGGAAGGGATGAAGAACTCCCCTGAGTTTCGACTCCCAAAGCCACCGGCCACCCTCTGCTGGCCAGGCCCTGCCCATCTGAAACCCTTACCTTCACCGTCATGTTGGAGAGCACGGATCCTGGGCTGTTGGGGAGGCTGGATTCATCCCACAGCATGACTGGGGCCTTCGCAGGCTGCAAAGCAGGGGAAACAGGACTTGGGAAAGGCCTGGGCCTGCTCTCGCCGTCCTGGGGCCACCACCGAGGCACAGCCTCCTGCTCTCACGCCTAACTGCTGCTGCGTGAGCAAGGCAGGCTCCCGCCTCGGGGCTCTGCACGAAGACCCTTCAGCCTGGAGGGCTCCTGTCGCAGACGGCCACACGCTAGCTCCCTCACCTGCCCCCGGTCTCTGCTCAGTTGTCTCATCGGGTTTTCTGTGGTCACTCAATATAAAATATACCCCCCAGACCCTCTTCTCGAGGCCCCTTCCCCTTTCTTTTGCGCAGCACTCATCAGCACCTGGCATCTTGATTACGCCTGCCGATTACCTAATTTCACTACCTCTCGTCTTTTCGTACACTGCTGTACCATCCGTGCTGGCACATAGGAATTACCCTATAAAACCTTGTGGAATGAATGAATGACCGATTCTATAAAGATCAACTCAAGCGTCAACCTCCAAGCCTGCTTCCCCGCTAAACTCTTGAGTTCCTGGAGGGCACAGAACCTAACCCAGAGTACCCAATGTCCAACGAGTGAGTGAATGAATGAGCGAGTGAGTGAAGGCTACCGTACTGAACACCTACCAGGTATCAGACCTTATATTTTAAAGTAAGCCACCATTTAATCTTAACTACTCTGTACAAGAAATACGGTATCACAGAAGAGACGACCAGGACTCAGACAAGTGACATAGCTTGCCAAAGCCACACACACAGCTACTGATGAGGTGATTAACTAGGACTCAAATAGAGCTCACCGCAAGGCTCAGGTCTGTCTGCCGACGGCCACAGAACCACTGTGATGGATGAACACAACCTCCCCACTGTGCGGGAGAGGCAGCGTGCAATACCTGTCCAGGAAGGGCTGCCTCCAGGCCAATCTCATCCCCATAGTTGAAAACCGGGGTCCCCGGCAGGGTGAAGAACAGCATCTGGTAGAGTCGGAGGAGGTGCACGGGCACGACGGACGTCAGGAGCCCCGCCTGAGACGACTGCAGGAAAGGACGCGCTGATGAGCCCCAAAGCCACTGCCCCCGTCTTCCAACACCCCTTTCCTCCAAAACGCCACCTGCCCCCTCCCCCACCACCATGGTACTCACACTCCAGCTGCACCAGTGACTGTCAGTTATGTTCAAATACTGGGTGACCAGGGATTTTATATGCTCCCCAGTGAAAATACGGTCTGACAGATAGGAGCTAGTTAACAACAGGTCCTTGGTGAATTTGAGTAGAATCAGGATCTGCTCAAGGGTGGAGAACCCAGTCCCTGCAATCAAGAGCCTGTGGAGAGAGAGTAGAGCAGGGGTCAAGGTTGGTACAGGGCAAGAAAGGGAGAATGGAGGTGAAGAGGTTCTCTGGACGAGGAAACAACCCCCTTCCTGGGGCCTAGCACTCCACCGAGAGGTTCCCACGGTGGAGTGGAGCTGGGGACCAGGGGTCTGGCACTCACTTATCTCCACTGACGCTCCCGGTGATGTTCTGCCACTCGGCCAAGAATGAAGGTGCGTTCTAGAAGACAAGATGGAGAACACTACCAGGACCTGGAGAGTTTCTCATCCAGAGTCTGCCTCTCACACATGAAGGGAACTTACCATCAGAGTCTCCACATCCCGAACCTGGAACCCATCCACGCCAGCCTGCAGCCAAAAACTCAGAGCATTCTACAAGGAGGCGGGCAAGAGGACAGAGAAGATATTAACAGTCGGACGTAGAGGCTCCAGAAATTCTAGCCCACTCACTTCCCGGGGACCTTGGAAGAGTCACTCTAACGAGAGCCTTGAATGGTCTTACTTTCTCACTTCTATTATAAAGGTTTAGCCCTTGGTCCCCTCCCATTCTAACCTATCATTGATTCTCTTAGTGCTACAGCATTTCACATCTCTCTCCTCCACCATGGCAAATCCCATGGCTTCACCTCTGACAACCAGAGAAAAGGCCCATAGCGTCATTCAATACTTAGCATGTGCGGAATGATGGTCTACCCACTTTAGAGCTGAAGAATCTCAGGGAAGCAAGGAAGCATGCCCAAGACCACAGCAGAAGAGACAGGACCTAAAATGCTAGTTGAGATCCCAAGACAAGCTATTGACTCCTTTCCCAGTGTCCTGAAGAGGGTGTGGGGGCGGTGAGCAAGAACCAAGCCAAGGATGAGTGATTTTCAAAGCATAGCCCCAGGGCAGTTAAAGCAGCAGCTGACAAGAGCCAGCTCTGCAGAGCAGGCCCAGACCTGAAGCCCTGGCATTTGAGGGGCACAGAACGTGGAATCCCACTTCCACTGCATACATTTTTCCCTTTTTCTCTGTGTTCCGTGTGCTCTCTCCTCTCATCTCCATTTTCATCTGAGGCTACCACTCCTTATGCCATTATCGTCTGAAAACGTCCCTTATCAACAACTTTTAAAGGGTGTCCCAGCAATTCGCTAACTGATGACCTGGCTGACCCCATGGGTCCTACTGAAATGCTGAGAGTACAGAATCCCTCAGAATCGGGGCTGCCAGTCTACAGCCATGCCACCCTGAAGAAGCTGGATCCCGTCTGATCTTGGAAGCTAAGCAGGGTCAGGCCTGGTTAGTACTTGGATGGGAGACCACCTAGGAAGACCAGGTATTGTGGGCATAAAAAATAAAATAAATAAATAAGAGATTGTAAGCTGACAAAGTCCTTGCAATCTGTGAGGTCAACCAAGGGTTGCCTCGCCTAAAAAAAAAAAATTAGGGCTGCCAGCAAAGTGTCGGGGTCTGCCTCCATTTTTTGTTCTGCCTGCTCTGAACTGGTTGGTGCCCTAGAACCCAGGCACGGGAGCTGGGGTGACATTCAAAGCCCCAGTCCCAGCCTGCTGGGTATAGAGTTTGAGCCCATACCTTCAGGGAAGTCAGATTAGAGGAAAAAAAAGACTACTTGGGACCTCAAATCTTAGCCAGGCACATTGAGCCATCTGAACTTTAACGTCCTCATTTACAGACTGGGGACAATGATAGGGACCTTGTGTGAGTCTGCAGGAGATTAGAAAAACTATATAAAACCCTGGGCGTAGGCCCAGACACACAGGAAGACCCCAACGCTTACAATTTCAGACTGGGCTCCATTCCGAGACACATCAGACGAGAACTGGGAAACCAGTCAGGACACAGGATTCCCACGGGGAAAGGGTTTCCGCTCTCAAAAGGAAGAAACCCCAAACCCAGACTGACATCTGAGAAGCTCCCTTCCTGACACAGTCGTCATCCATGTCGGGGAAAAAAGAAAAATGAGTGGAAAGGAACGAGCAGAAACAGGGGTGCACTGCTGGCTTATATGGGACCATGCCTGCTTGGCTCCAAGGCGCAAGGGTGCCTCGGTTGGAGGGGCCAACTCAGCCTCAGCACACTTACCTTCATCTTGGCCGCCACAGTGTCAACCTGACTGGGGAGGAACCACAAGTTCTGGCCCCTGTAGTTCGGAGTGAGGTCCAGAACGACCCGTATGCCTAGAACAATTTAGAGGCAGTCGTGAGAAAGGCTTCGGGGTGAAGGGGAAGGAGGACATCAACAAATACAAGTCCGTAGAGTGTTTTCTTTGTATTACTTGGTACAACGCTTAGCTTTGAACCCTGGCAAAGCTCATTCCACTGAAACAGATGTGAGCAAGGAGGGGCCTTAAGACCTTATAGGGCAGAAGGCATGTAGTGTTGTAGAGAAGGCTGAGCTTTGGGGCACTGGGCTCCCCACCCCCAAAAAACGAACCCTTTTAAAGTAAGACAAGATTTTAAGTAGATTTGTTTTCCTCAAAAAGATCTACTCTTTTCATGAAGGTTTAAAAACCTCTGATTTCGTAAAACCCTACATTTTGCAAGTAAGGACACTGAAGCCCAGAAGTAAAGTGACTACATAGCCTATGAGAAGGTCTCTAAACCACCTGACAAATCCATTTCAGGCTGGATTTCTACCTGCCTCCTTTATTCCTACCCTAGGAAAACCCTAAACCAGAGTAAACCAGACAATAATCCGATCCTGCCTTTCCTCTGGCCAGAAGGCCAAGCCCTTCCTCGCTCCTTCCTCGCCAACTCCAGGGCACCTACTCTTTTTCTTGGCCGATTGCAGGAGACTGTAAAAATCTTCTTTTGTGCCAAAAATGGGATCAATCTGTTCCAAGTCGGTCCCATTGACGTCATCCTTCTGGTTCTTGTGAATCGGGCCCAGCACTAAGCCTTTCACCTTCAGGGTACCCAGGTGACCGAGACGCTCCTTCAGGCCTGAGTGGGGAAGAGGGGTAAAGTGAGGCCGGCCTGCGAGGAATCGCTCCTATTCGTTCCTCTCTCCGGGACTGAGGGCTGGGGCGGGGTGTAGGTAAGGCTGGATCGTGAGACTCAGAGGAGCTGATGTAAGGGGCCTAACGCGTTGCTTCAGAAACCGGCTTCAACTGGCTTGAGGCGCCGCAGGAGGAAGATCCCGAGTCAGCTAAGCTCGTGAAAGAGAGAGGGGCGGGGGATCTTCAAAGACAGGAAGGAGGGCCTACGTCCCCGGGAGCGGCCGCCGGGACTGGGTGGGGTGGAGAACCGTCCGAGTGAACCTGGGGACCGGGTCAAAGCCAGCGACCAGTTAAAAGGAGGGGCGCGAGGCGTGGGGGTGGGGATGCACGGCGCTCACCAGCTAGGTTGCCCGCGTCGCGGCCCAGGAAGGCCTGAAGGTCGCCGATGCGGTAGAGGGCGCCCTTGTTCCACCAGCTTTGGGTCGGCAGCTCGCGGCAGCGCGGTGCCCGCACGATGATGACCACGGCGCCCGCCAGCATGCCGAGCCAGCCGAGCCAGAAGAGCAGCAGCAGCACCCAGCGGGTGCGCACCCAGCCAGGGTTGCCCGCCACCTTCAGCAGCTCCTCTTTAGACAGGCCCGTGAACTTGGCCGCCGCCTCCGCTTCGTCGTCTGCCACCTTGATCTTCACCAGACCGTTCTTCTCGGTGCCGCCCGCCATGACCCCGGCCACGGCTGCCCCCGGCGCCGCGTTCATAGGCTGCTTCTCGGGCTCCAGCTCGTTCAGCTCCACTTCCTTCATGTCCCCTTCAGTGTCCTGGCTCATGGTGCCTGCGGAACCGACAACACGACGCAGTCTACAGTCGAGCTATGGCTGGACGCCTGCCCCGACTTCCCGGCCCCGGGACGATCTCGCTGCTTGTATGACTCCGTGCAGCTCCGCGACCGCGTCTGCGGCGGGGCGGGCGGCTCTCGGGAAGCTGGCAGGGGAGCCCCGCCCCCGCCCGCCCCTTAAAGTGGAACCCGCAGGATTGTTCTTTCTGGGACCGTTGGGGCGGGGAGTGGAGAGGGGGGAATAGTGTCCGGAACAGGCCTCCGACTGCAGCGTGGTCCAATTCCACATTTCGAACCCGTCTACCCGTAATTTTCCTTCCAGCTGGACGCTAAGAAGGCTGAGCACGGAGCCACCTTTAGGTCAGCGGAGTCTGATTTGTCCCGCCCCGGGTCCCCGCTGGTCCCTCCCGCCACCGGAAAGTGGACGGAAAGGGGACATCCAGCACCGCGAGGGTCCTGAGGCCCCTCTTCGCCCACTCAGGAAGCTGGTGGCAACGCCGGACACCATCCTCCATTTGCCCCTGGCCCAGGACTCAGGGCCTGCCTAGTCTGCCCAACTTTGTAAGGCCGCTTGGGGCTCAGAGCCACCCAAATTCAGCTTCCACCCTCTCCCCACCAGACCGTGTCTTCTCAGGCCTCTGGGACTTAGCAGGAGACCTCCGCTTTCCCGCAGGGCTTCTTCCCACTCGTCCCTCAAGACTCAGCTTGAATTTAGTTCAATTAATTCATCAGGCAGCAACTATTTATGGAACGCCCACTATAATACTTTGCTTTATTAACTTCATTGAATTAACTCTAATCCAATCTCCTCCATGATGCTTTCCGATGAATCTGTTTGGACAGGAGAGTTGCTGACTCCACCCGCAGTTTCTGGCGCCAGGATGTCGGGCAGCTAGGAATTCCACACCAGAAGAGACTGATAAGCAACCTCTGGGCTCTAGCAAACATTCCAGGGCTGGGGCCCAGTGAGAGGCATCCACCTTTGTCTACAACAGATCAGAGAAGATGCCGTGGTGAGGCTCTTCCCCCACCTTGCAGGGCCTCCCACAGGTTACCCCAGTCTCCCTAGGGTGCCAGGGCTCCCTTACCCTCCCCATCACTTCACTATGCTAGTCTTTGGAGCCAGCTGGTACTGCAGAGATCTTTAGACGACCCCTCACTTCCCACCACAGCGGTCCTTGAATTCAGAGTAAGTGGGGCAGACACAAGGTTCACAGCGAAGACCGAAGACCGCTGGACAGCAACACCGTGAGGTACCAACACTCTCAGGAACTTCTTGTTCCTGAGCAGTGCCAGCTGGGTTATTTTCAGAGAGGAGCTGAAGGAAATAAGTGCTTTCTCTCACCTGGGCTGGAAGCCAAGATGGCTGTGTATTTGGAAGAAAGCAGAAGCCAAGATCTGAAGAAACAGAAGACAAGAAGGGGTGCCAGAGGAGAGCCAAGAGTGTGAAAGGCTCATCCTCTGCCATCCTGTTCTTCATGCCAAAGCCCGTACCCCACCTCACCCTGGGAAAAACGGAACCAGCTCCTAGAGGGAGGCAGGAAAGTGGGTAAAGGTCAGAGTTCAGGCCACTGCCCAATGATGATCCAAATGATGATAAGAAGTCCAAGGTGACCCAGGCATGCGGATAAGTGCCAACCAGAGGTTCTGCACAGGCTTCATCCCCAACATGAAAGCTCAAGGTTGAGAACTGTGGGGTCAGAAGCTCTACTTGAGATGATCCAACATAACATTGCAAGGAACACAGTACCTCACCTGCAGTCCCCATGGCTCCAGACAGATAAAGCCAATCCCTCTGCATGGGATAAGGAAGCTAACAACTTACGCCCCGCTTTATCAACCAGCACACCTGCCACGGGGACTACCCTCCAGCCACATCAGCCTTCAAACACCTGCCAGCCTCACGACAGTGGCTCGTCAGGTCTCCGCATCTTCGTTCATGCCATTCCCTGTTTTGCCCTTCCTGTTTGTCCACTCTGCCTCATAAGCTCCTAGTCATTCACGACCCAGCTCAAATGACAGCTTTTCTCAACTCAATGGAAAAAATTACTTTTCATCCACTGTGCACCTACTTCTGCTACAATTCATGCCCCCTTTGTTAAATTTGTTTGAGTGTCTGTTTGCATTTCAAGACAAGTGGCAGGGGATTTGTGCTATTTGTCAATGGGCCCGCCTGCTCAGAGGTAGCATATAGCAGGCACTTGTTTGGTAAATGAGTGGATGAACTATATTAATCCGATCCAAATATTTCCCTTCTTAGAAAAGTAGCATGTGAAGATAAAAGGATAAAAGTTAAAAGGAATTTAAACGATATCAAGATGAAGTTATCAAGATGAAGCTGTTTATGTGGGAAAACAAACCAAGACTTGCGACTAACTGTTCCACCAAAATAAAAAAGTACAAAGTACTAAGTCTGGGGGAAGCAGAGGACAGAGGGCAGAAGGTAGCTTGCAAGTCTCAGATACATTGTAAAGTATATTGATAAATATAAAACTTAATATTTACTATAGGAATACAAAGTATATAATTTGTCAAAAAAGATTTAGCCTTCAAGAGAAGCAGAGACAATGCTAAGGAAAAAAAGCAGTTTGACAGTCCAGAGGCCAAAAAGGACCACATGAGGCCACCAGTCCTCAGTACTTCACATCCAGGCAGGCAGACGGGGGTGAACCCTGAAATGCAGACAGCCGAGTGTACCAAGATAGTTCTTTCCAACCCACTATTGCAAAAAATTCCTGTCACATGTTCCCCAACAGCTGCGGATTACTTGATCTTGGCCAAAAGATAAGGCCGTTATTCCCCACCCCACCCCCGCCACCTCTCAATGTGTCAAAAGAGAGATTTCCAAGACAGAACTAGAAACTTAGGAGACTGTCTCTGTCCTCCAGATTCTGCAACTCTGCCAAAGCCGGGGCTTCACATTCCAAAGATCTAGGGAAAAAAAGACACCCCGGCTCTGCCTCTACAATACCTGTCAGCCTTGAGCAGTTTAGCCATTTGAAAAATGGATGATGGCTGAAGTTAAGGAACTGAGCATTTGGGAGTCTAGGTACAGCTGAGATAAAAGCAGAGAAAAAAAAAAAAAGAAAGGAAAAAAAAAAGAAAGCAGAGGAGGCTGACCCTGACCAAAGGGATTGACTTGGCAGCTGTTCTTTGAAAAACATGTTGAGATATTATTTGTTATTATAAACTCTGCAGGAGTTATTTGTTATTATAAACTCTGCTCTCGTTGTCTTAGGGAAGGGTGAGGAATGTAAGGGGAATAATAGCCAGAAAGAGTAAAGGAAGTGGAACTAAGGCCATCTCTTAAAAGAGAAATAAATGCACCACCTGAAACATATCTGGTACTCAGATAAATTGGACACAGGCATCCAAGATGGCTAAATGCGACCAGAGCTTTCCAACAGTATGATTCTGAAGACACCTAATGAGAAGTTGGGGTCTTAGATTTCAACATGTGCTTCCTGAACTTGAAGTCTCCCTTCATCCCCCTGGCTGCAAGTAATTCGGTATTTGAATAGCCCCACCTACATCTGCCCCTGCTCCAACCTATTCTTTTCTGGTCAATTATAGAGAAAGTCTTATTAGGGCCTTCCTATAGAGAAGTAGATGACGGACTATATTTTTTAAATATTTTTTATATTCAATAAGGTGAAAGAGGGGTATAAAACATTAAGAAAACATTTAGGGACAATTATGGAGTAATAGAAACCTGAATTTGAAATAATCACTTGGCAACTAAAGTGATTCATTTCAATACCAAATCTAAAACTATTTGGACTGTAGAGAAATTAAAGACAAATTAAAAAAAAAAACAAAACGAAATACATCACTAATACTCCGTTTCAAAATAGAAATTGTAACCCTAACAAAATAGAAAATGTAACACTAGCTAGAATGTAACCAATCTGAAAACAAAACTTCCCTGAACGAGACACACTACTAGGAAAAGGGCTAAAGAATTACACTGTAACTTTACCATCACCCCATTTTTACAAGCTTTTTTGTTTTTTTTTTTTTTTTTTTGACAATCATAGGTCCCCCCAGCACACCTTTCCAGAGAGACTGCAATGCCAGGCTGCGATACTGTGACATAAGAAATAGAGATGCTCCTCAACTTACGATGGGGTTACATCCCAAGAAATCCATCATAAGTTCAAAATATCCTGAGTCGAACATGCATTTAATACGCCTACGCTACCAAACATCATAATTTAGCCTAGCCCTTCTACTGAATTCTTGCCACTTTCACATCATTTAAAGTCGAAAAATCATAAGCTAAACCATTGTAATTTGGTGACTGTCTGCATATACATTTGGTTTTCATCTCTGTTTCCTGACAGAAGTGCTACTAGAACTCTTGTGATTTCCTAAGCAATAGAGATGATGGGAGCATCTTTTGTTCTAATATTTAGTCTCAGTCCCCAGTTCTGGACACAAAAACTTCTAAGACCCCTGGAATCTTTAGAGTGTTAAGTGTCATTTTGTATGTTAATGAGGTGACGGGTGGCGATGAGGAGAGCCTAGATAGCTCCAGGATAGGAGCTGGTCACCAGAGGAACAACCAATGATTAGGTTAGAACTCTCAGCCCCGCCCCTGGACCTCCGGAGAGGGGAGGAGGCTGGAGATTGAATTAATCTTCTATGGCCAGGGACTGTGCCTGAGTAATGGCACCTCCGTAAAAGCCCCAAATGACAAGGTGGGAAGAGCCTCCAGGTTAGTGAACACACATCCATGTGCCAGGAAGATACATGCCCAAGTCCATGGGGTCAGAAGCTCCTTTGTTTGGAACTCTTTCAGGCCTCGTCCCATGTGCCTCTTCGTCTGGAGGTTCATTTGCAGCCTTTAAACATCCTTTATAATAAACTGGTAATAAATAGTAAATAAAGTGTTACCCTGAGTTCTATGACCTGCTATAGCAAATTCGAACCTGAAGAGGGGGCTGTGGGAACCTTGATTTGTAGCCAACTCAGATAAAAGTGTGGGTAACCAGGGAGACCCACTACTTGAGATTGGAGTCTGAAGTGGAGGGTGAGGGGTGCAGTCTGTAGAACTGAGCCCTTACTTAACCTCTGGGGTCCGTGAAAACTCCAGGTAGTTTCAGAATTGAATTAAATTGCAGGACATCTATTTGGTGTCTGCACAAAACTGGAGAATTGCTTGGTGTGGAAAACCCACACAGAAGCATTCTGAGCAGAAAACATCATGATCAGCTTCTTCTCACAGACTTTTGGTTGACTACACTCAAATCTAGAAATGTTATTTAAGAAAGCTTCTTCTTATTCATTACGCTGAACAGAGAAGTTACAAAATGTCTGTGGAAATGCAGACATTTAGAAAGACATTATGAAATAGCAGAAATCTAGATTCTGACTATCACTCTTCCATGAAAACGGTAAGTAATCTTGAAGAAAAATGTGTGCTATTAAAGATGTTGACTTAAAACTTAGAAATTAAAGAAAAATGGACCTTATAGTGAGTTTGGAAAGTCCTCTTTCATTCCCAAATTAGAAAGCAGCATTAGAATGGAGTCACTATATAGCAAGTTTCTTTAAAATAGCAATATCAGTAATTTATGAAACACTTTTATAGATAACTAACATTTGATTTAGGAAAAAAATTGAGACCTAAATGTCTTTCTCTACTTCCAGGAAATAAAATTCTGTACAGAAAAATCAAACTGACTCTGCAAATTATTAGAATAAGAGTTTAATAAAATACTAGATCACAAAACAATATACAAAAACAATTCTGTTCTGTCCACCAGTAGCAAATAACTAGAAAAAAATTTTTAAGTTGCCGTTTACACTAGCAACAAAAACTGAGATCTAAGATTAACTCTAATGGTAAATAGATAACTTCTTTGTGAAAGAAAGGATTTTATTGTACAGAAATACATTCACGCAAAAAAATACTGAGTACCTGTCATGTGCCAGGCACTGTTCTATGAGCTGGGACATAGCAAGGAAAAAGTCCCCGCTCTCATGGAGCTTAACTCCACTGAGTAGAAGAGAGACAATAAAAGAATAAATACACAAACATGTATGTCGAATGCTATGAAAAGATAGACTAGGATAAGGAAACTATTCCTGGAAGGCATCTCTGATGAAGTGACAGTTGAGCAGACAACGAAGGAGGTGAGGGAACAAAGGAGCTTTCTAAAAGAAAGTTTTCCAGGTGAAGGAATACCAAGTGTAAAGACCGAAAGGAGAATATCATGTATTCATGAATAGAAAGACTCGATATCATAAAGAAATGAATGCTCCCAAAGCAATCTATAAATCCACTGCGATTCCAATACAAATCCTAGTATGTATTCTTGGGAGCTTTATAAGATGATCTTGTGCAAGAGAAAAGGGCCAAGAATAGTAAAGATATATTTTTAAGACAAATCCTATCATATACCAAGCATGATATATTGCTAAAGTAATAATTATAGCATGCTAAAGGAACAAATGGACTAATGGAACAAAATATGAAGCCTAAAAGTAACCCATGCATGTTTGTAACCTTGATATATGCAGAGGTAATATAATCAGCAGAGGAAGGATTTAACTATTCGCCAAATGGTTCTAGATAAAATAGAATGAGATCACTAAAATTAGAACACCAAACACAAAAACATATTCCAAGTGACTAAAAGACCTAAATATGAAAATCAAATATTTAAAATTTTTGGAAGAAAATAAGGATATCTTTCTGATTTCAAGGTAGAGAAAGTTCTTAAGCCACGAAAGCACAAACCATTTAAAAAATTGATAAATTCTACAATATTAAGAGAGAAAAATTGACATGGATAATAAACTAGTGGTTACCAAAGGGTAGGGAGGAGGTAGATGGAATAAAAGGGGTCAAATATGTGGTGACAGAAAGAAATCTAACTATGGGAAATGAATGCACAAAGTGAATATACATATATATATGTATATATATATATATATATACACACACATATACATATATATGTATGGCTTACTGTTAAATTGTACATCTGAAACTTGCTAGATTTTATTAACCAATGTCACCATAATAAAAATTAAAATTAAAAATTAAATAAATAAAAGAGAAAAATCTGTGTATCACAAGAAACCATAACAAACTAAAAAGACAAGCCACAAATGTTAGAAGATATAGAATCTGAAACTAATAAAACAAAGAGAGTCTTGATAAAAAAAAATATGTATATAAAATATGACTAAAAATCAGTAAGGAAAAGACCAACGACCCAGTAAGGAAAAAAATTTACGGAATAGAAACCGTCAATTCACTAAAATAGGATACACAATAAAATGGCTAGTGAACTCTTGAAAGAGTACATAGCCATATTAGTAATCGGGAAAATGCAAATTAAAATCTTAACAAAGTAACCATTTCATCAGATCGGCAACATTAAAACATCTGGCTAAACCAAGTGATGACAAGGATATGAAATCACATGAGTGGCAACATAAGTGGGTACAATCGCTCTGGGTGAGCAAGGTGCAACAGCCTGAGGAACTGAAAACACTCATAGCTATGACCCAGCAATGTCACTACTAGATTCATACCCCAGGGAAACTCACACACATGGACAAAGCAACATGCAAAAGATTTCACTGCAGCACTGGCTATTGTAGTAAAGATTTGGAAATCTGAAAAAGGACCTATCGCTAGCGGACAAAATAATTTGTGGAAAGTTTCTAAAGAGAGGACTACGAATGACTGAACCTTAAAGATGGGCAAAACATGTCAAAAATATAACGCTAAAGAAAAAGGGGAAATAGTAGATTCACCTTCAGATTTTTCCCCCAAAGTGAAAGATGCCGTAGACTGCCAACCGTCTGCATTTTAACTGACATCTATCCCAAAAGGCAAAACCACACCCTTGGTGAATGAAGGTCCTGCAATATCGGGTTAATTTATGGAATGGATGGAGCAAGCGCCTATTCAATCTCCCTATGCCCAAAATCTATGGGATAAAGTGTCCTCAGGATGATAAGTTGTGAAATGTTAAATTCTAAGAACAAAGAGCATTCTTGACCTTGGGCCAAAAACCAAACAACCTACAATTAAGATTCCTGGCAGGCCTGGCTTCCATAAATTTCACTCAAGGCTACAAAAACAGCCTGAAAGCTGTTCCTTATAAAATTCTACATTTCGACTCTCCCCAAAACCAGTCTAATCCTTCCCTGAGAGAGCTTCCCAATGGGACATTCCTCCGCAGTTCAGGAAATAAAGACAATCTGTTCTCAAACCGAATTTGTGCTGTAGAGGTGGTGTCCTACTCCCAGCTCCCAGCAGAGCATTGCTCATTTGCATATCCCGGCTCCTCCACTAACAGAGGCAGTGCTTCTTGCGACCAGAAGGGGGCAGAGCGACTCCTTGAGCAAAACGCCCGAAATGTGGCTTCCATCCTCAGATTTCTGTTAGAGGAAGCTGTCTTCAGATCAAAGGTACTTTCTCCAACAACCTCTCCAGGAGTTTACCATATGGCATAAGACAGGCAACCAATGAATTATAGTGACCTGCCTTGTTCTACATAATGGGAACAAAATAGTAAATTATACAGACAGATTTCTGACCTCAGGGAGGTTATGCAGGAAAGAGGTCCAGGAGAGCAAGGATGGGAACAGAATGGAGATATTGAAACTGAAAAAGGAAACTGGGCCTTGTTGGTTCTGTCAATAGGTACAGGCTTTAACCTAAGCGCAAAGGAGGCTCGACGAGGATTGTGAGCTGAGATCATATTTTTTGTTTAGAAAGATCACTCTGGCTGTAACGTAGAGAATGGATTAGACATGGGTAAAGTCGGAGCCAGGGAACTAGCAGAAATCCAGGGGTGAATGGCTTGAACGAGAGTACTGAGACAGGAAAGAGCAGCCGATGACCCCCAGAAGCTGGCCCGGCACCCACCCCTAGGCCTTACTGCTCTCATGGAGAACAGAATTTCACCGAAAATCAGCATCAAGACAACGCCCCTCTGCGATTATGACAGAGCAAGACGAAACAAGACCATTCCATGATCATGTCTAAACACAGATCAAGACATGAACGCTGTCCAAATCAATCACAGAATTCCAAACACCTCCCTGTCCTGGCTAATATGAGTCACTGCTGCTGCTTCACCAATTATAGCTTCAGCCTATAATTGTCCAAATCCTGCAAGTTCTAACACCGGCTTACTAAGACACCCCATGGTTCCCCACGTGCTCTTTCTCGCTCTAACAAGTGACAAATCCATCTTGCTCCCATGCAAGGATGTTCCTGGTAGTCTTTAGCTGGACACCGCTCACAGCATGGTGGCAGTGGGGCAATGACCACATTTCTAGCTTAGGCAATTGAGTAAAAGACGTCACAGTGGAGAAGGAACAGATTTGTAGGGAAAGATGACGAGTTTGGTTTCGGACTCGTTGAGCTGAGATGTTTATGGGCCACGCCTGTGAGATTGTCTGGCGGACAGCTAGGTACATGGATCGGCAGTTCAGAAGATCCTCGGTTGAAATGGAGTTCGGGAGACGGCAGAATATACATGGTAAGTGAAGCCAGGGAACTAGCAGAAATCCAGGGGTGAATGGCTTGAACACTGAGCCGAACACTGCACTCCAAGTTTTGCAGTGGAGAAATGAAAGCAGTTCATTGGTGGGGTGCCAAGCCCGGAGACCTGGGAGCTAGCGCTCAAAATCCAAACTCCCTGATTTTTTTGTTTTGTTTTGTTTGTTTTTTCTCTTTTAAATTTTCTTTCTTTATTTTTTTTCCCTGAGGGTTTTTAATCGAATGTTTTTAAAGGCAAAGATTGAAGATGAGCGGTTAAGGGTCCTCGACAAAGCTGATTGGTTAGTTCTTGTGTAAGCGTCAGCGGTTTTCCTTGTCTCGTTCATTTAGTTCCTGATGTCACCTTGTCCAGTGCCTTCGTCATTGTGGTCAGGTGACCTAACTGGGTGGAAGAACCAAGAATCTGCAAGACATCTCATGATCGTACATCAATGACATTATCTTTAAAGAAAAGGCAGAAACTCAATGTTTTGTAACCATTGTTACTATTTAAGCTATCACCCGCCAAAGAAAGAAGCACTGAACAAAACAGACCAAAGGACTTGGCCTTCATCAGAAAGCATAAGGTGAACCAGGATTCAAATCCAGGCAGTTTGGGCTCTATCCACTCTCTTAACACAATGACTTGGGACAAAAAAAATTTGAACTTCTATTTATGTTGCACCTTTTAAAAAAATTTCCTTTCCAAATAATTGATAATGTTCAAAGAGTATAATTTACTTTAAAAATCTCATAGATTAAGGATATTCTAATGATTTTCTTAAATGATAGGGAGTATAATCAAAAAGAGTTGCTGAGCACTACCCTATTCTGCCAGTACATGAACAATTACTAAATAATCACTGGTCATTGAAATAATAAACATGCTTGATAGCCTAGTCCTGAATAGCTTCATATGATTTATATTACCTCTCACGAGTCTATAATCAAATCTTCTACTAATCGATCGAATTGTCATTTATCATGCTCATTTCTCTAAAAGACCTATAACTCCAGCAAAGCTATAGCTAACATATTTCTTGTTTAACAACTAAATATCCCTAAAGGATAACACCATTCCTAGAGATACTGCAATGCATGGAGCAGACAGATCAAGCTCCTGTTGCATTTTCCTGTTCCAAAAATCAATGTAATATATTGTCCTCAGATAGAGGACATACCAGATATCAAACTGATGAGAACAGATGTTATACTCGATCTTAGCCACAAGGTCAAGAATTGATATTACCTGTATCAACTCCTCACCATACCTTCCTGTCACACACTGTCCTCATTCAGATCCACAGACACAGTGTGTAAGCCTGTCTTTACAATCTTCAACATCCTCATCTCCCCAGAGACCAGGCTAATCCTCCCCAGTGTCGTATTTCTCTACGACCCAGGAAATTCTGTTATCAAATTGGGCTTTTTTCGTCACTGAGGTTACTATTTCCCCCGTTCCCCACAAAGCACTGGTCGTTTGCCTCAACCGCTCCATTAAGCGAAGCAGTGCCTCTTGCTGCCAGATGGGGGCAGGGTTGCTCCGTGAGCAAACCCGCCAGACCTAAAAGTAGCTCATTTGATGAGTAATCAATGAATTAAGGCTGGGAAAAAAATCATTCAAAATTGTATAGAGATAAACTAATATATATTGAGTTCTATTTTGTGTCATATATTCTGTTAGGCAACAGGGATACAGTGATGGTTTACAGAGACATGACCTCAGGGAGTTTAAGGTGCTGTAGAGGCTGTAACGGCAGGGTGGAAGAGGCTTGGAAAGGGAGTGGTAGTAAGGAAATTGGCAAAGGTAGTAAGGAAATTGGCAGGCAGGGTGGAAGAGGCTTGGAAAGGGAGTGGTAGTAAGGAAATTGGCAAAGAAAGCAGGGTTTTAACTTTAGCCTAAAGACTATGGAGGAGCACTGAAGGACTATGAGCTGAGACGTGACACTTGACCAAATTTTTTATTTGGCAGGATGTCTGGCTGCAAGATGAAGAAAGGATGAGAAGGAAGGAAACCAGAGTCAGGGAGCCAGGGTAAGACTGCTGTAAACACTTCGGGGTGGACGTGGTTCCATAGTGTGGCGGTGAGCACGTCTGCTTTACACGCAGAAAGTCCTGAGTTTGTGCCTCGGTGTGAGTCACAGTCCATAGTCTACGGCCATGCCACCCTGAGCAAGCCCGATGTCTGATCTCAGAAGCTAAGCAAGATAGGGTATGGTTAGTACTTGGATGAAAGATCACCTTTGAAGACCAGGTGCTGTAGGCATAAATAATAAAAAAATAAATAAAAACTTCGGGGTGATCTCTAACTGCCAAGAATAGTGGCTTTTTGGGGGGTGGGGGGATATTAGAAAGATTTTTATGTACGGGCCTTGCTAAGGACTATTACCCTGAGAGTAGAGTGTCAAGAAGCCCTGGAACACTGCTCTAACTTCAGAGAAGGGGGTGGGCGCTCACACGGGCAGAGGAGAAAGCGCAAGTACGTCTGGTGCATTAGACGTTTCAATTCGGGTTCATACAGTTCAAAGATGAATAGTTTTGCATAAAATGGAAAGAATGTATAGAAAAGGTAGGTTGAGGTGCCATACCTCTTGGTGTCAGGTAGTTTTAATTAGGATCTGGAAACAAATTACTTCAAAACTCTTTGATGTGATTTTTTTTTTTTAATTAGGCTGTAAAAAGAGCTGGCATTATTATCTATAATCACTGATCTTTAGTGTTGAAACTGTAGCGGATATATCATCCCCCATGGTTTGTGCCTTAGTAAGAAAGCTTAGGAAAGGGCAGTGTTCTCTCTTGCTTACTGATTAAGTCAGAGAAGCTGAAACACTGTTTCTTCTCAGTGCTTACCCCTTTTGCCTCCCTTGGTAGCTTCCAAAAAGAGCATCCAGTTTTTGACATTGCCCCTTTCTAGTGGATTCTATGTCACTCCACAGAGATTGCAAACTCACCGTCACGGCCACCTTTGGCTCACGGGCATATTTTGATCGATTCATAGAATGTTCTTAAAATTCAAAGTTAGACACTAACAATTAAAAGGAGCAAAGAAACATACAATTCTGGATTTCTGGATTCTCTTGTTCAGATTTTTTACACAGAGACAATACTCTAGCAAAGCAACAGTTGGAGCTAAGAAAGGGCTGCCTAGGTTCGCCAGAGGCCCCACCCAGTTTGTATCGCTTATCTACATTACTTACACTTTTGTAGGTATGTGAGTTGGAGACCCCTGACTTAAACCTTTCCCTTCCCATTTGCACTGCCATTACACTTGTTAGTACAGAATCCGCTTAACCTGTTGCCTAAACTACTGTGACAATCTAATTAATGTCCAATTTATCACCTCCCTGCTCAAAAAGTTTCACTGGCTTTTTTCTATCTACAGTTCAAATTATTTAGCTTTGCGCACCAGGCCCTCATCTGGTCTTTCCCGGGAAATCATTTCCAGTTTTATATTCTACTTTAACCCACCTTTCCTGAATTATATCCATACACTTCCTTTCTTTTCCAGCTCCAAGCCTGTGCTCAAACTGTTTACTCCAGAAAGCATTTCTAATTCCCATTCCCACATACCATCTCCCTAACCCAGTCTGCCTACTCTGGGATTTCTAGATTTCCCATAGTTTATCTGTTCTATTTTCTACACGTTTTGTTATAACTTTTCAATCATGTACTTGACCTAGAAATAGTTATTGAGTAAATGAATTTATTCCAGTTCATAATAACTTTGTACAAACTGGAATTCTGTCAATATTGTGTATAGTGTCACTTGTTATGTTCCCCTGGGACACATGAAACAATATTGCCCCCAAAGACGTAAAAATTGGTTCTTGGTTGGAGAAGAGTGGTCATGGGAGGGCAGGAAAATCTTAGATATGAAAAAGTTTTCTGGTTCTCCAAAGGGCCACAGTACTCAAGCAGATATACAGTATATCAGCGGTATTAAAAATTCTTGCGGGGGAGGGATTAGAGGAGGAAATGTCTCTTTAACACTCCTTGGAGGGGGAGACAACAATGAAAAAAGATTGAGGAACAGTACCCAGGGATTTGTTTCCTGTGTATTTGCTTGCTCGCCTATTGCCTTGAGAACAGTGAGTGATGATATCAGTAAAGCACAATCAGAACGCCTGGCTCCAGACAGAATCGGACTGCCTGGATTTTCACCTTGGCTCTGAAATTTCTTAGCCAGGTAACACCAAGAAGTTACTTAACCTCTCTAGGTGTCAGGTTCCTCATTTATAACATCATCCTAATATCTTCCTCCTAGAGTTGTAGGTTAAGTGAGTTCATACAGAATAGCACATACAAAGAGCTTAGTATATGTTTATAAAACTTGCAGGTGCACGAGGTGTTTACCATAAACGACTGATGAATGAATGCTGGCTGGTCTCAGCAACCAGTCTGTATAGGTGACTGGGACCACCTTGGCAATTAGGCGGGACTTGCAGGTGGCTCTGCAAGAGCTCTTTACACCTGGGCCCCTCATCTACAAAATGGGGGTAGTTATTGTAGAATGAATCGATTCACGTAGTGCGCTTAAAACGGTGCTCCTTATGTTAGCCTTGCTACAAGCCAAGATCCCGGGGAAATCAGACCGGAGAGCCGGGCATTAGTGGCTAGTCAGGAAAAATCAGACCCTGTCATAAGACTCAGGTGGAGCACCTAGCGCCTGATTCACCTCCCCAAAGGTCTCCATGCAAGGGACCCCCAACTGAGCCCTGCCCAGGCCCGGCCTCAATAAGACGTGCTTGAGTGCTGCCATAAGGCGCATGCGCGCCTTTTTCGCGCCGCCGGGGGCGGGCACTCCGCGCCCGCCTCCTTAGGAAATCTCTACCCACAATTCCCCAGGCTCGCACGCGCTCTCTTCGTACGCGTGCGCCGACCGCAGTCCCGCCCCCAAATCCCGTGGGCCTTTGCGCAGCAGTATTTAAGTGTCTCATTGTGCGCTTTCGGTCTCGTTTGACCGCTGCTTGTCGTGAGTTCTTTTATTGTGGGCCGAGGTATGGCTTGTACCTATTTCATTGGTCGGGGGGTGGGGGAATTTGACCATGGCCTACAGGCCTCGAAGCTGCTGCAGGGCTTTGTAAAGGACAAAATGGCGGTGGCGGGTGGTGCTGGCGGCCTCTGTGATGAGAACCTTCATCACAGACCTGTGCTGAATTTTGTGAGGATAAGAAACTCTGATGAGACTGGCCTTGCACTGCCGATGCAGTCGTTGCTCTGGAAAACAGCGTTTGCGAAATACCCGGCGCTGACGTAATGTTCTCGTCCGCAGGGTTCAGGCGCAGTTTTACACGCTAAAGAACCGAAAAAAGCCCTCTTGTTACGGTGAGTGCTTAAGACCTTCCATCACCACTACTAATAGTCGAGTGTGTGGAAGTCCTATGGAATGTGCTACGGGGATGATTTTCAGAATTGAACTCTCTCTTTCTGATGGATTAGTGGAGAAAACATAAAAATTCTGAGTAGCACCATGCGCAGCAAATGTTTGGGTTTTTCAGAGGTGTTAAGGCATTAACATGAAATAGGCTGCAAGGTATAAAACTAAGTGAAGGGTGCTCTTTTATTTCAGACGTGCTTCAATTTAAAAGAAATTATAGTTTGGAAGATGGGTCAAGACTTATCCCCGTGGAAATCAAACATTACAATGATGCTCCAGGTGTGTATACAGTGTTTTATGCAATTATGGGTAGGGGCACAGTGTCTGGATGGGGTGTCAAATTGGGCTCGCCACTCTGTGATGAATATAAAATGACAAGCATATGACTGAACTTAAAAGTGATGTCATCTTATTACTGAGAAGTGGGCCAAGAGTACTCAAGGGTCTTCAAATCGTTATCAGCAGGTACATAAAATGCCTCTTTTCTGTCTCTAGCATCTTATCACCAATCCTGAGGAATTCGGCTGCCTCCCAGGGTGACGACAGGTAATTGTTTAAATGGGGGATTGTGTGCCTCTCTCCAGTGTTCCCCACAACCAAGAGGGCAAACGGCCAGTGGAGCAGTGTTGTCTTTTTGCTCCTTCCAGCTTGTTTCTCTTGGAATGATTTTCCTGGGGAGGGAGAGAACCCAGCAGCACAGCTGGTTTTTGAGAGGGTGTGCTTATCCCTCACCTACATGCCACTGTCAGATGATTTGAATTGTTAAAACTGATGCCCTGTGAGGTATGACAGTTAATAGCATGTTAGAGTTCTGATGGCAGTTTCTTTTAATGGATAAATCTTATTCCATCCCAGTATTTTTAAATAATCATTTGCTCCTCATTCACAGGTTGTCTTGATGATGATACATTCATCTATCTTAATGGTGAGTTGCTTCTAATACTGTGGTAAATTAACATACATGTGAACCCATTATCCAAAGGATAAGTTATCATGGGGCTTTTTGGTTTCCAGAGCCCTGACTGACTCATACAGATTTCTGGTTCCTCTTATTCCTTGTAGTGATGTTTCTTAATCTCTCTTCTTTCTTAGATGCCCATTGATCTGCCCAGGGTTGAACTTGTGGAAAGCCTTGTAAGTGGTGAGTACTTATAACTTGGTTGTAGCTTGCCCCAGAGTATAGTGCCAGTGAGGAGAGCAAATATCCTGTCTTAACCCAGTTCTAGCCCCAGAGCCAGTAATGGTGAACCCACTGAGGTTAGCTGGGAGAGAGGATGAGAATTTGTTCCATAAGGAACTGTCTGAGGTACAACAAATGGCTGAAGATGCATTTGCTTAGTTTTTCTTAGCCCATCCATCTGTTAACCGTAGCCAGAACAGCTTTGGCTGTTTGAGATATTTTACTAATTACATGCTCTCATTTAGGAGCAGTTTGTTCCTGTGTGCTACTGAAAAGCTTCCAGAGTTGAAAGGTTAGTTGATTAATGTCTGGCTCATGCCACCAAGTAGTCAGTTTCTATGATGAATCAAACTAGCTCACTATGACATACATAATGAAAACATTTGAACACCTGAGAAACTGGGGAAGATAGTGGGTGGGGGGCGTACCTTGTGTAAGGAACTTGGAACTTTTATCACCCACAGCTTTCTTTCCCTAGGTTTTATTACCAGTAACCTGCTTGTCCACTCAAAGGTGAGTGGTTTCCACATGTGTTAGCACACAGCATGCTGGGGAGAAACATGCCTTTTTAGGCTCATTTATGATGACTTACATGGAATCTCGTTCGGCTGATGACTTGCTGTTGAGACTCGGAAATCTGATTTTCTAGAAACTGCGGTGGGAACAACTAATGCAGGAAGTGAGCATAATAAATAAGCCTTGCTGACTCAGTCTTGTTTGTTTTAGGTCCAGCACCTTCTCTGGAGCCCAAGAATGATTTGAGGTAAATCCCTTTGCAACACTTTCAATCTATGGCTGCTATATAAAAATTTTCAGTTTTTATGTATGGCTTTTTGACCTGGATACCTGTGCAAAGACATGAACCCATTGGCTTAATCCAGAGTTTGTCTCAGACCATTCCTGAATGACTCACCAGTGATGAGTTCAATACCGCCCCAGTCTGATCACTGTGACTGAAAGGTATTTTCTGAGCTGTGAGCTTGCCTTGGAGTGAAAAGTGACAACGGGAAATTGAGTAGGCTTTACAGCCAATAGGAAGTTCTTTGGACTAGTTGATGGTTCCTGTAATATGTGTGTGTTAAAACCTACACAGCCCATACCAGGCGTGCCTTTCCCCCAGGAACAGGGACTCCTAGGGCTGGTTAAGAGACTAGTTCCCGTTCTTTTGCAGGGAAAATGTAAGCCATATTTCTGCTCCACTCCAGTCTGAAGTTAGAGGTGAGTAAACTTAAATGCAAGGTGTGGGCCAAGCTAAAATATCCCAGTGAGGAGACATTCACACGTCTTACCTCTTGTCTTTGTCCCAGAGCCTGTAAAGGTGAACCCACTGGGGCTGGCTGGGGGAGAAGAGGAAAGTTTGTTCCAGAAGGAACTGTCTGAGGGATCATAAGTATTTTTAAACATGGGAAAGGGAGGATTAAATCACCTATTAAAATATTGTATCTCCCCCCCACCAGGTCTAAAGAAAGAACAAAGTATGTTTAATGGTAAGTATCTGCTCACATATTGGTGATTATTATTTAATATAGACATAATAGCTTAAACAGAAAAGCCACCTAGAGGTGTAAATTGATTTAGAGGTTAGCCCCTAATAAATCATAGTGAATTTTCTTTCCCATGTAATAAGAACTTTTCTTTTTCTCTACAGGAATTTAACTTCTGGAGGACATCAAAAGGAATTTTCAAGTCATTTCTTGTACAAACTAGCAGTTCAGATTAGCATATGATCATATGTCTTTGTAAATAAAATGGTTTTTTAATCTTCACTGTGATTCATGTGTATGAGTGGGTCTAGCTGTTCACCAAAATAGTTGGTAACTTCCAGGTTATCTTGCAGTATACAATTGGCATCAAACATGTATCTTGATCTTCGTGCACCATTACGTCTGAGCAGAAAATGTGCAAATGGCTACTTGAGAGTTTAGTTTCCAAATGGGTTGCGTGTCCCCACACAAACCCAATGTTTTCAGTTCTGTTCATGCGGCCCTGGGCAAGCTGGCTTTGGGGACGAAGAGGGCAGTGGCACAGTGCATGGGGGAGGGGTTGGTGCGAGGGGGAGGGTGGATGTGTATGGTTAGGTCAGTGATTCTCAGTCTAAAGCAGCCCTGTGGTTTTCTAAACCTGGAGGCCGAAATCTGCATGGTTAATGTATACATTACTCCCCACCCCACCCCCATGCAATTTTGGTGTAAGGTCTCAGATGATCACACTGAAACATTTCTCAAACATTTGACAGGATGGATACCAAATGGTGATGCATTAAGGGATTCCCACCTACTTTAACATTTACACACATATTGCTTAGTCATCTGGGGGGTTGGTTCCAAAATCCAAGAAGGCTCAATTCCTTTATATAAGATGTGTATATATATATATATATATATATATATATATAACCTATGCACACTTAGCTTTGCATCTCTAGATTACTTAATGCCTAATACAATGTAAATACTGTATAAGTAGTATTGTTCGAGGAATGACGTCTGTATTCAGAACAGATAGAACCATCGTAGACCTAACTACATAGTACATGTCAGTAACATTTTACTTCCATCTGCAATTGGTATAATCCAAGGATGTGGTGGGCCAACTATGCATTTAGTGTCAACTATAGTACAAGAAAGGCAACTGAAAAGACTTCGGTGGTAGCCACGCAGATGTGAGTTTTCAGTAATACAGCCACTAGAACTGGAGGGTTAGTCCTGAAAGATCAAGAAAAGACCCATGCCAGGACATGGGGCCATCAGCATTTAAAGATGGGTCAGGAACCTGCAGAATTGGTAACGGGGAGAGAACATGCCCAACGTGGGATGAATGGTGCGTCAAAGCTACAAAGAGGTCAGAACTAAGACAAAATGACGGCAAGCAGGTGTGTTGAGCTTTAGCTACAGACCACTGTGTATTCTCCTCCTGCCCTGTCACCGCCCCTGAGAGGAATGTGCCAGAAGCATCCTCAGAGGAAACAGTCAAGGAAAAGAAGCAAATTGCCCATTTTCACAGAAAATAGGGGAGGAAGGTCAGTCGCCAAAGTCCCAGGGGCTTAACCATCAGAGCAGGCTGTTCTAGGAGTTGATGCTGCAACTCAAACCCAGATCCAGGAAAAGTAGCAAGAAAGTGATGGTGCCAAAGCTAGACCGAGGCTGGCACAGGCGCCGGGCAGGATCCGCTGGAAGTGTGTGGTAGACAATGAAGCCTTGAACGCTTCTTTTGGCAAATGAGGAATTTAAGGCCTAAATGGCTACCTGGGCTAAGAAATTTTAAAAAGGTGAAATGAACAATATGGAGAAAAGGGAGAAGCGCCAGAATGAGACCTGGCTTTTCACTGTCCATCTGGACGCTGATGACAGGACTGCGGCATCTCTAGCCTGGACTTCCCTGAACTCCAAGTGCAGCCAAGCACCTTTGACCAACCCACCTGTTATCCAGTCAGCCATTCAGACCTTTGATTCCCTGTCCCGTCCATCACGTCTGCTGCTAGTCTTCCCACCTCAGTTAGTGGTAACAGCACCAAGATGCTCCATCCCAAACCCAGCAATATGCTCACCAAAAGAACCAAGGCCTTGCCCTTGCCTTTGGGTTACATTTGAGAAGAGGGAGAGGCAAAATAAGACAGCCAGCAAATAAGATTATTTGCAATAGCACAGTGGATCTCAACCCAGGGGGATTATGGCTCCCAGGAGACATTTAGCCAGGGCCCTCTTGGACAGCTCTTAGAAGGGCCTGCCACAAGGCCCCTAGGAACTTTGGATTCTGTTCCTCCACTCAGCGTGGCCTCTTCTTAGGTGTTGGGACACCTTCAGTCAGATTTTCTATCTGAGGGCTATGGTTGTACACTTGTAGATTAGCAGATGGGTTTCATGGGACCCTAAGAATCCCTCCAGAAATTGTAGGTAAAATCATGTAAGACAAATGCACATTTATTTGGGGAAGGCTTTCGACAGATTCTCTGAAGGGTGGAGGGATACAATAAAAATTAAAAACCTCGAGTTGACTAGGCACTTTGACCTGTTTCATATTGTGTTGATTTTTATGTCTCTCTCAAGGATGCCAAAAACTAGGAAGTCAAAAATTGTTCCATCGATTAGTATGGAAGAAAGTACCATTAAAAATAAAAACAGCTTAAAGAGTTAAAAGGAGGATATAAATTGGAGACAGTTTCTGTAAGCCTTTGAACACTACTTGTTAATTGATAAGTTTCATGAAAGTAAAAATTTAATTACAAAAATTACACTTGCCCATTAAAAGAACATTCTCCCCTTGGACTCGCTTTGCCTGTCACCAAAACCAGTCATTTTCTGTGAACTTTTCCGCTTCTCTCCACCTCTGCCGCCACAGCCACCTTCATCTCCTGCATAGAGTCACAGGAGCCTTCTCCCAGCTTTCCCAGTAGACTATAAACATCATGAAAACAAGATCCATGTCTGATTTCGTCAGTCATTGTAGAGTGCCTGTTCGATAAGCATGGACAAATGGCTTTCCACGGAGCAAATGTATTTTCACCATCAGCCTGCAATATTCATGCAGGAAGAGGCAGGGATAATAGGAAGAGTGGGGAAGCCACTCCCCAACTTGTCTGCTTCAAAGAAGGAACAGGCTACTGCCAACTGCAGGGAGCCCCAACTGGGGATCTATCCACCCAGAGATGGGATGCTTATCTGTAGCCTGGGCAGAAGGGCTAAAGCCTACTCAGCTGGAAGGCTGTGGCTTGCCCCAGTTTGGGTCTTGCAGAATTTGGAGAAGGTTGGGATTGAAAGATACTGAATTTTGCTTTTGTCCTTGTGTTAGTTTTTTATTGCTGTTGTAACAAATTACCACAAACTCAGTCATTTAAAACAAATTTATCTTACACTTTTGGAGATCAGAAGCTCCCAATGGGTCTCGATGGGCTGAAATCAAGCTGTATCAGCAGGGCTGCATTCATTCCTTTCTGGAGGCTCAGAGAGAATCATTTCTCCACCTTGTCCAGCCTTTAGAGGCCACCCTGCAATGACCCCTTTCCATCTGCAAAGCCAGCAACAGCTCACTGAATCCTTCTCATGCTGTATCACTCTGACACTGGAGTCAGCTGCCTCCTTCTATCCTGTATAAGGACCTCTGTGACCATACCAGAGGGGCCCACCAGATAATCCAGGAAATCTTTCCTCAAAACCCTTAATTTAATCACAACTGCAAAATACCTTTTGCAACATAAGGTAACACATTGACAGGTTCTGAGAATCAGGACATGGGCACCTTTGTGGGGGGCATTATTCTGCCCACCACACTCCCCTTGATTCAGCCCTTCCCTGGAGGCTCTGGGTTTACTCACCAGAACCTGCAGAAACTGCTTCTATTTATTATCATCAAGACGCAGAACTAAGAACCTTGATCCCTTCTCTGAAGTCATAGATTATCAAAAAATTTTTTTTTTTTTAGTTGAGGCAACCTTTGGTTGACCTCACAGACTGCAAGGACCTTGTCAGTTTATAATCCCTTATTTTTTTTTATTTTTTACGCCTACAGCCCCCGGTTTTCCTAGGTGGTCTCCCATCCAAGTACTAACCAGGCCCTTCCCTGCTTAGCTTCCGAGATCAGACGGGATCGGGCGTGTTCAGGATGGCATGGCCATAGACGATTATCAAAAATCTTGCTAGTTGAAATGACATCAGTGAGAACGAGAGAACCCACCTTTGCTAAAGGATTTCAGCCGTCCTTGTACCTTTGACACAGAAACACGGCCTCTGCTTCCAACCCAGCTGGAGAGTTTCAGTGAAGGAAGGTTTCCAACAGAACGGTCCACACTTATATTGAGAGTTTCCAAGAAAACAGGACCTCAAGTCCCTTTTCAGCCAGGGCCTTTCATAGAGCTGGGCTTTGCTTTGAGACTATAAAAGAACTGCTTATTTAAATTAACTACACTGGCCTCGGCTCCTCTCCTCCGCCGCTGGATCCTGGATTTAAGAATCAGGAATGTCTGAAGAAATGTTCTTTCTCAGGGCATCTGTTCCCCTCTGTGAAGGGTCAATGGTGGCTGATGGATGTTATAAACAGCAAAGTGTAAGTGGGGTGGGGGTGGATGTGACAAGTCGGGGGCGGGAGAGGCACAGAAGGGAACCGAGAACCCCAGGATGCGAGAGGAACGCAGTCCTAAATGCCAGCCTTCACCGTGTGCCCTCAGTTCTCACAACCACCCCTTAAGCGCGTGTTCTGATTCTCCCACTTAACAGAAGAGATAGGAGCCTACGCAACGTGCCTCATGTCATCAAGTCAGGAACTGGCGGGCAGGGATCCCAACTCAGCAATGTGGATTCCAAAGCTGGTGCTCGGGAACTGAGGGCTGTCCAGATGTGTCCTGGCCGCCGCTTGCCGCAACCTCACCTAACACAGACCACCACCCGTCCGCCGCTAGAGGGCGCCTGAAAGCCTTCGGGCTGGGAGACTAACGCCACGGTTTGGGAGAAAGAGACCTTGCAGGCATTGAAATCACGACTTGTAGGTGGACCAATCCCAAGAATGGAAAAAAGCGGGGGGGCGGGTTTACGCAAAATACACCAAGCCCGTGAGCTGGCAGGAGAAGCAGTTAAAAAAAAACCCTGTTTAAGGTCTGTTTTAGAGAATCTAGTTATAATTTTAAATAAAATAATAAGAAATTGAGTTTAAGAAGGATTGCCCTTTGAAAAAGAATCTAACTGTTAGTCCATTAAAGTCACCACAACCGTAAAAGTAGTCGTAAGGGTAAGGCCGTCCAGGAGGCGACAACGGTAGCATCGCTTCTCGGCCTTTTGGCTAAGATCAAGTGTAGTATCTGTTCTTATCAGTTTAATATCTGATACGTCCTCTATCCGAGGACAATATATTAAATGGATTTTTGGAATTAGGAGATGGAATAGGAGCTTGCTCCGTCCACTCCACGCATCGACCTGGTATTGCAGTACTTCCAGGAACGGTGCACCCCCCTTTGGGGGAATAATGGTTGTGCAAAGGAAAGATTTAGCGGTTTTGTTAGCGACAACACTCTCTAAGGTTGTAAAAATCAGTTGTTTCTAAATTTCGTTTTCGATTTCTGAGTTGCATAATCGAGGGATGCAGTGGAGTTGCAGTAGCAAACTTTTTGCAGGAAAGGTTTTTAGTGCTTGAGCGATCAGTTTGACTAAATTAAACGGTAGGCTGATGAGTGTAAGTCCGTCAGCGTTAATTAAACCCCAGTTATGTTCCTGAATTTATGACGAAGAAAATGGGACAACAGGCGATGGTTGGATCTCTCCCTTCTCCCCGCGCCAAAGTTACAGGATTTTAGGGAAAGATGGAGTTTAGGTTTAACTTAGTGTTTCGATAGGCTCAATACAAGGTAGGGCTGTGTGCAAAGAGGTCAACATCAGATCTGGACTCTGAAGTATGCCGAGTGCCCTCTCCTTGGTAATACAAAAATGAATGTGGAATGTTACGCTCAGAACTTATTGGCAGCTCGGAAGCTGCGCTGGAAATCAAGGCTGCTTCTCTGTGGAGGACTTTGATCTGCCAGGGGAAAGTAGGATGCTTTACTCTTACTGATGTAATTTTAAATAGCAAAGTTTCTGATAGTCTCTGATTTCAGAGAACAAAACTCAGTAAGGAAACAGTCACTCAGAGAAGGAGGCCATTACATTTTAAAGCTGCAGCTTATCCTTGGGAGAAATATTGTTTCTGTTAACTTTGCTGATTTTTACTCTTAGTTTGAGTTAATTTTCACTATCACCAAACCTCAACGTGAGGAAACAAAAATTACGCCCTTACTTCCGGAGACCTTTCCAAAACAGAGATCTGTTTTAAGATCGTCGATTTCATTTTCCTGTCTTTCTTCGTTTTGTGTCTTTTGTACTCGGGATGAAGCTATGTGCCACAATAGTGATTAAAATCGTTTCTAATGTGGGCTCATTTCTTGTTTTGTACAAAAAAAGGAAACATATACCATGATGCTTTAGAGCAGGGAGGACTAGGCCCAGCGTCGCGGTCCACCTAGGGTGCGTTTCACTCCAAAAGTAAAACGGTCAAGTTACTCTTCAGATCCCCGCAAACAAATATCTCCAGATTTCGTTTTCGTAAAGCAAAACCTGGCGGAGCAGGCAAGTGATCTGTACCCCTCCGGCTCTTTGAAACTCCCAGAAATGGCCTTGGTCCTGATCTCACTCCGCGCGCGCTGGTGACGCGAACCGTGCGCCGGAAGCGCGGCTGGAGCTGCCAGGCACAGAGATGGCGGCTGCCGGGGCACGTTGGAATCATGTGTGGGTCGGCACCGAGACTGGGATCCTGAAAGGTGGGTGTCAGGACCGGGCAGGGAGAAGTAGGGAGGTCGCTAGCTCGCGACCCCCGTGCGATTGACGCCCGCGTCCCGCAGGGGTAAATCTTCAGCGCAAACAGGCCGCGAATTTCACGGCGGCGGGACAGCCGCGGCGGGAGGAGGCGGTGAGCGCCCTGTGCTGGGGCGCGGGTGGTGAGACACAGGTGAGCCGCTGCTGGCCAGGCCGGAGCCGAGGGGCCGGGGGGCCGGGGCGCCGTAGCCTCGCTCCCCTCGCTATTCTGCACTTCGCTCCACGCAGATCCTTGTGGGCTGTGCTGACTCGACCGTGAGGCACTTCAGCACCGAGGATGGCAGATTCCAGGGCCAGAGGCACTGCCCCGGCGGGGAGGGCACTTTCCGAGGCCTTGCCCAGGTTGACGGGTAAGACCGAGCCCCTTGGAGAGAGCTCCCGCCGAATAACAGCGATCAACCCTTAGGTGACACGGGCCTGGGCTGGGTTACGAGGACCTGTGTCCTGCCTCTTTCGTTCATTCCAATGACAAGCATTTACTTGACACCTACTGAGTTTCAGGCATTGGGCGAAATGCAAGGGCTGTAGGTAAACCAGATAAACACAGTACCTACCTTCCTAGAGTTTGCACCCTCCAGGGATTTTCTCCTGATTCTATAACCTTTAGAGTGTCCCTGAGCAAATCATTCACTAGTTTAGAGGATGTTTTTAAATGGAGACTGATAATCACCAGTAAGGTGATGAAGCTCCCAAAGTAAAGGATAGGACAGTGCTAGTATTTAAGTTACTGGCCTAGCTTACTCCCAAAGATGAAGAGAGGAGGTTTTGACAGGCTGTGTAGGTTCAGTGGTGATAATTCTGACAGGTGAGTTCCAGGACGCCGTGAAGGATTGGTAGAATTTCAACAGGTTAGAGAAAGGGGTAAGTGCATTCTAGAAAGAGGTTACTGCCTGGGCGGAAGCCAATGATTGATTGGTGTCAGGCTACAGGGTACCTTTCAGGGAAGATAAAATAGCATTTGGAGGTTGAAGCTGAGGAAGCATTTTAATACAAGATGGGCAAGGTAGGGTTGAGATGAATTGCAAAGGGCTTTAAGTACCAGGCTGAGAGATTTGCACTTTTGTTTTTTGGTGGTGGGGAGTTACTGGTTTTTGAGCGAGCAGTGCTGTGGTCAGAGCTCTGAGTCTGTAGGAGTATGGAGGATGGAGAGAGAGCATATGGGAGATGTTGACACAGCCCAGGCAAGCGATACAGAGCCTGAACCAAGGTGGGGAGGGTGGGCAAATGTGAGAAAGAGCATAGGCTTGGGCTGTATAGCTCCCGAGGAAAGACCTGCTTGGGCTTCTGGGGAGGGGTACTTTGAGGGAGAGGTTGACATTTAGTGTCTGGAACCCATTACAGGGAACTCAAGAGAAGAAGCTGGTGTTTGACTTTGGTCAAACCTTAAATCCAGACCAGTCCCATTTCAGCCCTTTCAGAGTTACTGATCCTGACCCTTGGTGTCCGACTCAGGTTTCAGAAAGACTTGCGGGCCAGGTACCCCCAGATGTAGCTGTGGAGTACAAAGGCATTCTGCTCTGGAGTATCACAGACTTGATTTCCAGCTCTGGTTCTGACATTTGCAGCCGAGTAGGCAAATCTTTTAATTGCTCAGAGCTTCAGTTTCCTCACCTATAAAACTGGCAAATCCTCGCTCTGTTGAGGAACTTAAATAACAGACAGAAAGCTGGAAGTTGTCAGGCCCTGTCCAGACCCGAGTTACCTGGAGGCTTCCTTTGGAGTCTAGTTAATTTGGGGGTAGGCGGAGTGGGGCCTAGAGAATACTTTCACACTTCCTTTATTTATTTTTTTTAACCTAACTCTATCCTCCCTCTGCCTGCAGCACCCTTATCACATGTGTGGATTCTGGGATTCTCCGAGTCTGGCGTGACAATGACAAGGAGACATCCGCTGATCCAGTGAGGTTCCCCCGCCCTGATTCCGGTGGCTGGGGAAGGTTGGGGCCAGGGTAGGAGCCGAGTGAGGGCTCTCAGGGAGGAAGATTTAGGATTCTGTAATTGACTCGAATCTTCTCTCTTTTTAAAAAATTTTTTTTCAATTTTGATGAGAGATTATTTGAGCCCAACTGATGACATGTTGGGAAGCAAGATCTCAAATGCTCTCTAATTTTCCCTCTCATCTCCCATTCTTTTCAGCTCCTGGAACTGAGGGTAGGCCCTGGGGTGTGCAGGATGCGCCAAGACCCAGCGCGCCCTCATGTAGTTGCCACAGGTGGGAAGGAGAATGCTTTGAAGGTGTGGGACCTCCAGGGGTCTGAGGAGCCTGTGTTCAGAGCCAAGAATGTAAGTGATGGGAGTGGGGAGGGGCTGGGTCTGAGGTCCACAGAGGCTGAGGCCACTGAGTCAGAGACCAGGTGGGCTTTAGGGGGTGATGATGGAGGGCTGAAGGGAGTGGCACACTGAGCTCCCCACAACCCTGTCCCCTGTCTACCCACCTCACCAGGTACGGAATGACTGGCTTGACCTGCGAGTTCCCATCTGGGACCAGGACATACAGTTCCTCCCTGAGTCGCAGAAGCTCGTCACCTGTACAGGGTATCACCAGGTGAGACCCCACCCCACCCCTACGTCCTGGGCTTAAGCAGCCTCCTGGAAAAACCACCTCCCTGCTTAGGCACGGCCCTCATCCTTTTTCACAGCCGTCCTCACCGTCCTTCCATCCCTGAGCTGTCAGAGGAGGGAGCACTCCCTCGCCTGTTTCAGCCCCATGGCCTTCTCTTACTGCATTCTAGGATGGAGTTTCCTGAACAGTCCGACTCTTCCTTTTCCTCCTACCTAGGAGAGAGGAGAGGTGAAAGGAATGTCCCTTTCACAGTAGAATCACATGATTCAGGTGTCATGAGAGGACATTGGGCTGCATGTCAAGAGAACTGGGTTTCTGGTCCTGAAGCAGCCTCTGATTTGCTTCAGGACCCAGCCCTGACCCTCTCCTTTTTGGCCTCAGTGTCTCAGCTTTATAGGAAGAGCCCAACTGGGGATCTCTACAGCTGGCCTCATTTGAGGTCCTAAGACCCAGGCAGGACCAAGTCACTGTATTTAGTGTTTCCTTTGCTCTTGCATATCGGAGGCTGGTCTTGGTGATACGCATCCGCTCAAAACACACTCGGGCTTCCTCTCCTCCCTTGTTCAGGCAAAACTTCTCTGTCAATTGGACCAGTTTGCTTTTCCATCCCAAGATGGGAATATGCGGGATGGAATGCTCACATATGCAGACCATGGGATGCCGTCAGCTTCCAACCTTGGGGATCTCTCCCCTCAGCCCTGTCCTAAGCAGCTGTCCCCCAACCCCAACACTCAGAGAAGAGGGTACATTTCAAATGAGCAAGTTTTTTGAAGAGCGGGTTATGAAAGAGGGGATGAAGATGTGGGGAAGCCACAAAGGGCGGATATGTGGAGTGAGGGTACCTTTGTGACACCTGTCTTTCTCCAGGTCCGTGTCTACGATCCAGCCTCTCCTCAGCGCCGGCCCGTCCTAGAGGCCACCTATGGAGAGTATCCACTGACAGCCATGACTCTCACTCCTGGGGGCAAGTGAGTGTTTAGAGGGCAGAGTGGGGTCAGGAAGGACTCCCAGAGGCTCCTGCTGACTCCACCTGCCTCTGGTCTCCTCCTCAGTTCGGTGATCGTGGGGAACACTCACGGGCAGCTGGCAGAAATCGACCTTCGGCAAGGTAGTGGACTGGGACCCCTGGGGGAGGGGAGGGGAGGATTTCCTCTGAAGCAGTACATCTGACAGGTGTTAGATTGTCTGGGTTCAAATCCTGGTTTCAAAAGCGGTATGACAGACAAATTCCTTCAGCTCCCTGTGCCTTAGTTCCTTCACCTGTAAAATGGAGATATTAATGGTAATTCCTATGTCAGCATTATGTTGAGGATTAAGTATTGAACTATAAAGTGATTTGAACAGTAAACGATAAATGGTTGTTGGCTGCCTAGCTGGCGCTGATGTCTCCCCCATTCTCCAGGACGTCTACTGGGCTGTCTGAAGGGACTGGCAGGCAGCGTCCGTGGGTTGCAGTGCCACCCTTCAAAGCCCCTACTAGCCTCCTGTGGCTTGGACAGAATCTTGAGGGTACACAGGATCCGGAATCCACGGGGCCTGGAGCATAAGGTAAGAGCCTGCTGCCTCCTCTGCCCCCCATTTGTGGTTCTATTTCAGGATGTTTGGCTCCTTAAGGCCCCTCATCTTTTGCAGGTTTATCTTAAGTCTCAGCTGAACTGCCTTCTCCTGTCAGGCAGGGACAACTGGGAGGTAAGCAGTTGGGTCTGGGAAGGTGGGAGCCATGAGCATAGATGTGAGGGTTTATTTCCCTGTGGGAAGAAAAAGGAAGCACCTGGAACTGTCTGTCCACCTACCCTGTTACTTAATTTTTGTGAGGAATGTTAATAGTTACAGTCCTGACAGGGTTCCCGCCAAGAATGACAGGAACATGGATGGGAATGGCTGCCCAGAGCAGGACATAAAAGCACTGGTACCTGGAAGGGCTGTTTGTCAGCCAGAACCTCGCTCCCCGTGGGGTATTACTGGGCCCCTGATTCCTAAGCTTTTCTCCACTCACCAGGATGAGCCCCAAGAGCCTCAAGAGTCCAACAAGGTGCCCCCAGAAGACACAGAGGCAGATGAACTTTGGGCTTCTTTGGAGGCAGCTGCCAAGCGGAAGCTCCCTGATTCGGAGCTGACTCCAGGGTCTCGGCCAACCAGACGGAGAAAGAAGCGGCCTGGCTCCGCCAGCCCCTGAAGAGCCTGTGCTCACTTTGTAAATAAACAGCTCAACACCCTCCATGACCTTGAGCCTTTTATGATGGGAGAAATGAAAGAAGGGTGGCTGCTTTCTGAGCTGGGGCGGCGGGATATCTGACGTCACAAAAGCCGGGTGGGAGCCAGGTGGGCTGGAGTAGGTGGCACCGAGTGCGGGGGCCGCGCGGGCCATGGGTTGCTGCCAAGACAAGGACTGCCACACCTGCAATGAGGAGGCCAAGGAGGCCGAATTGGAGGAAGTCAAGGAGGAAGGTGGGACCAGAGACACCAGGGAGGCCCGGGGAGGCCCGGGGAGGCCCAGGGAGCTGGAGCTGGAGCTGGAGAGGGGAAAGGTCCAGGAGGTTGGACGGGGGAGGGTAGAGCGGAACTCAGCTGCCCGGTCATTTCCCAGACACGGACGTCGACATCGACGGCGAAGGGACTGATGTGGACTCGACAAACCACCGAAATCTCAAGTCTAACGAAAGCCTGTTGATCACTGTACTGTGGCGGCGGCTATCCATGTTCAGCCGTCGGGGCTCCACGCGATCAAACAAGAGGAGACAATCAATCCAGATTCAAAAGCAAGGGCGTATGCTCCCGGAGAACAACTCGGAGGGGATCCTGGAGGAGCCGGAGAAGGGGTGACTCCAGCTCTGCTCTCAATCTGCCCTAGCCTCCAGAGAATAAAGCTTCTAACGTGTACTTGGAGCGCTTAAGCCTCTGCTTCTCGCTCTGGGCGCACAGGGAGCAAGCGCCAAAGAGGCTGCGGTCCCTTTAAGGCTCCTCCCCTGAGGCTTGCCCCGCCCCCAGGGCCCGGGCTCTAATTCTTAGGGGCGGGGTCAGGAGAGCGGTCTAGCCAATGGGGGGACGGGATCGTTTTGCGTTTTAGGGGGCGTGTCCTTAGGGTTGGCCCGGCTCGAAAAGGCGTGACACTGCCCTCTCGTCACCGGGGGTGGGGTTACGTGTGGGTGACGTGGCGGCTTCTAGTCTTTGGTCGGGTTTCGGCGGACTCCACGCCTGAAGAGGAGGCGGTGACGACCCGGGAGGTTGCGGCAGCGGTGGCGGCGGCAGGCGGCAGAGAGGAGGTAGGACTCGCTCTAAGAGGGGTCTGGCAGCCGTGTCAGGTCCCGGCACCGGCTTTCCGGGAGGCGGCGATGGGCCGGGGGAAGGAAACCAGGGGCCAGCGGACAAGTCCTGCCGGCCCGGCTCCGGGTGAGCGAATATCTTGCCGTCCAATCAGGAAAGTCCCTATTGAGAAAGGCGTAGGCATTAACTAATCAGTAGTTGCCGTCCTCCAGAAGGCGGGACTTGTGCAGGGGTGGGACTTCCTGTTTCAAATAAACACCCAGAGATTTTTTTTTCCCCCCTCTCCGCCCACCGAAGTGTGTCCCCTTCAGGTGGTCCGTCACCATTTCTCCCCGAGGAGTCGAAGGAACCCGTGGATACTAGAGGGCCCAATTAGAGCCTGGGGCAGTTAGTGCACAGGCCGGGCTGGAGCCTCGGGGCCACGGGACCTGCCTTGGCCCTGTCTCTGCTTCAGGGCCCCCGGCCCCGCGCTGTGGCTACCCGAGCCAAGTTGAAAAAGAGTCAGAAAGGGAACGGCTTAGGTCCGAGAGGAAGTGGGGCCCTGCCCGTTGCTGGCCAGCCCCAGGAGCTGTGGTTGGCTTTGGGGCTCAAGGATTTGCTGGTTGGGGAGAATTTGTGGGGAAAGAGGTTGCCTGGGGAATGACACTCTCCCCTCCACAACAGTCCGAGGTTATGCGTCTCAATGATCCCGCGGAAACGCTACGGGTCTAAGAACACGGATCAGGGTGTCTACCTGGGTCTCTCAAAGACACAGGTCCTGTCCCCTGCAACTACTGGCAGCAGCAGCGACATCGCCCCTCTGCCCCCCCCAGTGGCCCTGGTCCCTCCCCCTCCCGACACCATGTCCTGCCGGGATCGGACCCAGGAGTTCCTGTCTGCCTGCAAGTCTCTGCAGAGCCGTCAGGTAAAGACCGCGAGTGGGAAAGGCAGGAGTGGGCTTTACTTAAATCCGGGAGAAGCTGTGCTCCAACACTGTTGACTGAAGTATTTTTTGTTTTAAGTAATTACTGCGGGAATCTGATGGAGAACTGATCAGGCTTAGAGGGGGTGGTAGGATCTACTAAGAGGTGGGCTCGCTATCTGGAAGCAAACATCTGAAATTTGGGGGGAGGAATCCCCTGGAGAGTAGGATTGCTATTTTGGAAGGAATTTCAGGATGAGAGGTGGCTGCAGTATATTCGGTTTGGATAAGGAAGAAACAGGTTCTAGAAAGAGCCTTTAGCCCAGCTAGAGACAAGCACTTTGAATTCTAGTTCTGGTATAGTTCGACCACAGGTTTGCTCTGGGACCACGAGGAAGGTATTTGGGCCTCAGTTTTTAAATCTGTAAAATGAAGGGTATTTTCTAGATAAATAATTTTTATCAAAATCATTTTGTAGTGCTTTTTTAAAAATTGCATTTCCTTGTCTCGGTCCAGACTTTCTGAATCTAAGTGGGACCTGAGTGACTGTAATTTTAAATATTTTTACTGCTCAGCTCTTGTTAACAACTGCTCTTCTATATGATCTCCAAGAGTTTTCCAGTTATTCTTTTGGATGCCCCAATTGGAGTAATAGAATGGTAATGCTACCTGCCATTCATTTGATGTTCTCAGTGTACCAGCTATTTGGTTAAAATACTGTACAGCCCTTTAATTTATCTTAACAACAACAATAGGAAGTGTGTGGATTGCCTTCATTTTATAGAAGAGGAAATAGAGACTTAGAATGGTTTCAGTAAATTGCCCCCCACCCCCTCCAGCCAGCAAGTGGTAGAGTCAAGATTTTGAACCTGAGTCTGTCTGTCTTCAAATCTGGCCTCTAAACTTCTACTACTGATAAAATTAGACCGTCTGGTGAAGGATATCACCAGTACTGGAAAGAGTATAGTGGACACCTGAGAATAGTGAAAGGTGGAAACGAGAGGGGGAACTAAAGTGTCACTCTTGACATTGCTTTTCAGAATGGAATACAAGCAAACAAACCGGCTCTGCGTGCTGTCCGGCAACGCAGTGAATTCACCCTCATGGCCAAGTGAGTTGAGAGAAGTTAAGTGGTGGGCTGATGCAGCATCCGAGGAGAAATAGGCTTGCCTCTGGTAGCCCTGGCTGTGAGGGCTGGAGCAGTGTGGGAAGAGGCCCTCTCCTGCCCTTTCCCACCGTGTCCTCGCTCATGCTTGTTTGCAGGCGCATTGGGAAAGACCTCAGCAACACATTTGCCAAGCTGGAGAAGCTGACGATCTGTGAGTGTTCCAGGGATGTTTCAGAGATGGGGCATTGAACCAAAGAGGGCTAAGGAGCCGTACTCCTTGAGCCTTGTCTTTGACCTCACCTGTTGTGGCTTCTTTGTCTCTGCAGTGGCAAAGCGCAAATCCCTCTTTGATGATAAAGCAGTAGAAATCGAGGAGCTGACTTACATCATCAAACAGGTGAGTTACCATCTATCAAGAGAGCCCAGCATTCCGGTCAGATCACTTCCATCATTTCTCATTGCTATGGAACCCAGAACAATTTCTAGAGCCGGCCCGAAACATCCTTGCTCATCCATTGAATCAGTAAACACTTATTGATCATCTGCTGTGTTCAAAGCACCGTACTGGGCACTTGCCTTACAAGCATGAGGCAAGATTCCAGTCTTCAAGGGCTTATTGTTTAGAAGAGAAATCCAGCCCCATAAATTTAACTTACGAGTAGGAGGCAAGTGTACAGAAAAGGTCTTACAAAAAGATGAATGATAGTCTAGGGACTCCGGGAAAGATTTCATAGAGGAGGTCAAATGTGAGCTGGTTTCAAGGCTTGTGTAGAGGCAGTGGAAGAACATTCCAGACAGAGGAAACTGCAGGGGCATGGCTTATAAAAGAGAAAGTTCAAGTCTTTTCTCAGATGTTACCTGCTCCAGGAGGCCCACTCTGACTGCTGTTTTATAATCCAGTGACAAAAACTCTGATCTTTCTTACTTTGCTGTTTTCTTCCTTAGAGCACTTGATACATTTTAACATTTTCTGTAATTATTATGTTGTTTATCTCTGTTCTTTCCCACCTACTTCAACCCCTTCAAAAAAAGAGAAAATAATGTAAGCGCCACAAAAGTAGAGATCTTTTTCTTTCTGCTTGGTCACAGATGTGTCCCAAATGCCTAAAACAGTGTCTGGCATATAGTAGGTATTCCATATTTGTTGAATGAATGAGTGATTGGCAGGAGATGAAGCTGCAAGGTAGATAGGTGGTTGTTTGTGAAGATCATTGTGGACCTTGCTAAGGAGCGTAGACTCACTCTTAACTGTCATGGGCTACAAGACAATTAGAACCTGGATCCCAGTTCTGTCTGAAAGACACTGGCGTAGCACAGTTCTGTACAGTTGCAATTCCTTCCTTTGCCAGCACAATGTAATAAGAATAAAAGGTGAGATTCAATGACCATGGATGGAGAGGGAGAAAAAACCTGGAGCACGGATGGGCAGAGAGGCTAGGAAGGAGCCTGCTGCAGTTGTCCAGTACGAAGATGATTATAGCAGAGGCCAAAGGGCAGACATATTCTAGAGATGTTGTGCAGGGTAGAAAAGAGAGGGTTCCACTAACTGTTGGGGTGTTATTGCATAGGCGTTCAGGTACCACGACTTGAGTTCAAATCCCAGGTCCAGCCTTTGTGGTATGACCTTGGGTGAGCTACCTAACTCCTCTGAAGTTCACTTTCTTGATAAATAAAAAGGGGAGAAAAACAGTACCTACCTCACAGGGTTGTTGCGAACTCCTATGTTTATTTTCCAATCACTTTATTGAGTGCATTTGGCTGCCTGGTTCTGGGGATTCGGTAGTGGACAAGACAGTTATGTGATCCTTGCCTTTGGGAACTTCCTTTCTGAATGGGTGAACTAGATACTCTACAAGTAAACAGAAAAGACAATTTCGGTTAGTGGTAAATCCTTAATAAGAAATAAGGTGAGTGAGTTACTCAAGTGAGGGGCCTGCTTCAGATGAAGTGATCTAGGATGACCTGGCTGAAGAAGTGACTTTGAGACATGAGTGGTTAGAAAAAAGCCAGTCATCCAAAGATCTGATGGAAGCACTTTCCAGAAGGTGAGAATAGCGAAGAGAAAGGTCTCAGTATGGTGACCTTAATACATTTCATAATCACGAAAGAGTCCAATGTGATTGCAGCCTACCAAGTGAGGAGGAGACCGGTAGGGGATAAGGTCACAGCAGTGAGTGGAGCCGGACCATATAGAGCCTGTGTAAACCAAGTAAGGAATTTGGGTTGGATTCTACACTTAGTGGGAAGCTCTGGGAAGATAGGAAGCAGAGGGATGATGTGCTCTGGTTTAAAAGATCACTCTGGTTGCTGTGTAGAAAGCAGATTGTAAGGAGATTAAGCTCTAAGAGGAAGGTCATTTAGGAGGCTCTTGGAGATTTTTTAGAGACAGCAGACAGTTTGGACTAGGATGGGTTCAGTGGAGGAGATGAGTGAACCGATTCAGAGGATGTGCTGGAATCAGCTGGGTTCTCTGTGGATTCCCGTTATGATCCAGGCGGATTAAGGGAAAAGAGAGGATTGAGGATGGCTCTTCAGTTTTTGGTTTGAGCAACTGTGAACGATAGTGCCATTCACCAAAATGGAAGGGAAGGATCAAAGGGGAATAGCTTTCCGGGATGGGGGACTTAAGAGTTGTTTTCTATGTTAAGTTTAAGGACAGAGAAAGTCGTAAGCTGCTTAGCATGTTGCATGGCACACAGTAAACAAATACGAGGCTGCTGTTGTGTTCACACAGTGCCGAGTACATCGTAGTAAGCGCTCAGCAAAACGTGGTTGTGTTATGGCTGTAGGTGGGTTAGGGATATGTGAGCGTGTGACTTAGAAGCTTCTACCTGGGGCGCTGAGATGGTAAACACTGCCATTTTCTAAGCTAGAACCCTGAGGGAGGAGATTTTATGGGGAGAAAACTTGGGATATAGTTTTGGACACATGGCTATGAGGGGGTTGCATCAACTTTCTAAAGTGGCAAGCCAGTCAGTGGAAATCATCCAGGGGTCTCGAGTGTGGTTGGGGCTGGGGTACTAATTGGAGGGATGTTAATTGGGAGGGACTATTGGAAGGGCTCTAGAAGTTACCTAGTTTTTTTCCCTAGCCAATTTCTTGAACTACTATTCGAGACTTCTTTCCCCTCCCCCTTCTCTTCTTCCTCTAATCCCTCCCTGGCTGGTTGCCCTGGGTCAGCTTTCTCTGCCATCCCCTGGCAGTCTCCATCTCCCTTGGCAGGTTGGGTTGTGAAGTAGACTCGGCATCGGTCTGGTGTCGAAAGCCTAGCTGTGCTACTCACTTATCGTGTGTGACCTTGGACAAGTCACAATTTTCACTCTTGCTGATGCTTCTGGAAAACCATGGTGCCTTTGACTCTTGCTTTCCCCTGAGCACTACACCGGTGCTTTGTTGGGCAACATGCTCTGGGTTCAAAATTTTGGGCTTTTAAGTGGTTCTGTGACCATGAGCCTGACCTCACAGGTTGGAGTAAGGCAATAGGGTGGAGGCATTAAATAAGTAATTTATTTATCAATGGATGAGACCACATTTCTTTTTTTTCTGGCTCTACTCTACAGAGACTGAATCAGAGCAAACTCTCGAGCTCGGAAAATCCCAGCAGGCACTTTCAGTCTGACTAGTAGCTGCTAGTGACTCCCACTCTGCCCTCCCTGCCAGAGATGTCCATGTAAGGGAGATGCTGACCGAAGGCTCCTTGGATGATAGTTTTTCTGTTGGCTCTTTTTCACCAGGACATCAATAGCCTCAACAAACAAATTGCCCAGCTTCAGGATTTCGTGAGGGCCAAAGGCAGCCAGAGCGGCCGGCACCTGCAAACCCATTCCAATACCATCGTGGTCTCTCTGCAGGTGGGACCTGGGGTGGGACCTGGGGTGGGAGAGGGGGAAACAAAAGGGAGGGAGGAAGGTATTGTCTTCCTTTGGTTGACCCTCTCTCTTTTTCTTCTAGTCGAAACTGGCTTCCATGTCCAATGACTTCAAATCAGTTCTAGAAGTGAGGACAGAGGTGAGAATAATCTGTGTAGGAGGGATAGGAATCTGGGAGTAAGGGCCCAAGAGGGAAATGGGGAAGGGACAAGTGGAAGGGCAAGGGCAACAGGGTTATGGGCCCACAGGAGGGATCTCTTTAACATACCTGCTTTCCAGAGGCCTCAGGACGTTTGCATTTCTTCCCCAACCCCAGAACCTGAAACAGCAGAGGAGCCGGCGGGAGCAGTTCTCCCGGACACCCGTGTCAGCCCTGCCCCTTGCCCCCAACCACCTGGGTAAGTGACAGGCAATACGGGGAGTCCTGAGGGGCACGGCTCAGTTCCTCTGGTTGTGATGGCCTCCTCTAAGGGCAGCGTTGGGTAGGAGAATGGAGGGGCAAAGAAGTTGTTAGGCTTTATGTCTCAGAGGTCAAACCTGACCTTGGCCTTCGGGATCCACACTTAGTCTCCCACATTCTCACTGGTGGCCGTGAAGTCAGTTACGTTTAGAAGAATGATAGTTTCTAATAATTTTTGTGCACTTGCTTCATTCACATTATCTCATTTAATTTTCACAACCACCCTTTGAGAAAGCAACTATTATTATCTCCCATTTTACAGATGAGGAAACTGAGGCTCAGAGAGGTTAAATGACTTGCCTAGGGTCACAAGGCTAGTAAGTGTCAGAGCTGGGATTCAAATCCAGACCACAGGGGGCGTTGAAACTGCTTTTAAACGATAAAAAGTGCCCTGTCTTCTTTCTTCCTCCAGGGGGCGGTGCTGTGGTTTTGGGGGCGGAGCCCCGTGCCTCGGGGGACGTCGCCATCGATATGGTGGACTCTCGGACCAGTCAGCAGCTCCAGCTCATTGACGAGCAGGTATTCAGGCTCTGAGCCGGGAAGGAGTCGCCCCTCTGTCCTCTGTGGACCACAAGCGTTTGGAATGTGCAGTGGGCGAACCGGCAAGCTGGGAGGGCCCTAAAGAGGCAGGCCCTGCCCGAAGCTGCTCCTGGTGCTCATGCACGCTCTCTCCTCTGAAGGATACCTACATTCAGAGCCGGGCCGACACCATGCAGAACATCGAGTCCACGATTGTCGAGCTGGGCTCCATCTTTCAGCAGTTGGCACACATGGTTAAGGAGCAAGAAGAAACCATTCAGAGGTGAGGCTCTCTCTCTCTTCCGCCCCAGACAGAGGAGCCTTCTCTCCCCTGTGGATTGGCATTCTGAAAGGCCCCTAGGGACCTTCCGAAGAGTAGAGTGAATCCTGCCCACCCACAGGGTTGAGTCCGCCTGCCTCCATCCATTCAGCAAGAGTTTATTGAGAACCCATTCCATGTCAGGCACCGTTCTAGGCACTGAGAATATAGCAATAAGTAGAACAGCAATGTCTCTGTTTCATGGAGCTACTTCGTAGTGTATGTATGGAATTCAGTAGCGTGGGTGAGGACAGCGGTTAAAAAGAGTTGACAGGAAATTTTTGGACAGTGAAAGGGCTATACAGAGAGTTAACGCAGGATGATGTGTTAAGAAAATGACTGACCAGGTACATCAGATTGGGTGGCAGGGAGGGCTGCTCTGAAAAAGACATGATTTTGGTACAGAGACCTGAATAACAAGAGGGATGCAACCATGCAAAGAAGAGAGAAAGAATGTTCTAGGCAGTGTGGGCAGCTAGCACAGACGCCTTATGATGGGACAGCCTTTCTGTATTCAAGAATCAAAAAGGCCAGCGTGGCTAGAAGATAATGAACAGGGAGGTACACGATGAAACTGGAGGCGGCAGGCAGAGCCGGCCAATGGGCGGGCTTCTCTGCTCCTCTAGCGCCACCTGCTGCTGCAAGAGGCATTTTATCTGCCCTCCTCTTTGGTACTTAGCATTCATTCATTCAATAAGTTATGTCAATACATCCTCGGACAAAAGAGGTAAAGATCCCCACCCATGTGGAACTTACATCCTACGGGAGGAGATCGATTATTAAGATATATAATAGGTGGTCCAGTACATATTTTCGTCCAGTGATAAACACTACAAATAAGAGTAGGATAAACTAATCAGGAGTGCTAGTTTTGGAGGGACAAGTTGTAATTTTAAATAGGGTAATTAAGGTCAACCCTATTAAGAAGGTGACATTGAACCAAGATTTGAGAGAACGTAAGGGAGTCTGCCATGTAGATATCTGGGGAAGAATACTAGGCAGAGAGAAGAGCCAGTGTGAAGGTGTTCACACAGGAGTGGGTCTGATGAGTTAAAGGGTAGCAAAGAGGCCACTATAGCTGGGGACAAGTGAGGAGGAGAGTACTAGTACACAGGTAAGGTCAGAGGAGAAATGAGGGGCCAGGTCATGTGACACCTTTTAAAGTCATGTGAGGCTTTGGCTTTTACTCTCAGTGACATAAACAGCCATTGCAGGGTTTGGAATAAAGGTTACACTATCTGACTTCTATTTTAAAAGGATCATTCAGTTGCTGTAATCAGAACAGATTGTAGGGGCCTAGGATAGAAGCGGGGAGATAGGTGATAAGGCCTCTGCAGTAATCTAGGCAAGAGGGGATGGTAGCTGTGACCAAGCTGGTGAGTAGTAGTTGGATTCTGGATGTATTTTGAAGGTAGAACCAAAAGGAGCGATTTTCTGATGAACTAAATGTCAGATGTGAGAGAAAAAGAGGAGTTTGTGATAACTCCAGGCTTTTGCTACGAGCAACCGAAGGGATTTATGGCCTTCACTTGAAATAGGGCCGGTTACTCAGAGAGGAGTAGGTTTAGGGGTGGAATAAGTTCAGTGTTGGACGCGTTATCCAACAAGAGGTGGACAGTTGTATGTTAGACACCTAAGTGGAGATAGTGCATAGGCAGGTGCGTATATCAAGTTTGTGAGACAGGTCTAAGGCGAGAGTGGGCAGAATCGGATTTTGAAACTGGGTGAGGCTTGCGTGTATAAAGAGGAGGGTCAAGCATGGGGTCCTTTTCTGAACCTAAGTCTCATCTTGTGGGGAGACTGAACAGGAGCTCAGCTGGTGAGAGAGGAAGAAAAGCAAATGAATGTGGGGTCCTGGGAGCCAGGAAAGGAAACTGAGTCAAGGAAAGAGCGATCAGCTGTGACAGATTTTGTTTTTAGGCCGAGCAAGATGAGAGCTTCGAATTTAATTGGAGTGTTTAATTCATTAACATTTAATGTAATTTTTGATGAGGTTGGATTTAGGCCTCCCATTTTACTATTTGCTTTCTGTTTTTCCCATCTATTTGTTTTTCTGTTCTTTCTTTTGAACAATTGGAAATTGTTTTTAGAATTCCATTTAAAGTTGTCTGTTGATATTTTAGCTATATGTCTTTGCTGTTTTAAGTTGCTGTAGGGATTACTATATGCATCATTAACTTTCCAGTGCACTTTGTATAAATTGGAAGAACTTTGCATCTTTCCCCATCCATTGTGCTCATGTTGTCATATTTGTTGCATCTATATGCTTTATAAATCTCACACTACAAAATTATAACTTTTGTTTTAAAGTTTAAAGAAATTAAGAGGAAAAAATAGTCTTGTATTTACTCATGTGTTTACCGTTTTCAGCTCGTCATTCCCTCCTGAATATCCATTTTCTCTCTGGCATCACTTCCCTTTTAACCGGAAGAACTTCAGCATTTTTTATAGTGCAGATCTGCTGACAAGTTCTTTTACTTTTCTTTTATCTGAAAATATTTCTATTTCACCTTTATTCTTGAAAGATATTCTCTCTGCATATAGAATTTTGGATTTGCAGCTTTATTCTTTAAGCACTTCAAACACATCATTCTATTGTCTTTTGGTCTCTTGTTTTTCGTAAGAAGTCAGTCATATTCTAATCGTATGTAATGTGTTTTCCTCTGGCTGCTTTTCAACATTGTTACTGCTGATTTTAGCAGTTGACTTATTTATTGACTTATTTATGTGTCTAGATGTGATTTTCTTTTTTTTCTTTTCTTTTTTTAGGCGAGGCAACCCTTGGTTGACCTCACAGATTGCAAAGATCTTGTCAGTTTACAATTCCTTATTTTTTATTTATTTACTTTTTTTATGCCTACAGCACCGGGTCTTCCTAGGTGGTCTCCCATCCAAGTACTAGCCAGGCCTGACCCTGCTTAGCTTCCGAGATCACATGGGATCGGGCTTGTTCAGGGTAGCATGGCCATAGACTAGATGTGATTTTCTTTGAATTTATCCTCGTTGGGGTTCTCTGAGCTTCTTGAAATCTGTAAATTTATGTCTATCACAAAATTTAGGAAATGTTTGGCCATTATTTCTTCAGATATCTTTTCTGCCTCTCTTTCTGGGAATATGTGTATCAAATTACATCTCATTAGGAGGCGTTTAATGTCAGCTTATTCCTGTATAAGTGAGGACAAATCTAATCACTTGATTAAACTGATGACAGATAATCTCTCCTTTTAAAAGTACATTTTCAGACGTGGTGCCATAGTGTAGCAGTTAGCACATCTGCTTTACACTCAGAAGGTCCTGGGTTCGTGCCCCAGTGGAGCCATGGTCCATGGTCTACAAGCCCGATGTCTGATCTCAGAAGCTAAGCACAGTCAGGCCTGGTTAGTACTTGGATGGGAGACCACCTAGGAAGACCAGGTGCTGTAGGCATAAATAATAACAAATAAAAATAAAAGTACAGTTTCTTCTTCGCAGTCAGCAAGTAATTCATGAGGTACCCTATGATACCTTCCTCTCCAAAAACCTTTACCTAATGTTTCTAGCATCCATTTATGATGCTTGTCTGAATCAGTTTATCTCATTGGAACACATTTTTCTCTAAAGAAGAGCTTTCCTTTATTAACAGCATGAGCCAAATCCTCCTAATTAAGCTAGATAAAACCTTAATTATTTTCCTGCATTTTCAGAGTAAATAGTTGATGGAACGTTTGCCACAAGTAGTAACCACAGAGTTCTTGTTTTGTTTTTTAATTCTTTCTTTCTCTTGGGCGTCATTATGGGCTTAGGGTTTTTGTTTTTTGTATTATAATCAGTTAGGATAATGATTATTTTCATGCTCAGATTGTTCCCAGGTTGTCCAGTAGGAGCCAAGAGGTTTTTTATTTTTAAAGATGGTTTTAAAAAAAATTTTTAAGGATGTTTGTATGCTAATAGGAATGATCCAACAGAGAAATAAAAATAGATGATACAGGAGCGGGGTGAAGGGGAGAATTCTTAAAATTACGTCTTGAGAAGGTGAGAGGAAGTGGGATGCAGTGGGCTTGGCTTTAAAAGGAGCTGGTAATAGGTGGGAAAGTTCAATATGTTGCACTGATGCTGGGGGTTGGTAGGTGAGGCAGTGGGGGTGGGGTGGTAGTTCTCAGAGTACTTTAGTCTTCTCAGTTTAGTAAGAAGAAAGGCTGTTAGTGGAGAGAATGGGGCGAGGAGGTGTGGAAGGTCAGAGGGATCCACAGGTGCACACAGCCCTGCCCACTGCTCATGCCTTTAGGAGACATCCAGTTCTGGTTGAACTTTATTCCCCACAGCACCTGGCAGAGCTCTTTTACCCTAGCTTGCTGATCATGTGAAGCCGGGTAGACACCTACGTTTGTATAAAGCAGGTTTCCCAACACTGGCCCATCGAGCAGCCGCCTCATTTAATTGGGCAAGGTAAAGAAAATAGGTTCCTGGCCTCACACTTGGAGATTCCGATTCCATAGGTGTGAGTGCTCCTGAGAAAGAAAGCGTGAGGGAAGGACCCTAAAGTATTAATTAGATCAAGGACTAGGAATTGATTGGATCAGTGTCAGCACTTGAAGTTGAATGGCTCAGAAGGAATTTTACAGTAGACTGAAGTATAAAAAGGAAATAACCAGAGAGGAAATTTGTAGGCAACCATATGCACAAGAAATGGGGATCCTGAAAGGATGAATTTGAAAAATAGATATAAACATTCTTATGTTTGCCTCCTGGATGCTAGTGGATCTGGATCCTCTTTAGAAACCACTGATTGGGTCTACGGCCATGCCACCCTGAACAGGCTCCATCCTGTCTGATCTCGGAAGCTAAGCAGGGTCGGGCCTGATTAGTCCTTGGATGGAAGAACACCCAGAAAGACCAGGTGCTATAGGTGTTTAAAAAAAAAAAAAAAATAGAAACCACTGATTGGGTCTGAAGTTCTTCAGCATGTAGATTCCTGGGTCCCACCCTAGAATCTCTGGAAATGAGACCTAAGAATTTGCATTTTGATACACTCAACAGGTGATTCTTATTTTTTCTAAGGTATGCAAACTGCTGATCATTTTACTTTACTCAGTCATTTCCCTCCCCCATTTGTAAATAAAATTTCAAACTACAGAAAAGTTAGGAGGGTAGCATAAGGAGCATCTATATTTCTCTCACCTGGATTCACCAACTCTTAACATTTTATCACCTTTGCTTCCTCTTGTTCTTGTTTTTTCCGAATCATTTGAAATTGAGTGCAAACATCATGACATTTGATTCCCAAACGCTAAAGCATGCATCCTCCAAGAACAGGTATTATCCGAACAGCCATGATAATATTGTCATACCTGAGAAAATTAGCTGTTCTCCAACAGTATGCAGTACCCAATCCATGTTCACATTTCCCCAACTGTTCTAAAAAAAAAAAAGGCGTTTAGCATTTTTTTCCCTTCAGTTTAAGACCCAGGCAATATTCACACATTGCATTTGATTGTTACGTCTCTTTAATCTGCTTTCTGTTTTGTGACATTGACTCCTTTTCTTTTTAAGAGGCCAGTGTTTTTTTTTTTTAATGTAACAGATCTAATTGGCTTTATTAAAAGATTTATGAATAGGGCAGCATCCCATCTAGCTACTGGAAGAGCACTCCCCAAGGCCACTGCTTGCTTGTAGAAAGTCCTGCATCTGTATTTGTCATGATTAGATTCAGGTTAAATATTTTTGGCCGGCTACACAGGTGATCGTATCAGCACTGAATGAGGTTATTATCCCTTTATTGGTTATGACAAGTTTGGTCAGTTTAAGGTGGTGACCCTCAGACTAAGTCAGCTGTGAAGTGATACTCTGAGTCCTTGTGGATGTCCAGCCCTGATGATCCTTGCCTGACTCATTTGGGAGACTGTGTGTGGCAAAATGGTAATTTTCGAATTCCCTCAGTCCTCCTACATTTATTAGCTGGCATTCTTCTGGAAGGAAGGAGCTTTCTTTAAAATTACAATGGAATAAGGCAGTTTCTGGGTCCTCTTGAACCAAACCCAGTTACTCAATCACTGTGAAGTTTTGGGGAAACTAATTCAGAAACTAAAATCCCAGGTCTCCTAATCACAGTCACATAATCTTTCCAGTTCTTGGGCTCCCTGTCTTCTTTGGTTCAACTTCCTTTTTTGTTGTTTCCAACTTACACTCACCTTCCAGGCCTCTGGTTTTCCATGCTTCGCACAGCAGGTTCATCATTTATTCTTTCTGTTCAGCTTCTTGTTGCTCAGTTCCTTCCCTCTCTAGTTTTTCCTCTCCATAAGATATTTTGTCCTCCTCTCCGTGCAAACATTTTCCCTTTCAGTGTTCCTCAGTCTCGTCCTTCCTAAGCCATTTTTTTTTCTGCCCCATTCATTTTCATTTTCTAATTCCCCTGCTACTGCCTGTCATTGTCCCACCGATTCCTAATTTTTTCGCCACTGGCGTTCCTTTCAGTTTCATTCATGAAGTCCCATTTAAAGTCTTTTATATGCCAGATGGCATTTGCTGTTTTTCCACTTCTGTTAAGCACAGCCAGCGTGAGCTTTATTGGGTACAAGAGGACAAATGCACCCACACTGAGAAGTGCAATTATAGCCAAAAGCTAGGAAACCTCTCTGACATACTAGAGAGTCGTGTACAATCCAGCTCCTATATTTGGACAGAAATTAGCTCGCAGTCCTCATGAGCACCTTCCCAGGACTTTGGGCTTACAGCCTTCCCTGGCTCAGCCTTCCTTGTCCCTTTCCAATTGGATTGCCAGGTTCCACCAACTTTGCTGTCCTCACGGCTTGGAAAGTTCTCCGCTCCCAGGAACTCCCTTTGCAAAGACCAGGAATTTGTATTTGGTTTGTATTTGGCATATGCAGTTTGGCTGGAAAGTGTTCTCTCTTTCTCAGCAACCTTTCAAGAGCTCGCCCTTCCTCCGAGGACTCCTCTGTCCTCTGGAGACATGTTTTCCTGATGTAAGGCTTCTCTTCTCCCCTGACTGCCTGTCCACGTCACTAAGTTTTTCTTCGTGTTTCTCAGAACCAGGATTTCCTTACCATTATGGCCTGTGTACTTTTCCCCGTTTCAAGTGCAATACATATTTATTAGACAAAAATCAAATACTAATGAGTAAAACGTTATAATAGCTCATATTCTGGGGGCTTGGTATGGGTTGGGCACTTTATATTTGTTAACTCAGGTAAGGCTGACCACAACCGGAGAGGTAGAGTTTGTGTTACCATTTTTCCTTCCTTTTCCGTTGAGGAATATGAGATTCGAGGTTAAATGACTGGCTTGGGGTCATCAGTTAATAAGTTGCAGGGCTGATTTTCACACGAAAGCCAAGACTTGTTTATATTACCCTTCCAGAGCTTTCTCTGTACACAAAAATGGGGTCCTATTATATATGTAAACTTTTTATTGCCACATATTGTGACCATGTTTCCATGTCAGTAAGTCCACCTCAGTAGCATTCTTTCTAATCCATTGTCCTTCTGTTTCTTCTCCTCCCGACCCTATCCCCAGGATCGATGAGAACGTGTCAGGAGCCCAGCTGGATGTTGAGGCCGCCCATTCAGAGATTCTCAAGTACTTCCAGTCGGTTACTTCCAACCGGTGGCTCATGGTCAAAATCTTCCTCATCCTCATTGTTTTCTTCATCATCTTTGTGGTCTTCCTTGCCTGAACCCTCTCCAACTCTGAGGCACTCTGTGGGGGTTTGGAACTCACTTGGGAGGGCAGGTGGCCAGCGCTGCCACTGAGCCTGTGCAGGGTACTTGGAAGAAAAAGCCCTGTGTTCCTGGAACTGCTAAGAATGGCCACTGCCCCCGATCCCCCACTCCTTGCCTCTGGCCACCCTGTCCTCCCCTCACCACCCTCAGGCCCACGAAACACGTGGTTCTGGATTTGGACTCTGCTGTGAAGTGGCTGGAAGGGAGCAGAGGCCAATTGGGGGACCGGTGGGGGAGGCTGTCTTCACCAGGAGATTTTTATAAACCCTCCCCAGCCTCTCTCAGAGGAAACTTTGGCAGTAAGGGGACATGATGGATGCCCTTCCCCACATCCTGAGAGTGAGATGAGGAAGCGAAACTGCCCCTGGGACCAACTTTCTCATCTGGGTTAGAATTTGACCTCTTCTTCCTTTCTCCACCATGTGAGGTGGGGGGCCCTGAGCCCCTTGGCTGCCTGCACAACCCCAACTTTGGCTGCTGGTGACTCTCAATCTGCCAAATCTGCTGCAGCCATTCCTCCCAATTACAGCAAGACTGTCAGCCTCACTAGCTATGTTGTCATTTCTGGGTGGGAGCGTCGAAGGGCGTAGGCAGCAAGTGGAGCCCACTGCCCAGTACCAGAACTGAAAGGGTGGGGCTGATGGCTGTGAGGGGCCAGGCTCTGTGCTCTGAACACAGCGGGCTCCGGGCAGGGGAGAACCAAGCGCAGCTGCAGCACTTTATTAGCATGGCAACTTCCCTTCAGAGGGGGCCTCGGGTTCCTGATTGGTGGCAACTTCCAAGAGCCTCTCCAGGAGTATTTGGACCTGTTTCATCTGGATCCTCCAACTGGTTGGCCCTAATTGTTCCTTGAGCTCGATGAGGCAGGAGCTCTGTCTGCAGCCAGGAGTGAAAAGTGAAGAATTTGTTGTCAGCTTCAGCTGAGGCTCTTGGTCCCCTCCGACCCCCTCACCAAATTCAGCCCAGTCACAGGAGAATGAAGGGAGAACTATCTGGAATACCAACCCTCCAATGAGGCTAATATGCTTTGTCATTCGTGACCAGTACCCACAAACCTCAGTCTGAGGCCACTGGAGCCCTCCTATCTCACACACCCCCAAGGAGGCTGAAGCTGTAGAGACGACAGTCCTGGTACACTAGGCTGGCCCTAGTATTTGGTGGGGGGAGGGGGACGTCTAGGAGAACCCATGTCTTTTCTTAGCTCTGGCATTTTAATATTTCCTCTCCCCTTGGCTTCTGTTCAGCAGGTGGTCTTGCTAGAATCTTTACTACCCAGTTGGTACACTATGTGGGCCTAGCACAGCACATCAGTAGTGGGTGGGGAGGTTTGTGAAGCCAATTGCTCGCCAAAGCCTGACAAACGCAGCCTCTCATTTGATTCCGCAAATCTTCGTCGAGGGATGCATAGATCAGAAATTCATTTGTTTCACAAATATTTGTTGAGTTCCTGCTATGTGCCAGTCACGGTGCTGAGCCAGGCGCTGAAGAAAAAAGCCATTTATGCTCTCTCGGAGCTTATGTTTAGTTTAATTTTTCCTGAAAATCCATTTTACAGGCGAGGAAAGCAAAGCATAGATCCATACCTGGCAGAGAGCTGGGGTGAGATAACGCTGGCTGGATCCCCCTAGGGGTCTGAACCATCACTCCCGCTCTGAGGTCCGGGTCTCCAATTCCTTGGGAAACCTTCGTGTGACCCCTCTTTCCCATTCCTCTCGAGGTGCTGGGCTTCGGCAGCCCGCGCCCAGCTCCAGCGCTACCCCTCGAGGTGCTGGCAGTAGCGGCGGACGGATAAAAGCAGGCGGCGACGCGAACTAACCCCTACCTAAAGTTTGGCGAGCTCGTCTTGGGCGGGGCGTGAAGCGGCCGAGCCCCGCCCCCAGCTCTGCTGCTCGCCCAGTGCGCATGCGCAGCGGGCTGTGCGCTACCTCTCGGCGGCACCGCCCACCACCTGGGGACGTCGACGGCGCGCCGCGCGTTTGGTCAGATAAATGCGGTGGCGCCGGGCGTAGGAGCACTTCGACCTGGAGCGCCTGAGCGTTCGGACGTTTGGTGGCGTTGTGGCCCGCGCCTGAGCCCGCCCTGCTTTTCGCTGTGCCATGGCGGACGGGGGGAAGTCATACAACGGTCAGTGCTGGCCCCATGTCGGGGAGCGGGGCGATTGCGGCCCAGGTGGGCAGCGCCGGCCTAGGCCGCAGCAGGGGCAGGAGGCCGCGAGGGGTCGGCGTCCGCGGGGAACGGCAGCGGCGCGGGCCGGGGGCGAGGCAGCCCAGGGGCCCGGCCGGACTCGAGGGAGGGCGCCCGTGTTGTTGACTCCGGAATCCTGGCGTTGCGAGGAGCTGTGGCTCGGAGCGGGTGGCTCGGCGGTGGGGTGACGAGATTCCTTTGAACTTTGTGGGCGGTGGATCCCTGTCAGTTCAGTTTGGCGGCCAGACTCTTTTAATGTGAGTCAGTGCCCTGCTCATGGGCTACCTGTGTCCTATTTTCATCAAAGTCCAGGTTCACCTCCCCCTTCGTCCTGCAGCGTTGGCTTAATATTTTAGACCTACACACCAACTCGATGTTCTCGACCAGGCATTACCCTGGGTCCAGAGTAGTCATTTGGAGTACATGACAGCCAAGGTTTCAATCCTGAGTTGGCTACACCAAGCTTGAGTGAGTTAAGCTCTCAGGCCTCATTTTCCATCCCTGACCACCATAGTGAGGAAACAGTACCTACTAAGTTTTGTATTCTGTGTGTGTGTGTGTGTGTGTGTGTGTGTGTGTGTGTGTAAATGAGATCATTCATATCGAGTGCCTGGCACTGGAGAAAGTTCTCAGTGACTGTTAGCTGTGCCTTCTGTTTATATTTTTCTGGATTCATTTCTTGAAGTTCATTGTTTGTAGAGTACTGAGCATTAAACAGACCTTTTTGGGGAGTCATAAGTCTTTTTTTAAGAAGCCATTCCTACACACCAGGAGTCAGAGGGTCATATTTTTGGGGAGCTTTTGAGAACCCTTGCTTAAGCACCCTAGTTACCACTGGAGCTTGCATCTACGATTTGTTTTCTGAGTTCAAAGGCATTTCTGGCCAAGGAAGTAAAGTACTCACTCCCAAAACTTGAGAACAAGAGTTTTAAAGAAGCCCTTAAGTTCGTTTTTTTTTTTTTTTTTTTTGTAACTATTATAAACAGATAGGCAGAAGAATCATCTTTTGCTGAAAGCTGATGTAATCATTGTGATGGATTGGTTTAAGAAGGTGGGAGAGAGGTCATCATCCAAATATTGAGTAGGGTTAAGTAGATTTGGAAGGCTGAGTGAAAGCAGATTTTGGATGACTTTTCAGGGGGTCTGAGTTGTGTCCAGTTCTACTTTTAGATCACTCACACTTCCACGTTACATTTCTCTTCTCTGTAGTTCCAGTTTCTGCTTCATTTTTCAAAAGCCCTGGAGTTTCCCAGTGATATTTCCCTGTTGCTGCCATCCCACAGAGAGAGTTCTTTCTCTGGACAGGCGGAGGAGTTTGCGTGGTGGTGGCCTCTATAGTTAGTGTGTATCTCACCCTGATAATGCAGGGTGCTGGGTACTGTGATTGCCACAGCAGGGCAGCTGGACCAGTGATGCGTTTTTTAATTTGTGTTCTGTTTCCAACTCCAGAGCATGATGATCGTGTTAGTTTCCCTCAAAGAAGAAAGAAAGGCCGGGGTCCTTTCCGGTGGAAGTGTGGTGAGGGAAACCGTAGGTCTGGAAGAGGAGGTGCTGGCATTCGATCTTCCCGCCTTGAAGAAGATGACAGAGATGTGGCAATGAGCGATGCCCAGGATGTTCCCCGAGTACGATAGTAAGTAGCTATTTGATCTGGTTTGAATTATTGACTCATTCATTAATATAGCCCTTTTACTGTCCACGTCATTTGTCTTCCTACCTACCAGAGCGAGAATTGCCAGAACCAGCTTAATGGTTGAACAGTCTCAGTTGTAGTCCTAATAACAGTGCAGCAGGGTCTTTGAGAAGACAGCTCTTGTGTTTATGGACATTGTATTCTCTACTTCCACACAGCAACCCCTATACTGCACGACCCAACCGTCGGGGTGATAATTGGCACGATCGAGACCGCATTCATGTTACTGTGCGGCGAGACAGAGCTCCTCCACAGAGAGGAGGGGCCGGCACCAGCCAGGACGGGACCTCGAAGAACTGGTTTAAGATTACAGTGAGTGTCTTGGGAAGAGATGGTGCAGGGGAGATGGGGGCTGGGCTCAGAGTTAAGGTGCTTCCTCATCACTCCACCAAGTTAGTCTTCTCAGCTGTTTACTCCACAGTCAGGTATCCATCCTTTCTCCTAAGAATCAGTGTCTGTCTACGGCCATGCCACCCTGAACAAGCCCGATCCCGTCTGATTTCAGAAGCTGAGCAGGGTCGGGCCTGGTTAGTACTTGGATGGGAGACCACCTAGGAAGACTAGATGCTGTAGGTGTAAAAAAAATAAAGGAATCAATGCCTTAGAACACCCAAAGGAAGGTTCAGAAAAGGAGTAGAAAGGATAGGCAGGATGGGAGGAAGGAAAGGCCATCTAAAGGAAAATGTGGTAACTGGATGTCTCCATTTGGCTCAAGCTGAGTTGGGGAGGTTGATTTCTCAGGGGTAGGCAAGGTATAAATAATATCTTGGGACTTTGAGTCAGACAATTTGATTCTTTTGGTGAATATAAGTATAAAGAGAAAGGAGGTTAAGGAATCCATGTCTGGCTCCAGTGGAAAGCCTTTACCTGGTGCTTTCTTTAGAAAATCTTAAAGTTTGGCAAACTATGTGAAGCAATAGATTGAATTTCCTGTCTAGCCTTAGTTACATGTTGTGCTCTTTCTTTCATGTAGATTCCTTATGGCAGAAAATATGACAAGTCGTGGCTCCTGAATATGATTCAGAGCAAGTGCAGTGTTCCTTTTACCCCCATTGAGGTAAGATAAGGCCTGAGTGGCTGGCTGAGCACCAAGGAAGGAGGCGGGGCCAGGTGGGCCAGGGGCTCTGGGCTCCAAGTCTAATGCTCTCATTTTCTCTTCTTGTAGTTTCACTATGAAAACACAAGGGCCCAGTTTTTTGTTGAGGATGCCAGTACTGCCTCTGCATTAAAGGCTGTCAACTATAAGATTTTGGATCAAGAAAACCGAAGGGTGTGTATAAAGGGCCTGGCTTCTAGCATGGCTGGAGGCAGGGATCGCTGCTCAGGGCACTGGGTCTTGTTCCTGGTACTTAGGTTTCCCTAGAGTTCACCGTGCCCTTGTGTCTTCTCTGCAGATATCCATCATCATCAACTCCTCTCCTCCACCCCTTACTGTACAGAATGAACTGAAGCCAGAGCAAGTAGAGCAGCTAAAGGTGAAGTAGACTCAAGTCACGCGTTTCCACCCCAGTCCTAGTGGTTCTCACATTCCCCACTGCCTGCTCACAACTGCAGTGACCTGACCACTGAAAACTCTTACTTTCTCTGTAGCTGATCATGAGTAAACGATATGATGGCTCCCAACAAGCACTTGACCTCAAGGGCCTCCGTTCAGACCCAGGTAAGGTTGATGACAGTGATTCTCAGATAGGCAGAGACAGAGGAGGATCTTTCAGGCAGGGAAAGTTTGAGAATGGTTTGGTGCCGATCCTGGCCTAGGCAAGCGCTCTCACTCCCCTTTCCTTCCTGAAGATCTGGTGGCCCAGAACATTGATGTTGTCCTGAATCGTAGAAGCTGTATGGCAGCTACTCTGCGAATCATTGAGGAGAACATCCCTGAGGTGAGGCTTTTGCCCCGTTAATAGATGGGAGGAAGCAGAGTGGGATAGATTGGATGGGGTCGGGAGGCAGATCTGTCTCCGATCCCCTTCCTGGTGGTGCTGCCTCTAAAGTCTTCTCTCCCCACAGCTATTGTCCTTGAACTTGAGCAGTAACAAGCTATACAGGCTGGACGACATGTCCAGCATTGTGCAGAAAGCACCCAACCTAAAGATCCTAAACCTCTCCGGAAACGAGGTGAGAGTTGAGACTTGGTTGTGTTTTGGTTGTGGTGGGCAGAGGGTGGAGGGGACTTGCCTGCTGGTGGCAAGAGGCAAAGGAAGGAACTTAAGAGATGAAAGTGGCGTGGTGTGGGGATCTCGCTGGCTCTCGTTACCACGGTCTCTTTCTTGCCTTCCTCCCATCCTTTGCAGTTGAAGTCTGAGTGGGAATTGGACAAGGTGAAAGGGCTGAAGCTGGAAGAGCTGTGGCTCGAAGGAAACCCCCTATGCGATACTTTTCGGGACCAGTCCACCTACATCAGGTCAGTTGTAGTCTCTGTCTCCCCTCCTGGGGACCTTCACCCCCTGGGAGGCTGAGCTAATGCACCCTGACCAGTGCCCGTCTGCAGGAGATGTGCAGCCCTGAGCTGGAACCACCTGTCCTTTGGGAGGATCACGTGTTCCTCCCTGTCATCTGCCCATGTCGCCCAGCTTTGTCCCACATCTCCTTTCCCTTCTTTTTACCTGACTGTGTGTTTGCTGGTTCTACAGCTTTTCTTCTTTCTTCTGAACACAGCCTTTTCTAGAATCTCCCCACCCTGTTGTTCCAGGAAGGACATCTCCCCTTTTCTACCATCATCGGGGTGTCTCGTATGTGCCCCCGTACATGGAGTTGTCTTGTGCCAAGAGCCTGGTATCCCTGGGCTGAGAAAGCCCTCCAATGGGACTTCCTGTTGCTGGGCCGTCCCTCCTTTGTCCTGTCTCGGCCCCTCTTGTCCTTTTGTCAAGAGGGACCCTCTTCTCACAATCCACTTGCCTACAGATGTTGCCTGGGCTTTCCTGCCCACGCTGAGGTTGAGGCCTCCTCGTGGCTGGTGCCATGCAGTCTGTCTCTCTTGTCCAGTGCTGAGCTGGGCCCTCCCTGGAGAAGAAACCTGGGTTCCCCAAGAAATGTGACCAGAGCCGGGGCCCCGCCAGCGGGCGAGGGAATCCCAAGGCAGGTGCTGGGCGTGGAGGCCACGGGGGCATAGGCTACCAAGGAGACACAACTGACCCTCACGGGGGCGCTGCCCCTCCCTCACTTGCACACCTCACATCACCCTGCTTGGCCCCGGAGGATGGCTGGTTAGCCAGAGACGGGTAAGATTCCTCAGGGAAGGAACAACCTAAGACAGGCACAGTCGCAGAGGGGCCATCAGGAGAGAACTTGGGGGCCAACAGAGGTGGGGCATAGACCCTCACCCCCCCAACTTTGCAGGGGCCTGAACCCTCACCCCTTCTGAGGGAGGTCTCCCGCCCCCATGGCTGCTTTGCTTCCCACGCCCAGCTCAGACCGGGACCCAGGTAGCAGACAGAGACCTGGCCGACCGCAGCTGCCCTCTCGCTGCAGCAACGACTTGTTTGCCATTTCTGCCTTGGACCGCAGGGAAGGGCGGCTGAAGGAAAGGGCTGTGTCAGGTGCCTGCCCCGCTCCGCTCCCCGTTTTTCAGAACGCTTCCTTGCCTTGTAGTTCTTTCGCTCTTTCTTTCCTCCTCCTCTCCACTCCCCTCTCTCTCTCCCATCTCTCCCTTGTCCCTGCCCCGTCCTACCTTTTCTCTTTCTTTGTTCCTTTTTTCTTTCTTTGCTTCCTTCTTTGCCTCCCCTCCTCCTGATCCCCGTCTTGCTCATCTCCTTGCCCCAACATCCCGTGCCATCCCTGTGGTGTGTTTTGGTCTTGGCCACGGCCAGACCTGGCAGAACTGATGGATACCTGTTGAGGCAGCGGAGCCCCTGGGCTCCCACCCCATTCCCTCCTCCCGGGGCTGCACAGGTGAGTAGGTAGAAGGTAAGGGGGGCAGTGAGGGGGAGGAGGCCCCGGGCTTAAAGCCTGGGTGTGCTGCTCCTGCAGCCGTCGGGATCAGGCAGAGAGAAGAGTCAGCCTTCAAGGCAGTCATTTCCGGGTGCCCCAGGTAAGGTGGGGAGTGGGGCCGTTTTTCTTGGAGCTCAGAGGTTTGGGAGGAGTGAGAGGATGAGCAAGATGGGATGGGCTGTCCCTCGGGTGTTGGTATATTTGCTCCTAGAGCAGTCCAGGAGGCATGGTGGCTCTGAAGCATCACTCACTTCTGTCCCGTTCTTGACAGCGCTATTCGCGAACGATTTCCCAAATTACTACGCCTGGTAAGTCCGAAACTTTTTTCATTCTCTTCTAACAGTCGTAGCATCTCTCACCACCAAGGTCTTGCCTAACGTACCTTTGTAGGACCATTAACTTGGGGACATGGAGCCCTTTGCGAATCCAACAAAAGCTATAATCCTTCCCAGAAAAATACCTGCTATCAGGATTCCAGGACCCTTTCTTGTCTCTTTTCCACTTGACCTCTGACCTCTTTCTGTTAGTTTTTCCATCTTATTCCTCACCCCGTCTTTTTTCTCGGGTTTACACCGCCACCTTTCACTTCCTTTCGGCAGGATGGCCACGAGTTACCCCCGCCAATTGCCTTCGATGTTGAAGCACCCACGATGTTACCACCGTGCAAGGTGAGAGAGTGGGCAGAGCTAGAACTTGTGTTGGGAGGAGAGATCAGTGCCTGGTCCTAACAGCTGTTTGATTCCAGGGAAGCTATTTTGGGACAGAGACCCTGAAGAATCTGGTCCTGCACTTCTTGCAGCAGTAAGTATCCCAGGGCCCTGGAGGTCGGGCAGGGGTGGGCTGGCCCCAGCACGCTCACTCTTGAGGACTATCAGGTCCCCTTCTGGATGCAGACTGTGGAGCACAGACCTTCCCTTTTGTTTTTCCCCGCAGGTACTATGCAATTTATGACTCTGGAAACCGGCAGCGGCTCCTGGATGCCTACCATGATGGGGCCTGCTGCTCCCTGAGCATCCCTTTCACCCCGCAGAACCCTGCCCGGTGAGTATCACATCCCAGGACCTGCCCAGGACCAGAGTTTCTCGGCATGCCCAGGCCAGCATCTGCTAGTGTCCACGCTCCACAGTGCTCTGACCACTGCCTCCCTTTGCTTTTATTCCCCAGAAGCAATTTGGGCGAGTACTTCAAGGATAGCAGGAATGTGAAGAAGCTTAAAGACCCTAGTAAGTGTGTGACGTGAACAAAACAGGATGGGAGAAGGGAATGGGAAGGAAACTGTCAGAGGCCCAGGAGCGTGTGGCAGCCCCTAACCTCGGCTGCTCCCCTGCCCCCAGCCATGCGGTTCCGGCTGCTGAAGCACACACGGCTGAACGTCGTCGCCTTCCTCAACGAGTTGCCCAAAACTCAGCACGACGTCAATTCCTTTGTGGTAGACATAAGCGCCCAAACAGTAAGCACAGACTTCCTCTCTGACAGTCGGAACAGGGAAGGGGCGGTTGAGAGGCCAGGCTCCGGCTGGGCCTGGGGCCTGCGTGGCAACTGCTGCTGCTTCTCTTTCAGAACACGCTGCTGTGTTTTTCTGTGAATGGAGTCTTCAAGGAAGGTGAGAACCTTAGCAGTCCTGTCTGAGGATGGTTCTTCCCCCAGCTAGGGCCTTTCTCAGCTGCCCTGCTGCCTTCTCTCCCCTCTTCTTCCCTGACTTCCTGTTCCTATTCTTCCCCAAGTCACCTTCATTTGGCCTCCCCTCTCCGCCTGCCTTTCCTGTTTGGGCTGTGGGAAAGCCCATGATTAGGACACAGACTTCGGAGACAGACAGGTCTGAGCATCCATCCCAACCTTGGTCCGATGTGTCATTACTCCCGAGCCTCAGATTCTTTACTTGTAAAGGAGGGTTAGTAATAGCCATCTCTGGAGAGTAAATGGAGTGACTTAAAAAGCGCTGACACAAGGCCTGGCACATGAATACTCTATCCGTGGGATAACAGTGTTGTTATTGTTTTTTCTGACCTCTGACACGCCTCCCCACCTCTGCTCCTCTGCACACACATAGTCATCCCTGTCTGGCCCACTTAGGGTTCTTTGTATCAAATAAGACCACAATTTGAGAAGCGGTTTGTAAACATAAAGCGTGAGCGACTCAGGGGTCATTGCCGTTGTTTTTGCAGTGGATGGAAAGTCTCGGGATTCTTTGCGAGCCTTCACGCGGACCTTCGTCGCTGTTCCGGCCAGCAATTCAGGGTGAGAGTTTGGCTTACTGCGTGGGGTCCCGGTCCCAGTCCCAGTCCGTGGCCATGTGGGAATTGAAGGCAGGGGCGGAGTCAGTCCTCAAGGTATTTTCAGAATTTCAGGAAGGTAACAGGGAACCAGAGGAAGGAGGAAGCTCCCGTAGCAAAGAGCTTGGCTCTGGAGTGGGGCTGGCTGGGTTTCTCAGCCTGGCTCCAGCACTTCTGGCTAAGGGCCGGTTCCCTCATCTGGAAAGTGGTGTAACTGTTCACTTCCTGAGTCTGTTGTAAAGATAAGAACTGTCCATGTTTTGGGGCAGAATGTATAATTCTAGTGTGTTTGATATGGGAAAGGCCATATCAATAAAATGATACAAGGTAATAGCTAAGAGTAGGAGGGGCTCTCGTAGGTATTGAAAGAATCTGAGTGTCAGGTGTCAGAATAGGAATGATTTGGGGAGGATGAGGTTATCTGTATAGCTAAGGTGCTTTTTGTCCCCAAGGCTGTGCATCGTAAACGACGAGCTGTTTGTGCGGAATGCCAGCCCTGACGAGATCCAAAGAGCTTTCGCCATGCCTGCGCCCACGCCTTCCTCCAGCCCCGTGCCCACCCTCTCCCCAGAGCAGCAGGAAATGCTGCAGGCGTTCTCTACCCAGTCTGGCATGAACCTTGAGTGGTCCCAGAAGTGAGTCCTGGGCATGTGTAGGAATAGGGGTAAACTGAGGTAGTGAATAATAAGTGCTCCTGAAATTTTAAAAGCCAAAACTTTTTGTTGCTTAAAAATTACGGTCTATAAAAAAATGTGCCCTATCCGTAAATTAGCACAAAGTTTAAAGCCAAAATGAAGTTCCTTTTTATATACTGTTCTGCAACTTATTTTTTTTTATTTATCCCGTGAACATCTCCTGTCACTATAAAAATTACTTTAGTCTTCTTGATAGCTATTAAATACTTTGTATTCAGTAGACCATTGATAGACATTTGGATTTTTGCTACTTTTTCATTTGTATAAATTGTGCAAGAACGTATATAATTGTCGGCAAACTTAGGCAAATGTTTCTGTAGAATGGATTCCGAACTGGCATTTAGTGATCTGGGTGGCTGCATTTTGGTTCTAATGGAGGTGCCTGTTCTCCCCCCACTCCAGGTGCCTTCAGGACAACAACTGGGACTACACCAGATCTGCCCAGGCCTTTACTCATCTCAAGGTAAAGTTTGGGAATATGATGGCAAAAAGACAGGGCTCTCTGGGCCTTCAAGAGGTAATCTGGGGGTGGGGAGGGCTTCGGGGGGGGATGAGCTGCCTGGCTCTACTGACCTTTCTTTTTTCTCTAAGGCCAAGGGCGAAATCCCAGAAGTGGCGTTCATGAAGTGATCCCAAGTCCTGCCCCAGAAGAAGCCCCCTGTAAATAGTCCTTGGATATCGATGTCTCCTTGTCATGGTTGTTGTCTCCTCCACTCCGGCCCGAGGCCACTCTGTGACTGTGACCGAGGAGAGAGGGCTGCTGGATCCCTCTCTTCAATGCCTTCTGGAAGACTCTGGAAGACTTTCAGAAAATTGAGCCTCACTGGTGCCAGGAAGCCAAAGGTTACTTTGTAGAACTGACACTAAACTACCTGAAGGACTGAGGTGCTTTGTGTACTTAACCCCAGACTCCTCCCTACTTTTTAAGATAAAGAGTGATATTGTATTTTGTGTCCTGTGCACTGGATTGTTTTTACCGCACTCCTACGGTGGGGGAGGCGGGGTGGAGGCTGCCCGCCTCCCGCCGGCCCGCAGAGACTGCGGAGGAGACTCGGAGAGGCGGGGCCGGCCGGCAGGAAGTCCCGCCCCGGAAGCGACCTCACGGAGGGCCATGGCTGCGTCTGGGTGGCGCTGGCCCGGGAGGCTGCTTGTCGCTCTGCGGGACCTACCGGCGCACCGAGCCCTGCACGACGCGACCCCGCCACGAGACGTGTTGCTGTTCGAGCATGAACGGGGTCGCTTCTTCACGGTCCTCGGTCTGTTCTGCGCCGGCCAGGGCGTCTTCTGGGCCTCCCTGGCCGTGGCAGCCTTGACCCGACCCCCAGCCCCCGCGCGGGCCTCGGACGCGGATCTCCCGGGCCGCGGCCGCTTGGACGTGCGCTCCGTGCTCTGGCGTTACGGCCTGGCGGTCGGCTGTGGCGCCATAGGTAAGGCATGGGCTGGCCTCCCACCACGGGTACGTGGGGTGGCTGGGCACGACCCTCCCTGCTTAGGCAAGGAGAGTAAAGGGTTCCTGGCTCTCGGTGTTGGGGTGGGGGGGTAGGGGAGAAGGCCATCCCACACGGGAGTGCGAAGCACTGGAGATGGAAGCCCCCTAGCGCCGGGTCCTCGGACAGGGCTAGGGTGAGAGGTTGACCTCTCACTGCGACCTTGACCAAGTTCTTTCAGCTCTGGACCTGTTTTCTCTCGATTTAAAACGGGGATGGACATCTGTTCAGGTTGTTGGGAGGAATGAGTAACGAGATTCTGGGGTATAAGAGGAGCTCAATAAATGTTACTATCATCACAATCATTTGTTTTCATTCAGGGGGCACTAGAAGGGTTGCTGCTTAGCTGTCCAGTGAAAACCCCTCACCCCGATCTGCTTTTCCTGCAGGTATCTTGGTCCTTGGTGCTGGTCTTCTCTTCTCCCTCCGCTCTGTGCGTTCAGTGATGCTACGGGCTGGAGGGAAGCAGGTGACCCTCACCACTCATGCCCCCTTTGGCTTTGGTGCCCATTTCACTGTTCCTTTGAACCAGGTGTCCTGCATGGCCCACCGGGGTGAAGTCCCTGCCATGTTGCCTCTGAAGGTCAAAGGCAGGCGCTTCTACTTCCTCTTGGACAAAACTGGCTATTTCCCCAACACGAAACTCTTTGACAACACTGTGGGTGCCTACCGTAACTTGTGAAAAACCACCCTGGGACACTCACTCCTCCTGGAGGGGAATAAAAACTGAACTTTAGGGATGGGGTGACAACCAGAGTCACACGAGAGGGCCCAAGACTCATGAACAGCCAATAAAAGCATCATCCCAAGGGCAGCTACCTGAATGTACCTGTAAGTGATCCACGTCTGTTTAGCCTTTGCTCTTTCCGCCCATCCACCTACCTACAAGTGCTTTAACACAGCTCAGTGCCAAGATGAAAGAAGAAAGTAATATATTTTGGTATAAAAACAGCTATAGGAAGAGAAGTGGAGGAGGCCTGTCATCATGTTTCCTTCCTGGAGGGAAAACTGAGGCTCCCGGCAAAAAGGGGGCCGAGCAGGGAAGAGGAGTGCGGGCACTTGGGCACGGAGTCTTTGGCTGCAGAAGGCACTCTGGGTACTCTTCAGGAATGGGAAAGGTGTGGCCCCACGAGAGCATCTGTCTCAGAGCTCCACTCAGGGTCCCCCCTCTCCAGAGGCCGGTATGGGGTGGCTTCAGACTTCCACTGCATGACCTGGAGCACCAGGACCACACACCACAGTACCAGATTCACCCAAGAAGAGTTCTGTGGGAGACAGGGACAGGTGTCAGGAGTGAGGCCACCTCAATCCAATTCCACCCACACACCACTTATCTGTTTGCTGTCAGGCTGACAAGCCCTTCAGCTCCCCTCAACCACTCCCTGGTGGGAACCTTTAGAACTACAGATGTTTCTAGGAATCTGTATCCCAGGACCTCACTTCAGCATTGTGTAGGTTGGAATAGAACTGCAGAGCGGTTCCACGAGGTGTCCACGGAATTTTCTGAGCTTCAGAGCAGCTGCGAATTCAAAAGACAGTTGTGAGACCGGGGATATACCACAAACACTCCTGTGCCTAGGTGCCCTTCGAGATAACTGATGAGGGTAAAAAGGGGGGGCGGGGTCACAGGATCTCTGCTAAGGGAAGGCAGGCAGCCCCAGCCAGGCTTCCCCCCTTTCCCATTACCTAGTTGTAGTGTTCAGGGAGACAATAGAGTTGCAGAGAGAACTGGTGCCAAATCGAAGGACACAGGCAGACACTAAGACCAGGAAGATGGCTATAGTGGAGATGGCCAGTGCGATGCGGAGCCCCATCCGGCCTCTATGAGGAGAGAACAAGCCTGTAGTTGAGGTGGGACTCCTCCCACCTCAGCCCCTGGCCCTCAGAGCAGTGCAGTCACCTGTGGGAGTCCTCGATGCAGCTGCTGTAGACCCAGAAGAGCAGAAGCAGGAGGCAGTAGAGGGCCAGAAGGCCAGAGACCCCAGCCACAAAGTAGCAGAGGGAAGGGGCTGAGGGTCGGGATAAGGCCAGGGAGGAACGATTCAGGGCGGCCACACCATACAGGGGACAGCTGCCACTGAAGGAGCCCTGTGGAGAGAAGCTGCTGAGTCCTAGATTTCAGGTTCGTGCCTCCGGATGCAGGCTCATGGCAGGTGTTAGGGATAACCTAGCCCAGGGCCACACTAGAGTAGTTTGTGCACTCAGTTCCTGTTCCTGGGCCAGGAGAGGGCCTGCTGGGGAAATCGAACCTGCAGTGGCCAGAAGGATCAGGAAATAGACGGTGGTTATAAAACACACTGAGCTTTGGAGAGGCCTCACAAGTTCTGGTCTCCCCTCTGCGGAAATCCTAGAGTAAAACCAGAATTTATGTAACCTAATGCTATCTCCGATGCTTTCTAATCCGTAAAGTCGTGCCTACTTTATAGGGATCAAATGAGGCCATGTTCACTAGCAAGATTGCCTGGCGGGGTAAACACTCAGTGTAAACTACTGGCTTCTGGTTTACATAGTCGCTATTTTGTCATTTGAAACACTGTTGCAATCAGGTGGTAGCTTAATCACCTCCACTACACTAAGCTTTATTTCTTGACGTAGCTCAGCACGATAGTGTCTGGTTTCAGGATGAAGGCAGGGCCTGGACCGACCTCCGTTTCAGAACCGAGGTAAGGTTATGCAGCAGGAGCCACCAGGCCGGGCTTTGTCTGGTGCTGTAAGACACTCCAGAAGACTTGTCCCTTTGGCGAGGTAATGACTGAAGTATGACCTGGGCGGACGGAGCCATGGAACGCGATTAGCGCCGATGCACCTCCGCCGCAGACCGGCGCCCGCCGGGCCCGGGGAGGCCCGGCCCGCAGAGCAGTGGTCCCTCGGTGTCAGGGTCGGCCCGCCCCCCGCTCGCCCCGCCCCCACTGCCGGCCCCGTCCCGCCGCCGCACCTGGGTCCGCGTCAGCGCCGCGGCCGCCACGGCCCCGCACAGGAAGGCGGCGGCGAACAGCACGAGCTCGACGCGCTGCAGCCAGGGCAGCGCCATGGCGCCCTCGCCACCGGGAAGCGCGGCCGCGGGAGCCAACCGCCCGAACCCCGCCTCATCCGGCGCGACACACGAGCGCGGAGACTTCACTTCCGGGCGCGGGATTTATTTACAGAGGCCGGGGACACGCCCCCCTCAGAGCGGCAGGTACAGCGAGTAGTCCGACAGCGCCCAGCGGCGGGCCGGCCGGCCGGTGCGGCCGATCATGGGCAGCTTCTGCACGTAGCGGGAGGCCGGGCTGGGCCCGTACGGCGCGGGGAAGGCGGTCTGGAAGAGGCGCCCGCGGCACCGCCTCCCGGCCTGCCGCCCGGCGATGATAAAACGGAAGTGAGGGGCGCCGCGCGGGGCAAAACGGCTCTTCTGGAAGACGTCGCGGGTGCCGGCGCCGGGGCCCTGCTGCCGGGGCGCCCCCCGCGCCCGGTGCACGCGCGGCAGCGGCCTGTTCTCAGAGGCGGCGGGCGCACAGGCCGACGAGGGGCCGCTGCCCCGGGGGCTCTCGTCGCCCTGGGGGCTGACCATGGCGTTGGCCGTCAGCTGCGGCATCTTCCGTACCGAGTCCGGGGCGGCTGCCGGCTCCTTCTTGTCCCCGGGCGGCCGGGGGGCCGTGGGCGCGGGCTGACCCGTGCCGAAGCGGGTGGCCAAGCTGTCACCGAAGAAGGCGTAGAGCTCCCGGTAGATGTCCGCCAGGGTCACGGAAGGGGTAGGTTCCTCCAGCCCTGCGCTTCCAGGCGGCAGTGGGAGGCCAGACCCAAAGCCTGGCTCTGCGCTGCCCCCGGAAGGAGACTCCTGAAGGAGAAGGCTGTCCCAGGGCAGGTCATCCGAGCGTCGGCACCACCTGCCGCCTGGGCCACCTTTGTTGGGCTCTGCTGCCTGGGCCTTCATCTTGAGCAGTCGCTCTACGGCCACCTGTAAGAGCAGAGGGATTAGGATACGCAAGAACTGGGAGGAACCTGGGCCCATCAAGTATTCCAAAGTAAGCCTGCTGAGCTCATGCAAGGAACGGAGCCTGGGAGGGGCTGGCACTCACCAGAATGGCTCCATAGACTTTATGCCCATCTGCTTTAACCTGGGCATTAGATACTGAATAGTCATCTAGCACAGCCTGCAGATTTGTCCAGTAAGTGGACAGGTGTGGGTACAGGACTCGTTCTACTGCCTGGAAGGGAGAGAAGGAATGCAGTGAGTGCCTCTTTATTGCTCATTGCCTGTCAAATATCTTTTCCCATGAAAGACCTACTTTTAGCTCAGATACCGGACATGACTCAGTCCTCCTAAATTTCCTGCTTGGCATTCTCAGCCAACATTTATTTGGAACCTACTGTATACCAAAGCCTTCGCTAAGCACTGGGAATAAGGACTGGGTACAAAGGCAAACAATATAAAGTGACCCCACCATCACTGACATATGTGCCACCTCACTGACAAAAGGGCTAAGAGGATATAAGTGACACCCAGTGCTAACAACAGAGGTATTTAGCCTGCCAACTGCTACCCTACAGTCAATAGGCAAGTATGGTCCTCGCTTGGATGGAAACTAGGATTCAGTTCAAAGCACAAAAGCACAACTGATCAGAGAGCTGGACTCTGATTAATTTGGGGAAAGTAATTAAGACTTCACAGAGGAGGTGACATTTCTGATGGACTTCAGTGGATAAGAATTCTTCAGTTAGTCATCCACAGTCTGAGGATTTGAAAACACTGACAAGACTGACAAGTTCCTAGGAAAATATAACGCTGCTTGCTGACTCAGGAAATATGAAAGCTTAAATAATTCTTTAACTATGGTAGTTAAAAATCTAACCACAAATAAAACACCATGCCGAAAGTTACAAAGCCTACAGGCATTCAAGGAAAAGAGCATCTTAATCTTATTAAAACAAAGACAAAAAAGAAATATTCAATCCCACCTCATTCTATGAGGCCAGTATAACCCTGATTCTAAAACCATACAAGGACAGTATATGAGAGGAAACAATCAATTTCCCTTGAGAATATAGACAAATTCTTTTAAAAATTAGTAAACCCGACAGTATAAAATTTAGTAAATACAACAGTAATGCAATATAAAATGCATTATATTCCAATAAAGTTTTAGATATTTTTAAAGACTATACCATGACCAAATTTATCCTAGAAATGTAGATTTACTATTAGAAAATCTCTATATCCAATTAATCATATTAACAGATAAAAGCAGAAAAACCCTAGGATCAATTCAAAAGATACAGAAAAAGCATTTGATAAAAGTTCAACACAGATTAATGATAAAACTAAGAATATAATTTTCTTAATCTGAGAAAGGTTATCTATAAACATACAACATAAACATCATCCTAAATGGGAAAGGTTATTAGCATTTCTTTTAAAATTGGAAGTCAGACAACGTTTGCCACTATCACTTTATGTAAAATGATATTAGTGGTCCTAGCAATGAAATAATAAAAAGAAATCAAAGGGATTAGGTTTAGAAAAGACGAAATAAAGCTGTCATTTTTTGCACATGATATAATCTACATTAAAAACCCAAAATAATCCACAAATAAAAGTTCAGTAAAGTAGCTGAATATACGCGTCAATTGTTTCTATATACCAATAAGCAATTAATACATAGAAAGAAGTTACAACAGCATCAAAGAACAGCAAGAAACTAAGGCTTAAATTTAATAACATATACGTAAGTTCTCTTCAGGGAAAATTATGAAAGGATTCTAAAAGTCAGTGAGAGACCTAAAAAAAAAAAGGGAGATATGACATATTCGTGGACGAGAAGACTTAATATTATTAATGATGTTAATTCGCTTTAAAATTGACCTAATTGATTCAATGTAATTCCAATAAAAAATCTCAACAGCGGCAAAAGAATTTATTCCAGGTAGGCAAGAGTGGTTCAGCAGAAAAATCCATTCATGTAACCTATCAAATTGTCAGAACTAAGGCGCATAATCATTTGGTAATCTCAACAAACGCTAAAAAGGTACCTGACAAAGCTCAGTATCTATTCCTTTTTAAAATATACTCAGTACAAGAGGAATTGAGGGATAATTCCTCAATGTGATAAAAGAGAATGGGCAGGAATTCATGAAATAGGAATATATTTATAGGACTTTTGTTAGTATGTTAACAATGTTAAAAAGTGCAGGACTTTTGAAAGGATGAGACATTTATGTACAGAAGTCAAGCTATCCCTGAGCCTGGCCTAAAACAAGAATTCAGTACACGGCAGCAGCAGGCATAGACCATTTTTATGATAAAAGACACACAATATTTTTCTAATCACAAATGGGAGCTCTTATGGCTCCGTGAGCAAGGCCAGGATCCTCACCTTCCAGCCAAGGGCATGCAGCCCCACCACAGCCCCGTAGTGAGAGCAGAGAGGCCGCACAGGGTCTGCCAAGACCTTCTGCAGGGAGAGCAGGATCTGCTGGTAGAGGCCACTTACAAGGTCCCCATGAGTCCTGTGGGAGCAACATTTAGTCAGAGAAGGGATGAGGCACAGTGCTGCCCAACAGGATTCAAGTCACAGCACTCAGAGAATATAGCACTTGTGTGGCACACTGGATTAAGTGAATGAGGTGGCTAGCAGTGACTGGCTTGGTACCTGAAGGCTGAAGAACCAAAGCCCTGGCATACTTGTCAACCATTTGTAGAATCCCAGTGTGCCACAACACATCAACTTGAAAGCTCTAAGGGAAGAGGCTCCCGACCTCTCAATATGGCCTCAAAGCCAGAAGTTTCATCCCATCTCCCTACCCCAGCCCACTCAGCTCTGCAGCTGTCCCACCCTTTATACAGCTTTAGCCCCAATGGCTACCAGAAGATGTGGCTGAGCAGGAGGGCAGCACCATCCCTCAGGGTCCAGTGGTCATTCAGGGGGTTGATGGAAGCAGCCAGTGGCTCCAGGACGCAGTAGAGGACACTGCCCACCAGGGAGCGGACATAGGGCCCCAGGCAGAGGTGTGGGTTCCGGACCAGGCTCCGAGCCACTTGCAAGAGCCGGTGCAGCTGCTCCAGGTCATGGCTTACAGATTTCACCTGTTGGTAGAAAAGGGTGCTTAGTGGGGCATGAGGGTGCACAGGAACCTGCCGTTCGGATGGCACCTGCCATGAGCCCTGCATGCTGCTGGGTGATCTCTTCCCCACAAAACAGTCTCCCCTGCCCCAGCATGGTCACTTACCCCACTGACCACATAAACAAAGTAAGGCAGGAGCGCTGCGATCTTGGAGTTGGTCTGCAGGTCCTGGAGAGCGATCTGAAAAGGAAGGGGCCACACTGCCCTGGATCCGTCAGCCCCAAGGAGATATCGACATTTTTTTTTAGGACAGTTTAGCACTTATGTACTAAAGTTTTAAATGTTCATACACTTTGATTCAGCAATTCTGCTTCTATAAATTTAACCCCTATAAAAGAAACCCACACACATACCTATATAGCATTGTCTGTAATAAAAAAAAAAAAATGTATTAAGACAACCTAAATGCCCAACATATTTTTAACCAAGAAAAGCATTTGTTCTAAAACCCCATGTTTAGAAAACACCACTTGGTTTATACTAGAGTGATCATTGTTATACACGGGGGAAAAAGGTGCGGATGGTTCCATAGGAGACTTTCACTTCCTACTTTGTTTTTGTATTCCAATACTTCTATAATAAACATGCTGGCATTACTTTTAAAAGCAGAAAAAAGACATTAAAGTAAATGAGTAAAACCTCCACCACCCGGAATGTTCCCTCCAAACTTAGGATGAAGATCCTAAGCTTAGGTGCTGTGAAAGCAGACAGGCCAGTGAGAAAAGAGCTCAGCTCCCAGACCCCACCCCGATCCTGCACCGACCCGGGGAATCACAGCCAAGCTTCTCAGGCAGGAATGTACGGTAGCAACAGTTCTAATTTTCAAGGGAAATTGCACCTGCAGCAGCCAGACACACGAAGACATGGAGGATGCAAAACCCTCAACCAGAGGGAGGCTACGGACAGCCAAAGTGATGACACGGGTACTGTCCAGTAGGCCCTGCGGAGCTGCAGAGACTCAAGCGCAGGGCGGGCATGAGACCCAGGGACTAAAGACTGCAGAGCAGGTCTCAGAGCAGGCCTGACCGGCGCCCTGACATCGGTCCATCTACTTCCTCTTCTCCTCCCCGTCTCAAGTCCAGGCAAATGAAAGCTACGATGTGGATACTCCACTTAGCCCCAGGACAACAAACACTCCAAGAGTGGGCTCTGGAATCGAGGTGTGGGGAGACGGACCACCTGAGCCCCACAAAGGGCTCTGCTGAGCTGCCCATTTCCCTAAGGCACACGGTTCCTCCCAGAGTAGGAAGGGGCGTCAGTACCAGAAGAGGACCAAGCTTCAGAGCAGCCCCACTCCCCGCCACTAAAATCAGCTTCCACACACATCAGTCTGTCGGTGTGGAGGGGACAGGAAGTAGGCATCTAAAAGAATTTCATGGGAATTCAAAAACTGGACTTTGTGTCCCAGATTCGAGTTCACTCGCTCACCTTCATCAGCTGTGGGTCATCCCCCAGTACAGCACGAGTCACCTGCTGGTAGTACTTGAGAAGGTCATCGGTCAGTGAAGACACAGCACTGGGCACTGAGACGATGGGCAGGACGTGGTCAAGGTGGAGAGCCCAGCCTTCCCTCGGCCTCCCCTGTCTACTCCCCGATGACCACCTTCCTCACGCTCCTTCAAGAAGCCCATTCAGACTGGGCACCCAGAGCACAGAGCCATCAGCCGCTCTGAGCAGCCCACCAAGCCCTGACCTTACAGGCTCTCCACACCCCTGTGCCCTGCACACCGCCTCCCACCCTCTGCGGGCAGATTCTTGCTCAGCCCGCAAGCCCCGAGCTCTGCTCAGCAGATGATGGAAGTGAGACACCTGCACCCAGGAACCCCAGCATGCTGCCCAGACTCCGTGGGCACCCCCAGCATCCAGCCCATGGCATCAGGACTGTTACAGGTCTGGGCTCCCGCCTCCAGCTCTGAGCCCTCTGGGCAGGAAGCAGTGCCCACTTAGAACAGGGCATTGGGAAATACTTGTCAGATGAAGACTCGGGTGTAGAGGCAACACCCTCAGCTCCTAAGGCAGGAAGGTTGACCCAGAGAGCCCACTGCCCACACTACCCTTTACCTGATCCCTGAGGTGCCAGGTTCCCTTTGCCATCTAGGTAGGAGACATGAACTAGAACCAGAGCAGAGAGATAGGTCAGCCTGGGCTTCTCCCCCTTCTGGGACCACCCGCCCCATTGAGTCCTGCCCCATTCACCACTCCTCTGACAACCCAGCTCTTGTCCCCACCCCAGGCAGGACCCTGACAGTCACCTCTCACAGCGGTCTCGGCACAGCCTTTGGGGATATTGGTGGCCAGGGCCAGCTCCACCAGGTTCACCTCTCGGTCCTCAGGGAAGCAGAGCTCACCCTCCCTGGCGGGGCGCAGAGGCAGCGCCTCCTGGGATCCGTAACCACAGACGGCCTGAGCAGAGAGAAGGTTGGAGAGCAGCTGAATCTGGGGAGGAAAAAGGTGCTCTCCCGACCAGGGCGGGGAGCCTACATTTGCAGGAAGTCCAGAAGTCCTGAGAGAAGGCGGGGATGCCTGAGGCTTCAGGCCCATCGCTGGGAACTCGGCTGGAGCATCCAGAGCTCACCAGGTCAAGGAGGAGGACGAGGTTCTTCTCCTAGGTCCATCGGGGCTCTGAGCCCCGCCCCCAGGCTGCTGGGCCACCTCACACTGACCCGACTTGGAAAACACTGCTCTCTGCTAAACATGGCCTTCCCCGACTCCCGGCCCCACGACACCCATGCAGGACATCCTAACACCCATGCTCCCCTAGAACGCCTTCTCTTTCCTTGGTCTAACCCGCGCCTCCCTTTCAGGCCCAGCTCAAGTCCCATTTGCCCCTAACTGCCCAGTGCCCGGGACTTCCTTTCCCCGTTTTCTAAACACATAGGCCTTAGGGGCCCAAGCCGGGCACCTGCCCTGAGGTAGCTGCGACTCCTCTCGTGTGTGCACATGGTCTTCAAGTCTCGCTGCGTTGCCAGCCCTGAGCTGGGCATGGGAGTGAGTTCATGCCAGCTGAGCCCTCTGCAACCTGCGCCGCACTCACCTCCACGCTGCTCCATCTGAGGGCCCTGTTAAAATCCTCCACGGTCAACTTGCGCCGTTTCGTGTGTTTCATGAATTGAGAGCTATTCTGGGAGGGGAGAAACAGAGTCAGGGGACAGCGAGCAGAGGCTGCGGGGCCCCCAGTGCCAAGCAGGAACCTAGGGAGGAGGCAAGGACACTAGACCAGCTATCAGAAAGCCTGGATTCCAGCTCTGCTCTTATGCAGACAACCCCCAAAGTCACGGTCCCTCTCTGGGCCTCTGTTTCTCACACGCAGAATATAAACATGAACCTGCTTGGCCTGCCCACGGGGCTGTTGTGAGGAACACGAGAAGATGCCCAGCAAGAGTTTTGTTTGCTGGGAGCCCAGTTGGCTAGAAAGGGCGCTCTGGGAAGGGCAGGAAGCCACCACTGTATTCCCTCAAAGCACACAGTAGGCTCCCTGTATGTTTGGGGAATAGACCCCTGTGGGAGGGGGTTGCCAAGGAGAGCCGGGGGTACTGGCGGGGAGAGTACCTGGGTGGCCTCTCTGAGACGGTAGCACACATCCTCTGCGAGCAGGGCCGCCACCTCATCACTCAGCTCCAGGCCCGTGCTCTCTGCCATGAGCCGGACTGACTCCCGAGGGATCTCCACGAACCGCCGCTCTTCTCGTTCCGACATGGTCCCCGTGGAGCTGAGAATGGGGAAGAAAGGTTTAAAAGCCACCCATCCCCCTCTGAGCCCAGAAGCCCGACACAGGCCCTCTAAACCAGTCTTGCAGCTCCTGTTCCAGAATCCCCAAACAAGGAGCCACAAAGGCTCTGAGTGTCCAGGTGAGGAAACTGAGACTCAGAGCAAGCAGCAGACTTGGGCTGGGCCACAGGGAGACAGCAGGGACTCCTGAGAAAGTGCCTGGCCCTGGGGTCCACAGAGCTGGGTCCCAGCCCTGCCCTACCATTTCCTGTGTAAATTTGGTTGTGACTGTTATCAGTCTGTACCCTGGTGTCCTAAACTGTAATTCAAAACAGTAATTCATGCCCTCTCGTACTCACAGGCTTCTCTGAGGATAAAATGAGATGGTGTAGGAGAAAGTCAGGGACCGGCACACTACACAAAGGAAAGACGTTACCAGCATTCATTAAAAACAGAAACTAAAACTTCGTGTCTTCTTCCTTCTGATTCTTGCTACAACCACCATGTATTAGATCTTGATGAAAAACATTACTTTTATCCTGACAGTCCCTGCTCAAAATCTTCAATATTTCTCCAATGCTCATAAAAGGGAAGCCCAAACTCACCGGCTTAACGTTCTGTGTTTGGTCCCAAATCCTCACAGCTGTTCATCAAGCTGATCCCACCTCCCAGTAAGACCAGCCTGTGTCTTCCAGCCTGCCTTCGCCTCTCCACCACCAATGCTCAGGCTGGTCTGTCACCCTCCCTACTCCAAACCCCTACCCCCTCCTCTTTGCCAAGGCAAATCTGGTCTCTCCTTTGAGGTCTTCCTACCCCATGTGCATTTGAGACTGCCAAGCTTTTAGTAGTTAAGTTTCTGCCCCTGTGTCTGGTCTTCCCAAGTTTGGCTGCAAGGTTTAAAAGCAGGAACCTGCTCTTCCGTTTACAGGATATGACAGAATAAGAACCCAATAAAATACTGTAGCTGTGACAGACTCTAACACACCACATTTAGAAGGTAGGTCCCCATGGGCCAAAGTGAGGCATCAGCCCCATGGGCTGCAAGGCCGAGTTCCCCAGTGACCCACACAGTCACTGCCCCCTATTCCCCTCTGGCGGGACTCACTGGGTCACCAATGACCTCTAGGTCCCAAAATCCAATGGGCATCCTGTCTGGCCTCCCTGCGGCATTTCTCCCAATGGTTTCCCATTGCCTTTGGAATAAAGAACAAACCTGTAGCACGGCTCCAGGACCCTAAATATGCACCGACTTCTGCTACACCTTGTCCCACCCTCTTGTGCTCTGCATGCCTGTCCGTGGCCTCTTGTCATTTTTTCTAAAACACCTTATTTCAGGATGACCATATATTCCGTTTCCTCTACTTGAAACGCTCTCCTGCACCTTCTCCACCCTCAATCCCTTTGTCTAGTAAATGCCCAGTTGCTCTTTCAGATCTCAGTTCAAATGTTACTTGCTCAGGGAAGTCTTCTCAGAACTCCCATACTATCCCAGTACTTTGCCTTCAAAGCAGTTATCACAGTTTGTAATTATATATTTGTGTAACTTTTGATAACACCTACCTCCCCACTAGATTGTAAGGTCCGTGCCGGCAAGGATCATGCCTGTTTGCTCACCTTTGCATTCCCTGCGTCTGGCAGTGTCAACACATAATACGCCCTCAATAAACACTTGCTGGAAAAAAAAAACAAATAAAGAATAGCTATTTTTCTAAGCACATGCCATGCCTGAGGTACTGAGCTAAGTGCTGTATATATATGCTTATACTTCCTTTTATTCTCATTAACAATGGGGTAGGTATTATGTAAACTTATGTCTATTTCACAGCCAAGGAAATCAAAGCTCAGAGAGGCTAAATGTGAAATGACTTGTCCATGGTCACCCAGCGAGCACTAAGTAGGAAGTAGAGGCTCAAACTCTTGTTCTTCATCAAGAGCGGAGAGCTATGTGGGGAACAAGGCCTGGATTCCCAGACGGAAGACTTGGCGTTGGAGACCCGCCAACAGATAATGGTAAGCTTCTCTTTCTCCATCTGTAAAATGGGTGAAGGCGCGAAGGGTTTCCCTATTACGTGCCCACATTAAGACCTACAAAGTCGGGCCTCTGACCAAGGTCTCTCGTTCCTCAACCTCCCCTCTACATCATCAGACCCTAGCCACACTGGTAAGGAGGCGTGGGAACTGACCTCTACCGGCCTCCGCGACGCGCATCCTCCCACGCAGCTTCACTCATCACAGATCAAGAGGTGGTGGGGTGCGGTACAGAAGGTCAAGGGTTACCGAACTCGGGTCACGTGGTCAGCGAAGGGGGCGGGTCCCCAGCGGAGCGGGCTCTAAGGCTAGTCGGAATGCGCAGCCCACAGAGGCACGGGGATCCTTGAACCCGCGAGGGCCTGCTCACCTGAGGGCTCCGGCGCAGCGGAGGCTGCCACCGAGGCGGCGGCGGCGGCGGCGGCGGCGGCGGCGGCGGCGGCGGCGGCGGCGGCGGCGGCGGCGGCGGCGGCGGCGGCGGCGGCGGCGGCGGCGGCGGCGGCGGCGCGTCTCACCCTAATTCCCTCTCTGGGCGCCCAGACCCCACCCTTCACGAACACAGCCAATCAGCCAGCGCCTTGAGAAGCTCCCGCCCTCCCGGAGGATTCCAGCTACGCGATTGGTCACCGTTGAAGGCTCAGAGGACAGGCGCCAGGGTCACGTGACGCTGAGTCGCGCTTCTTAAAGCCACAACTCACGGGAGGTTTGGGAGTAGAAGTGTCTGGTGTACGTTTTAATAACTGTGTTCTGTAGGAAAGTGTTCCCATTCCCTTGGTCTTGTCTGCTCCTGAGTTTCCGAGCACTTGCATTTATGCGACTGCAACAAAGCTTTAGATTTTGGTGTCTGGCTTAGTTTTCCTGCCCGCATAGTGGTGCTTAGCTTACCTCTCCGACATCACCGGCCACTTCCCCTTCCCAAACAGATGGAGCTCTTGTTAGGTATTCTCTGTGGGCAGAAGCGTCTTCTGACTGAGAGACGTGCAATCTCCAGACTTCAGGGCTCTGCTCATTCGTGCACCCTACCTCGTATCTTCCCCACTCCTATCCAATAAGCCAAATATAAGCCCTCACCTGCCTTGCAGACTTCCTTGACAGTTTTATATACACACATTTTCCCAAACTTAAGCAGTTCTCGATTGAGAAGCAAGTGGGCTTATCGAGTAAAGGATAGTATTTGGAGTCAAACTAACCTCGGTTCAAATTATGACCCTGCTTTCGGGCAAATAACCTAAGCACATTTCCCCTATCTACAAAATGGGGTAATAATACCCACCTAACAGGGTTACTGTAGATTAGATAATGCCTGTGAAAGCACTTGGCAGAGTTTGCTGGTTAAACTTTCCTTCACTCACACATCACGAGGCAGATAATAAATTAATTCCTTTATGTTCATCCAAAATGGGGTATTTCTCAAGGGCCATTCTTTACAGAACAGAGTTTTCTGCAATGGAGCAGGGGAGCATCCTCGCCCTTCCTCCTTCTCAGGGTAGATGCTGCTGCCTCTTGAAAATAAGGTCCTCTGAGACCAGAGCTGGGAAAGCCAGATGGATGCGACTGTGGTTGCCATGGCAACAACACCTAAGGAGACTGTGACCCCGCTGAGACTTTTCCAGTCATATTCACAACGGCATTTGGAATAGTTCCAGTACTGTGCTTGAACACTGGAGCGTTTTGTCTACCTATGCATGAAGAGAAGAACCTCTGAAGCCCTGAGTCTGAGATGAGCTCAGCAGGATCTGGGCTGCTGACAGGTCCCTTGCTAAGGTTTCATTGCTCTGGACAGCCATTGGCAACCTCGGAGGTAAGATAATGAAGGGAGGAAGGCCCAGGGGCCTGTAGGATGCAGTGAAACTGTATCCAAGCTTCCTGGGGCTCATTGGCCCCCAACCTGAGTGGGGGCAGGGCCAGGGAAAGCAGTAGTGAGACCCACATGGCTGCAGATAGGAAAAAGGTGGGTCCCACTCACTCCCAGCCACCCAGTGCCCGCCAGAAGAGCTATGGTGGCTCTGGAGACAGACTGACAGTTAAAAAAATAATAATCGAAGCTCCACTACTCACTAGCTATGTGACCTTAGGCATGTTAGTTCATCTCTCTGACCTGTTTTATAGACTGTAAAGTGGGATAACAGAACCTATTTCATGGAGCTGTTGTGAAAATTCAGTAATGCGTGTAAAGATGTGTAATGGATTTGGCACGTTACCAGGCAGACACTCCTATTACTATTAGCCTGTGATCTCTTTAAGACCTCTTTAGTGTGCTCACTTTGGCAGCACATATACTAAAATCAGAAAGATACAGACCTCTTTAACTCCCCTAGTACCAAACCTTAAAAGATCAGAAGAGTCCTGGAGACCATCTCCAGGCCATCCCTACTTAGTCCCTTCTCCACACAGTGCCAGCCTTCTTGGTGAGTGCCACACTCCACATCCTCACCAGCACCCATGTACTCATGTTTCATGAGCTGTTTCTCTGTCCATCAGTCTCTTCCAAACTTGGTATTATTTTCATATCTTCAGTTCAGTTTAGTGTAGTGACTGCTTAGCACATAAAGGCCTCTGTTGTTTATATACCCATACTAGGAAGGGCTGTGTTGGGAACCAACAGTTTGTGTTTTTACTACTCTCCTGTTCACCTGTCCCTGCCTGCTGTCTCCTCACCCCTCTCCCTGGCTATACTCTTATTTTTTTTAAATTTATTTTAATTAATTTCAAGTATACAGTATATTAGTTAGAAATTTATATCGTTTATAAAACCACCCCCCTAATCGCTCCTTCTCTCCTCTGATTTTCCACCTAGCCAATGTATTAATGCTAACTACATTCCCTATGCGGTGCTCCCCATCCCCGTGACCATCTATCAACTACTAATTTGTACTTCTTTAACTCTTAACCCCATTCTCCCAGTCCACCAACCCCCGCTTCTTCTCTGTCACCAAATTGTCCACTATATTTGTGAGTCTGTTTTTGTTTAGTTTGTTCTTTTTTTCCCTTAGATCCCGCATATAAGTGAAATCATATGGTATTTATCTTTCTCTGTCTGACTTATTTCACTCAGCATAACCTCTAGGTCCATCCATGTCATTGTAAATGGTAGGATTTCTTTTTTTTTTTTTCATAGCTGAGTAATATTCCATTGTAAATGAACCACAATTTCTTTATCTAATCATCTGTTGATGGGCATTTAGGTTGCTTCCATATCTTGGCCATTGTAAATTATGCTGCCATGAATACTGGGGTGCACAGATCTTTACAAATTATTGTTTTGATTTTCTTTGGATAAATACCCAGAAGTGTAATTGCTGGGTCAAAAGGTATAACCATTTTTAATTTTTTGAGAAACCTCCATACTGTTTTCCATAGCAGCTGTGCCCATTTGCAATCCCACCAACAATGTATAAGGGTTCCCTTTTCTCCGCATCCTTGCCAACACTTGCTGTTTTTTTTTATTATACTCTTACTTTTAAGGGTGGGGGAAGGGCAAATACTAAAAAACTAGATTGGTACTGAGTGGCTCTAATGATAGTATCATTTGCTGGAAGCCAAAGATTCAATATTAGTGCCTTCCTTTCAATGAGGTCAACTTCAGACCTTGGCAAAAAGATTAGTCAGATCCCCTGGGTGGCTGAGGCTAGTTGAGGCATCAAGACAAGAAAAGAGGGGCTAGTGAGCAACTGCTCCCAGCCTTTTAAAAAAGAGCTGTCCTTACCAAAGAAAGACGAGATAACACTTCCATGAGAACCAAGGACCTTTTATGGTTAAAATACACAGTCAAAATCTGGGAGTGGCTGTTAAGCTACAAGAAGAGACAGATGTCTTCTGAGACAAGGAAACTTCCTTGCCTCCCCAACAGCAGCCAGACTGAGCCTCTGGACAACATGGGAAGTATGACAGTCGCATCTCCTAGATAAGGACCAAACAAGGTAGGAGGCCCTGGAGTTCAGCTCACAAGCCCTGGGAGAATAGGAAACGCATGTCAGTTAGATCTAGAGCCTGGGGCAGCTGTAACTGTGCACTTCCCATCCCCAGAGACACATGTCCTGGATCTTCCAAGCACACGCACGACAGTTTCCTTCATCTGTGACTCAGGTATTAAATCCCATCTCCACCACTGCCCCCACACACCCCTTCCCCAGGCCACAACCCTGGCATGCACCATCAGGCACTCACCCAAGTAATCATCCATAAGGGAGCCGATAGCAAACTGTAGGAAGGAAAGTAAAAAGGAAATGAAGCCTAAGTGAGCACAGAACTATCCTTTAAGCTCCAGCCCCAGGCCTTCTGCCCACCCGTCATCCCCTCTTCCTGGCAGAAGAGCACAGAACCCCCGAGAACTCCGGGTAGGAAGAAATTGACAACTCCCAGCTCTGCCCGGGACGAGGCACCTTCCTTGCCTCCCCAGCAGCAGCCAGACTGAGCCTCTGGACAACATGGAAAGTGAGGCAGGGAGGCGAGCACGAGACTCACGATATCATTCTTATCCACACGAGTCCCCACAATCTTCAAGCGGATCTCATCGTCCTGCTGAATCACAATGTCCTGAGGGGAAGGAAGAGTATACTCAGACACCCCAGCCAATACTCTCCCTCGGGGTGGCTCATTCCTTCCTCCCTCTCACTGACTTCTTCCTACCCACTCACCTCATCCATTGTCTTGTAACATGGTGGGTTGGAGTTAGGATCAAACTCCATCTCCGATGGAATGGACTGAAAGGAAAGTGAGACTAGTTCGGCACTTAAAATGGATGCTCCAGTAGCTGGTCACGAACGGGTGTCTCTCCTCAGCCCCACCCAGCGTGCCCAGACTTACATGTCGAGAGATGAAGCAGGACATAGGTCCAATTTCTGTGAAGAGTCCAACCTAGAAAGAAAATGACCCCTGCTTTTTCTTTTGTCTCTCACTCTTCTAAGTTTCCCATCTTTATCTGATTTCTAATAATATTCTCCATGTTTGAAGCCACTCTGAACTGTAGCATTTGTTTTCATTTCTCTTTTTCCAAGCTTTCAAGTTAAGCAAATACAGTGTAGTAATAAAGAGCTGAGGTCTGGAACTTGTCAGTCCAGGATTTGAACACTTGTTGATCACATGATCTTGGCCACTAGACTTAACTTCTCCATGCTTAAGCTTCTATAAAAAGGAATAAAAGCACCCACTTCCCAGAGTCACTGTGAGGCTTGACACATCACCTGGCCCACAGTAACTACCCCGTCATTATGACTATTAATACTGATTTACATGCCCCTGAATGAGGCAGGGTGAAATCAGTATAACTTCTGACAAGTGAAGAAAGTGAAGCACAAAAAAGTGACTTGGCCAAAAACACAGAATTAATGAGTGAAGCTGGGACCTATCCCATATCTTCTGAGGAACCATCCCACTGCGTCCCCTATATAAGGTCTCACCTTGTTGACCTGAGTGACAACAGCATCCACAACTTCCCCTTTAAAGGGCCGGAAAACAATGGCCTTGTACTTAACTGGATAAAGGACAAAGCCTCGGCCTGGCTGGATCACACCAGCACCAATATTGTCGATGGTAGTGACAGCAATTACAAAGCCATACCTACAAAGAGGATGAGAAAGAGAAAGGCACTGTGTGGAAGAGCCTCTTTTACACACAAGAGTCAGTGAGCCTAAGGATAGGAGGACAGCCCACAGTGGAAAGTAGATGGCCCCCAAAGAACCTAGTGACCAAGAAAGAAGACAGGACACTGATCAGAATCTATAACCCAAACGCTACTCTCATAATTTCACGATAAATGTCCAAGAAGGCTGCAAGATTGAGCCAAGAGACCTCAATCTTTGGGATGCCTCAGAATCACCTGGGAAGAACTTATTAAAATGCAGATTCCCAGGCCTGTCTCCAGAGAGTCTAAATTCTGTAGGGATGGGATGAGGCTCAGGAATCTACATGTTCAAAAAACACCTCGAGTTGTTTCGATGACAGAGACCCAAGTACTCCATAGCCCTGGCTCATCCCAGCTCATTCACATCACCATGTGAGAAACCAGACCCCAGAGATGTGCCATGTCAGGTCCCTGGGTATGGTGGATAGAGAAAACCAGTAGAATCACAGACGGAGAGCAGAAACAAGAACAATAATTAGACTGGAGGGCTAGCCTCATTCTATCTCGTTCACCATTGTTCCCAGGGCCCAACACAGGACGTGGCACACACAGCAGGAGCTTTAGAAATATTTGCAGAGTAAATGAATGACCAATCTCGTCTGTGGAAAGAAAGCCTTGTGATCCAGCTTGCAGAGGGCGCCATGAGAACCCAAACCAGGAAGGGACTGACTGCCTGCGGCGCCTAGGAGTATGTGAGAGGGTTCCCCATAGTAGGTGGCAGGACCTTGGGGAACGAGGAGTTGGGGAGCGGCTGCAAGCACTGGGTGAGGTGTGCGCATGGATCAGGCGACACAGAGAGCGCAGCACTCACTTGCCAGTGCAGGTTCCTTCCACCTCAGTGAAGAGCTTCTGCTTCACCGTGTTGAGCAGGTTGGGACCGAAGTAGCGCGGGTGCAGCAGGATCTCGTGCTCCAGGGAGATCTGCAGGGAAAGTGAGATGGAGACCAGGCAAGGCACAGCAGGAAGATGGGGTAAGAGGCAGTCCCTCGTCCCGGCACCCGGCTTCGTTCCTTCTCTGGACACTACTCTCGGCGCAACCCTGTGTCCTGCTCACGTGGTAAAACATCTTCCCGGTGGAGGCTGGAGAGCAGCGGAATCCACACCTTGCCGAGCAGCGTAGCCGCCAGTGCAACCGGAAATGCAAGTAACCGCCCCAAATCCGCTTCCGGGCCAGCCAAGGTGAAGGGGGCGGGACTCCGCCCCCTCCGCGGACCCGATTGGGCCTCCCTGTTGTGGGCGGGGAATCCACGAAGCACCGCCCCTTCGGCCCGCCCACCAGCGATCAAACCCGCCATTCATAAACTAATAGTGTTTGGCCCAGAATAGATGCTCAGTAAGTACTTTTAAATGAAATTAATTAGTTAATGAAAGATGACATAAATCAGATTTTACTCATATAATCGAAACAATATCTCATAGTAGTTTGAAAACAGAAGCAGATGTGAGAGTCCAGTTGTCTTTATTAAGCCAGACATCAAAGAAATTTGGAAAAATGTAAAACAATGCCACTATTTTCACTATATATTTTTCTGTTTGGGGAAATATAGTTATTTTTCATGAAAAAAATGTTACTTATGTTAGTTTAAATTCTTAAGTAATAAATATTGTATAGCTGGGAAGAATATCTTAAAAAGGTTAGACCTCAAGCTTAGGCCATAGGCCAGTGTGGCCTGCATGTCATTAGTACAAAGATTAAAGGTAGATGAACTGACCCTATTTCTGATTAGTTCTGACTGGAGGGCTTGGCTGCAGAACAAAGTGGAGATGCTTAGTGTGGTAGGTGAAGGGGTGAGTAGTGGGTGAAGGACACTAAAATTAATCCTTCGGTAACCCTGTCAACACATTGCCCTGGTTGGAGGAGAGGCAGGTATCACTGACTTCCAATTTACGACCTTTTCTTCTGTTGTCCAGGGATTCTCAAACATTTCTTCGGAAGTGGCCATGTTCTTTATTTTTCTGTCCTGAGGCATTTTAGGGCCTTGAGCCCTCTCTTTTCCTATCAACACCTGCCCTAATTAGAAGTCTCCAGACACAGAGGACACTCTAATCTCTTCATTGTCAGTTGACTACAGAGTTCAGGCTAAAGACATTATGACAGCATTCATGCAGCTGCTAGTTCTCTGATACCACCATTACTGAGGCAGGAGCCCGAACCATCGGATTGGAGAGAATGAAGCAGTATGGCACCTGGGAATTTTTGAAGGTGTAAGGAACATTCAAGAGACAACTGCAGTTCAGAGAGGTGTAGCTTTTGCCTACCGTTACGGCAGAGCGAGGTCTAAAAATCCGGCCTCCTGGGTACCACACCCGCTTGTTCGTTCTTATCCCGGTCACCGTGCAGCGGACACGACCTGCAGTCCGCTGCACGGTGGAAGGCCTTGCGCCCCTCCGCGAGCACGTCGCGCTCTGTTTCTAGGGCAGGGTCCCCGCCCTCCTACAGCTTCAGCTAGATGGAGAAGTTCAGCCAATCCAGAGGGCTCTGAGACAAAGAAGGCGGGACGATGAGGAAAATATTTAGGGCAGGAACGCCAACCAATCCGACGCCTAGTTGCCTGAGCGACGGCCGCCAGCACCCACTTGGAGACGCCGCTCAGAAAGGGAGGCTAGTTAGTGGATAGCAAACCAATCCGTGACAAGGGAAGGCAAACTTGAGCCAATTGCAACTGAGAAGGTGGGAAGGGGCGGAGTTCACTCAGTGGCTGCTCGGTGGTGGGTGAGGGATCAGCTTTCTCGGCTAGTTCCCACCCTAGGACTTCTAAGCCCCTGGAGTGCGAGAGAGAAAGGCTCAGGGAATTCCCGGAGTGGGGCGTAGAGGTATCGCCCGGGAAGGCCTGGGAGCGAAAGAGACTTCTAGTTAGAGGAGCTGCTGGAAGAAACTGGGTGGACATCAAGGAAGCAGAGGCTGCTTAGGGGGCGGGACTTCCTGGGCGGGGCTTTTGTGAACTAGGCGGGGCATGTTGGTAAGGTTAAGCCGAGGGGGTGGAGCTAAAAGGAGACCACTGAGTGTGACCTAGGGGAAAAAAGGGTAGTAATTTAAGCGAGCGTCTTCGGGTCAGGAGGGTGTTGCCAGAGGGTTTGGAGTGACAAGTGGTAGCTCAGGGCTGACGTTAAGGTTTCTGGGGAGGTTACCTGCCCTAACCCACTGTCCTCTCTTCCCAGGGAGCCACTGGTGGGGACCTTTCTGGGGGCTTTCCCTTCGTGGGGTGCTATGGAGTTCCCAGAACACAGTCAGCAGCTGCTGCAGAGCCTCCGAGAGCAGCGGTCCCAGGGTTTCCTTTGTGACTGCACCGTGATGGTGGGTAGCACCCAGTTCTTGGCCCATCGGGCAGTGCTGGCCTCCTGCAGCCCATTCTTCCAGCTTTTCTACAAAGAGCGGGAACTGGACAAGAGGGATCTGGTGTGTATCCACAACGAGATTGTCACGGCCCCAGCCTTTGGGCTGCTTCTGGACTTTATGTATGCTGGCCAGCTGGTCCTGAGAGGGGATACCCCTGTGGAAGACGTTCTGGCAGCTGCCAGCTACTTGCACATGAATGATATCGTCAAGGTGTGTAAGCGGCGGCTGCAAGCCCGGGCCCTGGCGGAGGCGGATAGTACCAAGAAGGAGGAGGAAAACACCTCACAGCCCTCTAGTTTGGCATTTTTGTCTAGCACTTCTCGTGGCCCCCAGCCTTCCTTGGCATCTGCTGAGACATCAGGTCATTGGGGCAAGGGAGAATGGAAAGGCCCTACAGCTTCCTCACCTACTGTCTGCCCTCCAGATGAGCCACCAATGTCCAGTGGGGCTGATACTACACAGCCTGGCGTGGAGGTTGACTCACCGCATCTACGGGCACCTCCTCCACCAGTGACCGATGTCTCTCTTGCCAGCCCCAGTAGCTCCACAGAGACTATTCCTGCAAACTACTTCTCTTCTGGCCTCGCAACAGTTTCAGTGGAGCCACTGGCTCCCCTCGATGTGAGTTCTGAGAGTCTGAGGGTGGTGGAACCAAGGGGTGCTGGAGGACCATTGCAAGGCTTCTATCCCCCAGCATCAGCTGCAGCCCAAGTCCTAGCCCCCGTTCCATCCCAGGCTCCAACCCCAGCAGAAGCCGAGCTGGTCCAGGTGAAAGTCGAAGCTATTGTGATTTCTGATGAGGAGCCCGAAGTGTCGGAGGAGCAGCCTCAGGGGTCTGAGGGACTGTTCCCACCTGGAGGAGCAATGTACAGTGGACAGCCCCCTCAGCCAGAGGCTTTTGAAGAGCCAAGGGCAGCAGGACTGGAAGAGGTGGGGCCAAGTGACCACTTCCTGCCCCCAGATCCTCACCTACCATACCATTTGCTGCCAGGTCCAGGGCAGTACCATCGAGGACTGGTGACCTCCCCTCTGCCAGTTCCCCCTGCCCTGCATGAGCCACTTTATCTGCCCTCTGAATATGAAGCAGCCCCAGGAAGCTTTGGGGTTTTTACTGAAGATGTTCCCACTTGTAAGACATGTGGGAAGACCTTTTCATGTTCTTACACACTACGGCGACATGCCACAGTGCACACACGTGAGCGACCCTATGAGTGCCGCTACTGCCTACGCAGCTACACACAGTCAGGGGACCTGTACCGCCACATCCGCAAGGCTCACAATGAGGACCTGGCCAAACGCAGCAAACCAGATCCAGAGGCTGGCCCCCTCCTAGGCGTGCAGCCTGTCCCTGGCTCCCCTACGGCAGACAGACAGAACAGTTGTGGTGGAGGGCCCCCCAAAGATTTTGTACTTGGCCCTAAAAACTAAGATCTGGGGGGAAACGGGCTGATGCTAGGTCTCGCCATTACTGGGGCAGCACTGAAAGTTGGAAGCATGTCATTTTCCCTGCTGGGTGACAGAATGAAGAGTCTGCCTAGGCTGAATGTACCTCCCACCCTTTTCTTTACCCAGCCAGAGCATGTCAGTCAGCACCTCTGAAGGGCACTGGGACTTTTTCTGGGGTATAATTGCTTCTCACTCCACATTCTGGACCATAAAGCTAGCAGTGAAAGTATCTTGTTGAAGTGGTGTTGGCTGGTTTCTTCCACAAACCTCTGCCTCCTGACTTTCACACCTCTCCTCCAGATCTTTTAGCAATCTGACATCTGTACTTGTGGTAGGTAGGGCTGGGGGTCAGGTTGCTTATGAGTAAAGAGGCGAGACAGGCAGAGGGCAATGTAGACTTTACTTAGGAAAAGTATACAAATTAGGGAATCTTACACAATTATGGTTTATTTAGTTGAGCTCCTGTGTACTGGGCTGTATTAGGGACTTCATATAAATACTAATTTAATCAAAAAGTTTATGAGGTATGAGGTCCCCTCCTTTTTTTCCCCCACTGACAAGGAAACTTAAGACTCAAAAATCAGTTAACTTGTTCCAGGTCATAGAGCTGGTTAAGGGGCAAACCAGAATTTGAACCATGGCTTGTGACTTTAAACACTCCCTATGCTGATTTAGAACATTGATGAAGGTAGTTAATTTGAAGACTGTGAGTTGTTTTCTTTTTCGTCCTTTTGAGTGTTTGGCTTTGCTCCTTTACCCCTTTGCCTCTGCTTTTCATGTAGTAGGAAGACCTCTGGTTGGCTGTTTCAATAACAGATACTTTATTGATGACTTGAAATGTTTGCCTACATGTCATAAATGCGAATCAAGGTCTAAAAATGAGAAACTGAAAGGCAGCACTAAGCTCTATGGTGGTGGATTTGTGGGGGTAGGTCGAGGGCCTGTGGTATGGAAATGATGGGTGCTTGGGAAAACTAAAAGGCAAGAGACTCAGATGAGTCCAACTCCTCTACTTCAAGTGTGCTGACAGCCTAGAGAGGTCAAATTACTCATCCGCGTCACACAAGTGTTTATTGACAGTGTAGAGACAGCAGAGAAATGAGAGTTTGGGTGTGTTGCTGTAGGATGGAGGGAGAAGAGTTCTAGGAATGTAAGAGAAGGGTCTGCCCCAGTCTGTGGTGAACAGTGCTGCTGTAGGGTGGGCTACAGGAAACCCTTCTCTCTGGAGGAACCAAGTGCAAAACAGCAGGAAGGAGAATTTAGAAAAAGGTGAAAATGTGAGTAAATTTTCTGAATTTCTTTACTTCTTTTTTAAGATTCGTCTGTCATAATCAGCACTGTACACTCATACTAAAGCTACTTTTTTTGAGGTATAGGAAGGAGACAGAATTGAACCTTGACGATTTGGCCAAAGAAAACTCCCTGTCCGGGGCATTATGGGAAGCAAATGTTGAGCCTTGTCATGTTCGTGGCCGAAAGAGTGAATTCTACACCTTTCACTTTTCTCGTGTTGGAATAACCTTTTAATTTATCTTTCATATGGCTATTGCATTTATGCAAATACTGCCTTAACTCCTTGGTGAAACAAGGTAAGATATACATACAATTAGAGCTATTCTAGCTGAGTGGAGCACCTTTTCCAAAGTCTTTCCTAGAGTAAATCAAAATGCCTGAAAAGAATCAGTTGCCTTTAAAAGGGTAAATTTTATGGTATGTGAAATATATGTACATGTGTGTGTATATACATACATACATGTGTGTTATATATGTGTACGTACATATGTACACACACGGGGGAAAAATTAATTGGTTGCCTTATTAGAACATCAGTTCCTAAAAATAAGACATAATAAATATCTGAGTCTACATGTATATAATTTCTCTAGACAGTCTGGAGAACACACTAAGCAGTTACTATCTCAGCCACCCTTAATACCTAAGGAGGATCTGTTACTTGGTGAAATTCTGCTGAAGAGCAAGCATTTGCTTTCAGTTCCCAGCATGAGATGTATTCCTTTATTATTATTATTATTATAGTTGGCACACAATATTATTTTTAGATGTGAGATGCATTCTACATTGGAGGTGGCCGTTAGGAATTTTCAAGATGTTTAAAGCAGCCAACACAAGTTAAGGCTACAGTTGTGTCACTTTATCTGCTGGACACTAGGACTAGATTATGCTGGTCTGTAGAAGTGTTATCAACAGAGAATTTTCTTCAGTTTCCATTGGTCTCGATGGTGCCATCCATGGATTCAAGGAAGGTCAGTTCAGCTCATCCAACCTCTAGTCCAACTCTGGATGCTGCTTTTGCCAGTTGTTAAACATCTGCTTGAAAGAGGACTCACTGTCCCCAAAAGAAACCTAGTCTATTGTTAGGCAGCTCTAACTGTTGGATAATTCTTCCTTCTACTGAGACAAAATCAGCCTCCTTCTATGTGGGGGCCAGGCCGGGCCCCAGCCTATTGAGTTTCACCTTGAGAAGTTATTTGCTTTTGAAGTATAAGCTGACTTAGTTTTCAAACAACCACCCTTTGCCTTCCAGTTTTAAGGATATATTTCTAGGTTAGGATTTAATTTCTTAACAGGCTATTTTTTAAAGTGTCTTTTCACTTGGTGTCTAATGCTGCCTCGATCACCATTTAGCCAAGCTCAGCCTCACAAAACTCACCAGTTCAGCCCATCCCATTGGATTCTTTTTCTTTTTTTTCCCATATTGGATTTTGATTTTTTCCCCGCCAAAGCCAGTGTTTCCAAAAATGGTTAACTTAGACATATACTAATACTTTTTAATTATAAAATGTATTTATTTTATATATATTTTTTGGCAGATGATATGCTGTGCTCTAAAGTCCCTACCCCAATTTTATCAGTAAGGAATTTTAGTGTGCGGCTCTAAAAGAAATCTTGAAAAAAGACCAAATACATTATCACATTCAACAAAATTGACAATAATTCTTATTCAAATTTCCATGATTGTCTCATAAACTTGTTTTTTCAAATCAGAATCCAAAACTCAAGGGTTTTAGGAGCTCTATGCCAGGAACTAGGAAGAGACCAATATATACATTTTCTATTATATCAGCCTCATAAACGTTTAGTTTTTTTCCAAATCAGAATCCAAAGTACAGTCACATTTATTTGGCTGATGTCGCTCAAACCTTTTTTAATCTACAGGTTCTCCTCTCTTTTTCCTTGCAATTTTTTTTTATTGAAGAAATTGGGTTATTCATCTTATGGTTTCAGTCTGGAGTTTGCTGTTCACATTCCCGTGGGATCGTTTAACATGTTCCTCTGTGCAAAAATTCTTTTAAATATATACATGTATTTAAATAAAATATTGACTAAATAGTAGTATAGGCAGTATGTGGTTTTGGCAAAATTGTAAAAGGGTGGGTATGAATTCGGAAAACACTGTTCTAAACTGTCCGGTGTGTGCCAAAGTTTGAACCTTCACATCCACCATGAACGCTTTCTCTTCAGTCAAACCCTCAAGTCCTGTGTGGAAGCCTTTATGGATCAGTAAGTTAAGGAGCCTCCCACACCACAAACCTCTGAGCATAGAGATTTTGGTATCCTCTGGCTGATTCCTTCAGGAGGTGGGGTTGCCAGGCCTCCTCCAGACCCAGTCAGAATGCCTACCTTTGTCCACTTTCATGTTCATTAACAGCTCAACAGGAGATGGCCTTGGAAATAGACCGAAATGTAAACTTGACCACTACTTACTTTGTCTCTTAGCAGTGCTAATAAACGGATGAGTGCAATAAATTTCTAAAACACATTTTTAAATATCAGTTTTATTTTTTTTTTCTTCATTGATACAGAAGATAGCTCACTGTAACATTAAGTCTTGGGGAAAAAAAATAAAAAATAAAATAAAATCAGGAAGCAAAACCAGCCCAAAACAAACAAAACATGCAACCATGACAAAATTTTATGAACAATCTAGGCTTAGAAATTTAAGAAGCTTGGAAGAGGAATAAAATATTCTACTTTTGGATTATCTGGTAGAAAAAACTTCTGTTGTAAGCCGATAGTTGTATTACTTAAGGGTATAGGGAGACACAAACGGGAGCCTAGCTCATTGGGAGAGAGGGTGTTACTGAAAAAGGGAGCACTCATGTACACTTGGCAAGACAGAGTTTGGTTTTTTTTCTGAATGTATGATGGCTCATGACACACGCTTACCATTATCACCTCCACTCATAAAGGTGGAGGCAGTGCTATAGTCTCATCTACACTGTAGAACTAGTACATTGTGGACATTACTCACAGTGAGTAGAGTAACAAAGGAGCTCCTCGTTGATGGGGTCTCCCCCTGAGCCCTGACTGCACCCATGCCCAAAAAAGCTTCCAGAAAGTTCTCGAAAGTGCTTAAAAGGCACTCACTACTTCCCTCCTCTGTAAAGGAACTAAGCTTTTTCAGAATACAAGGCGACGGGTAAAGCACAGACTTATGCTTTTATCCTGCTCTTTTATGGCATTCTTTCTAGAAGACTTAGTAATCTGTCTTTCCTAAGTATCTTAGAGAAACGAGCAAACTGTATCTATGCACCTATTAAAAATTAAAATGTCTACTTGGACATTTTTTTGGCATGAGGGCTGAAGGGTTATTAAATAAATACTTAAATGCTTGACTCCAGAGATTTTAAGAGAAAAGAGTTTAATGAAAAAAATAAGTATACTATATTCATGATCCGAGTATAAACAATAACAAGGACAAGAAATTACCAAGAGAAACCACAGGAACCAGATACTCTTGCAGGGGGGAAAAAATCTGAATGTATGTGGAATATTAAGAATAAGGAATTAACTTAATCAAACATGGTTAATTTCAAATTTTTCATTTTAAGACACATGGGCCCAATTTATAATTGTGTAGTTTCACAAAAGCAATATATTGTCCAGTTTGCAGCCTGTGTAACTTTGGCTTTTGGGCATCTGAGGAAAAAAAGAAAGAAACTACTTTCTTCCTATCGTTATTTCATCCTCTGCGAGCCTTCTCCTCTAATACACCTAACAACATCTATCATTATAATCTATGCCACAGATATGATTAATTCCACCCATAGCTAATGAATGTTTTCTGGTTCTATTTCTTAAGGTAAATGTCCCCCAAACACCATGAAACGAAAGCTATATAAAATACAGATGGACAGACAAAAAAGAGGCAAACTGTGAAAATAGTAAAGAGTTTGTGCAGAACTAGAAACCGGACAGAAATCCACCTTGGTCAGAGGTATGGGGTTAATTTCTCTTCTGAGGCTCAGGTTTCACTGATGGGTCTTTAATGGTTCACCTAAGTTCAAGTGGAGGAGAGTCCTTCTTCTTTGTTAACCGAACATGCCCAGATAGAGCTGCTTCTCTTTCTGATGGTAGCTACTGAGTTCAGACTGTGTTAGCTGGAGATACTTCCGGACGTTAGCATCTTAGAGGAGGATGAAGAAGGCGATTAGAGGCAGACCATAATCGCACCTCGGGGTGGGAGAACACTGTTGACGTACTTCCATTTTTTTTAAGTCATTCTAAGATCTGAATATAGCACAACTATTCTATGCCGGTAGATCTCATTTATATCACTTTGGATTGTTTTTAAATCTCTGTATAGGGCTGGGCTGGTTGCTAATTTTGTAATGAAAGAGAGTTTGAAGAAATAGTTATTGCCATCGCAGAGACGCTAAAGATACCACACGTGGCTAGGGGGCAGTGAATCTATGTAGTCAAGGTAAGAAATGTGAACAAGTAGCTCATGTTTTATATCTTGATTAATTCATAGTAGCTTTCTCATTCAGTTAGTGAGATTTTACTATATTGTTATAACGTTCTGGGGCCACTACTTCTAGCATCTAACAGTTGCTCTAAGCCAGAATGCAAAAAGGGAGACAATTTTCACTGCTGAACCATGAATCCAGGAATGAGTCGGCCATCCTAGACCACCTGCTTCACAATATCCTTTCTGTCTTGGAAACAAACTACCAAGTCTCAGATTCTGCCTCAGTTGGCCTTTTTCTAGGTCATACCTGGGGTTAGCTGAGCTAAAGGATAAATCGATAAAGCAAAACCCAGACCCCAGCTGGAGAGCTGGCAGGAATGAGGATTACCGAGTATATTCATTGGAATCCAGATCCTATTTCCGTCACATCTAGAAACTGAAACTTGAAAAACAGTGCTTTAAAATCTCTGACTGTGGGGAGGAAGGGAGAGCAAATATTTAAACATAACGACTTCTGGAGGATACACAACATTGCTTTCCTGTGGACACAAGAATACAAGAACAGAAGGCCTGTTCATTGTATACTTTTATGCTTTTTGAATTTTGAACTACCTGAATGTATTATCACCGATTCAAAAAACTCAATCAATTTAAAAAGTAAAATAAAACAAAACCCCTTCCACAGCCACCCCTTCAGCAGGACAATTTTCTTTGTCCTTACCACTTCAATCCCCTTCTCTCTCACCTTTTGGCTGCCGACTGACAGCAGCCAGGAGGTAGTGCCGAGCTTGGTCATAGTCCTGTAGATGGAAGAAGGCAACTCCAGCCCGATACAAGGCCTTGGCATTGTCAGGCTGTCGTTCCAGGACTTTCTGACTGTATTCTTTCACCCGTTCGTAGTTTACTGGCTCCATCTGTAGGAGACAGGCTAATGGGGCCAAATGAAAGGAAGAGAGGAGGGAAGAGGGTTTCATTACACTAAATTCTGCTGGTCACCTCAAGGCAGTACCAAATAAAGGTACTTTATCAACACTCACTCATCACAAATATTAAGTGTCTCTCCTGCCCTAGACATTCTTCTAGGCACTGGGGACACAGCAGTGAATAAAGCTTTACATACCTTCAATCTACTTCAGTAACTACCAAATGTAGGCAGGTACTATGTACCTAGTGCTGGGTTAGGTCCAACTATAAAACTGATAAAAACATACTTTAAATTTAAACCTCTTCTTCATTGTGTCTCTTCTACGCAAGGCTCTCTGTCTTGAATCTCCCATTTCCCCATCATTCTCGTACTGCAGCTTTGTTGACAACCGTGGTTGCCATTGTGTGAGGTAATAGCAAGCACTGTGCTGTATGCTCGTTTAATCTTCTCATCCGCCCTATAAAATCTCATCCATTTAATGGATGAAGAAATCGAGACTCGGAGAGGTAAAGTAACTCGTTCAAGATCCCACAGCTTCTAGGTGGAATGAGTAAGAAATTTGAATCAAGGATTCTCTAACTCCAAAATCATCCTCATTCTCAATGATAATATATTATTTCACTATTCCCTTGGATGATTTAGTGGCACCTCAAAATACAAATCTGTTTAGGAGGCAATGCTCAGGCTAATGTTCTGCCTTTTTTATAACTGAGAAATGTATCCCTATTTCATAACTGTGGGAATTAAACAGAGTAGTATTACATCATGGTGCTGAGAAGAACCGAGAATCAGAGCTGATGAAGACATTAAAATGCCTAGGCTGATGTTTGCATCCCTTCTACAACATCCCCACCAAGTGGTCATATGGTTTATATTTAGATATTTCTCCAGATTGGTGGTCAATTACTCCATCAATGTAGCTTCAGTCATTCATTTGACAATTAGTTATGGAGCACTGACCTTGTGCTAGGCAGAACTAGGAGCAGGGAGTAAGAGGCACAAAACAGACATCTTGCTGAGTTAAGAGTTTGCATCCTAGTACCCAAGTAGTAGGAATACACAACAAACAAATAAATGAATTTTTTAAAGTGCTTTGAGAAACACAGAACTGTCCTGGGATAGAGAGTACATGAGGTCAGAGTGCAGCTTGGTTACTCGAGGCTTCTCTAAGAAAGTGAATTTGAGCCAAGATCTGAATGACAAGGGTCATTCAAGGGACAGGGCATTCTAACCTAAGAGATCCTACAGAGCTAAAAACTGGAAATGTACTTTACGAAATCAGGTATGGAGGAGCCAGCTCATGTCCAGCCCTGTAGGTAAGGGTCAGAGTTTGGATTTTTTCCTAAGTATAATGAGATGCCACTGGGAGGTTTAGGCTGTGACATGATTTGGCTTCCTTATCTATAAAATGGGGATAATTATAACTACCTTGCAGAGAATTATTGTGAAATGAGAGATACTATAAATAAACTGCTCAACATGTTATAGGTAGGCAATAAGTGAAAATTGTTAATTCAGTGACTTTTTTTTTTTAAATGTCTACAGCACCTGGTCTTCCTAGGTGGTCTCTCATCTAAGTACTAACCAGGCCTGACCCTGCTTAGCTTCTGAGATCAGACGAGTTCCTGCACGTTCAGGGTGGCATGGCCGTACAGTGAGTCTTTATGGAGCCTCTACCAAGCACCCACAAGCAGAGACTTCACAGATGGCTGAGCCATAGACTCTGCCTTCAAGTCTGCCTAAAGAGTCAAGATATTTAGATACCCATCTCTATAACATCTCGTTTCTTTAATTTGTGGTCAGTTCCCTAATACATAGTCTCTTCTCTAACAGTGTGCAGTATTTTACAGTAAGAATTCTGGATTTAAGAATTGCCCGGGTTCAATTTTAGCTCCAGCACTTAATATCTGTTTGACTGTTTCCTAAAATTTACCTCAAATAATCGCTGTGACACTTAAATGGATTAATATGTGTAAAGGGCTTAAACAGTGTCTGCCCATGGCATTTTGTAAATGTCACCTCAATGAATGCTCCCTGACACACTCTCTTCAAAAGTGAACACTCCCATACCTGTAGCACTCACTATCCCCATTTTCTGCTTACTTTCCCACAGTACTTACCTTCTAATATATTATATATGTTACTTTTTTTGTCATTTGTTTATCTTACTTGAATACATGTTTCATGAGAGCAGGGATCCTCAGCATCTAATAAATAATCGTTCAATTGAAACATCAGCTACTATAATTACTATTATTGTTACTTGATTCTAGCACTGGACACACACTGTAAAAAAGCTAGATTTTTACTAAAGCATAGCCGATGAGTATTGTAGTAAAAAAAAAAAAAATCACTTTTAAACATTACAAAGTGTAAAAACCACTCCTAATATGTTCTATGGCTTCAATATGGACCATTAAAATGTTTTAATATACTTCAAAATTAATTAGCTCTATGGTTATTTTTTCTGCCATAGAACAGACCTAAGAATCTCCTTTCTTTTAGCAGATTAATCCTAGTGGTACTAATTCTTGACAACCATCTCTTCACCAAAGGCCATCTGGGGATAGAAGATACTACCTAAGTTACTATATAGCTGATTTATAGGAAGGAGGAAAATAAGTAAAAGCTATCAGAAGCATCTAATATGAATGGCTTAACAGCTGAAGCACGTGCCCTATTCAGGTATTTTAACTATTTTTAAAAACACAATACCCTCAATTTAAATTCAGTATTTTCTCTATAGCATATAAAATTCCCTAAACCTATCAGCATCACCAGAGAGTCTGTTAGAAAATGCAAATAGTAGGCCCCATCTTCGATCCACTGAATCAGAATCACTGGGGGTGGGGCTCAGGAGTTGTGTTTAACTCTCCAGATGAAGCTTGAGAACTACTGCCCTACAGAAACTCAATTAGAGCCCTATAAATTGGAAATATATTTCAAGTCATGACAGACTAACTAGATGACAGCAGAAAAACACATCAGTGTTTTTTTCCCATGTTCACAGATTTTCATGTGCCTGCCTGGATACCCTACCCACCCTTCAGCCCTGTTCTTACCCGCTAAATTGTTGTAGCAGTCTGTCTGGATGGTGTGCAGTGTGTTTTCTTGTTCAGGTGTGAGAGCCGGACCCTGAGGTCCTAGATTAGGTATCGGGGAGGGAAGACTTGGATCCAGACCCCGCAGCTGAAGTAGAGCTCGATGGTACCTACTCACAGCATCTCGGTACTTCCCTTCCCGGTAACGCTGGTTCCCTTTCTCCTTGTACAGCTGAGCCTCCTGCAGGCGCTTCTCCATAACTCTGTCGCCCATTACTCTTGTGGAACTGGGAAGTGAAAGAGCAACTGAAGCTCTGGAGATGGGAGTTAAATTACTGATTTTGATAGCCGACTTAAGAAGGCAGGAAATTACCCTTCTCCAGGAGGCCCTCCGGGGAATGAGCTTTGCTTGTTTCTACAACAGCCTCTTCCTCTCCACTCTGCACTATTTTTCGATCTCTAGACGTGCAGGGAAGTAATCAGGGAGAGGATGAGACTAGTAAAGCCAGAGAAGTGATTTTTCTAAAGAGGCGATTCCAGGGTAAGGAGACCCCTAAAAAGCAAAGGCCGCACTAAGGAATTCTAGCAGGCGTGCGAATGCCGGCGGAATTTGCTTCCCCCTTTCTTTTGGACACACCCCCCTGACCTGGAAGTGGAAGGAAGTAGGCGGGGACACTGCTCAGAAAAGTCCCAAAAGATTGCTTCCATCCTAGCTCTTTATTCGCACGTATTCAACAAGCATTTGTGGACGTCTGTGCCAAAAGCCGGGGAACCGAGGTGAATGTGACCTGTGCACCACAACCCACAGGCCGAGACTGACCGGCCGCAGAGCTGCTCAGTTGCAAGTCCTTCAAAGCCCTGCAGTCAGTCCCTTGCCCTCTGCAGATGCCCAAGCCCGGAAGTCTCCCACTGGGCTTCGGTTTACGGGTGGGAGCATCCAGATGACAGGTTCAGGTCTCCAGACCGTTTGTTGTTTAAAGGGTCGCGCGCCTTGCGCCGCGCCGCCCAATCAGAAGCAGCCCCAGAAAAGTAATCCCGCAGAAACGGCCCCGTCTCTCCAGCATCCCCTGCGAACCAACCCGGAAAAAAATAAAATGAAATCCCCTTGCAGTTTCGCCAATTGGAAAAATCCGGACAATCACAGACGACCAATCAGAATTGCAAATGACGATTCAAGTTGGCCAATAAAGGAGCTAAAAGGCGAGATTGGCGCGTCTGCTGCTGGGTAGAAGTTGAGGGATAGGCGGAGGAAGGAGGGCTCAGGGGTTGCTGTGTTCCTTGGTTTTAGAGAGCCCTTTAAGGGTTTACTAACTAGAAAGGCAATTACTAGTAGGCTTTCATGTTGCAACAGCTTCCCCTTTGGCTTTTTTTTTGTTTTTACTCTCGAGAAATTGCTGCGCGTATAGACAGTAGGAAAGAAAAATTAGTGAGCAAGCCCCAAGACGACACCGCGATCGGAAGTCCGACGGGAGTGAGGGTGGTGACGGGGTGGAAGGGGCATGTGGGAAGGGAGCTCCGGGCGGCTGCGCAGTCCCCGGGTGGAAGTACGAAAAGACGGCGCGCACACGCCTCCGTGCTACGAGGCACTTGAGCCACAGCCAGCTTTCCTCGCCTCCGGCTCCGGTGCGCCTGCGCGGTGAAATCACCGGTGGCGATTGGCCCAGGGCGTGAGAGGGGGGCGGGAGGTCCGGGGAGGGAAGTCCGTCGTCCTCGGCGCGCGCCCGTCCGCGGCAGGGGAACCGAGGGAGCAGGAAGGGAAACTACCCCGCTGCGTCGTTTTGGGCTCCCGGGGCTGAAAGGGGGAGGGGAGCAGGAGAGAACCAAACACGACGTAGCGGAGGCTGCGCGCGGCCCTCGCCGCCCGAGTGCGTCCGTGCGTGCGCTCGCTCGCGCGGGCTCAGTGCTGGCGCGTGAAGTGGAGGCGGGCGGCGGCGGCGCCTGCGCGGTCGGGCTCGGTCGACGGTTCGCAGGGGAGGAGGCGGCGGGAGGCGGAGGAGGCGGCGGCGGCGATGGAGGTGAAGCGGCTGAAAGTGACCGAGCTGCGGTCGGAGCTGCAGCGGCGGGGCCTGGACTCGCGCGGCCTCAAGGTGGATCTGGCGCAGCGGCTACAGGAGGCGCTGGACGCCGAGATGCTCGAGGACGAGGCCGGCGGTGGCGGGGCCGGGCCCGGCGGGGCCTGCAAGGCGGAGCCTCGGCCTGTGGCCGCGTCGGGCGGCGGCCCGGGCGGGGACGAGGAGGACGACGAAGAGGAGGAGGAGGACGAGGAGGCGCTGCTTGAGGACGAGGACGAAGAGCCACCCCCTGCCCAGGCCTCGGGCCTGGCCGCGCAGCCGCTGCCGGAGCTGCCGGAGCTGCCGGAGCCCCCGGAGACCGCGGCCACGGAGACCGCGGCCGAGCCCGATGCTTCCGAGAAGCCGGAGGAGGAGGCCACGGCCGAGTCAGGTGGGGTAAATGGTGGCGAAGAGCAGGGCACCGGCAAGGCGGAGGAAGACGAGCCGGAGGAGCGGAGCGGGGACGAGACGCCGGTATCCGAGGCGCAGGGTGACAAGGCCGCAGAGGAACAGGGTGAGGAGTTGGCAGCCGAGCCCGGCTCCAACCTGCTGGGTGCGCCCCTGTCCCAGCACCGAGCCCTGCACCGCAGGGTCTGATCGATCTCTTGCTCTCACTTGCCCGAAAGTGCCTCATTCCTACCATTTGGTGGGGTTCCCCAGGGGAGGTGGCTTTCATTCTCTACCCACCTTTCTAGGAGGCTTGGCTGCCTCCGGTGGCCCCACTCTCTGCAGGAGGGAGATTCCTGCTTAACTTAGTTAGTTGGTGGTAGTGGATGGAAGTGAGCAGTTGTGCATGCGAACTACTCGTGAGCTACCTGTGGAACAGCCTCCCACTGTGCTGGTTATCTTTTCCTAAACCAAGAATGCATAAAGAAATTGTTGATTCCAGTGACAGCCAGACCAGACCCAGTTTTGGAGGCTTTGGCCTTTGGGCTACCCGACTGTTGACTTTTTTCGCCATAAAAATATTAAGCAGTAAACTAAATTCGTCAAAGTTCGCTTCATCAAAAACATATTGCTAGAGTTTGAGCCACAGAGAATTTGACGATCTAACCTTGCTCCCGTGTTAGCAACAGGGGACAGCCTGTGGTGTAACAGTGTCGAGTTTAATAGTTAACTAGTAAAGAGAAAGTCTGCATTTAGAATAAGTCAGATAATTTGGCTAGGAGTTATACCTTGCTTGTATTGTTATGATTGAAATGAATCTTTCCACTGAGTTGATGGGTGGGCACATTGTAAATTTGCTGTACCGTAGCTGGCCTTTTATATTTCAGGTCTCTGATTAATTGAAATGATTGAGGTCCGTTTAGCAACCTTGTGAAAGAGTGTAGAGTCGCCCCAGGGAGTTAGTAACCTTTCTCTCTTTGAAGTGATTGGATGGGTAGAGCTGATCCATAACTGTCAGAGTAAGGAGGAAAAGGAAACCTGCTTCCAAGGCTTACTATGAAGTGAGTTGCCTTAGTTCTTTGTATAATACATTTTTCAGGCTGCTACTTAGTATCGTGGTATAATTGGAAGCCATTCTACAGTAGTCACATGCAACTTGAAGATTGTTTGTCCTATGTACTGGAACAGAAATCCCATTACATAACCTTTGACTTTATGTGTATCCCAAATAGCAGATAAAAAAGGTTGAAGGATAAAAAAACTGCCTTAAATTATTATTTAAAACCTCAGTATTACAAACTACAAAAGCTTCAGGAAAAAGTTTTTTTCCTTTTGTAAAGAATGTTGCTAAATATATGACAACACCTTTCTGCCCTAAATTTTGTGCAGTAAAGATGCAGCATTATTTATGGGTTTCTTGTGACTTAATGGTTTGCTCTTGTAACTTTCAGTAAAATCCATGATAAAAATACAACTCTGTATTGTGCACCAGAGTCCACCTGCAAAATAAATAAAGCTGTGGGTCGCTCTGCATTTTAAAGCTGGCAAGGCAAACTCTTAAAAAAAAAAAAAAAATTGAGGCTTCTGTATCAGGAAGCTGTGGGAAAGTGTTGGGAAATATGTTTTGTGTCTAAAACTTAAATCCAGATCTGACAATCAAGAATCAAAATTGAATTGACGTGTGAAGTTAAAAATAAAAAAAAAAAGACTTAGGGAATATATTTTTTATGTTGTGTTGGAAAAATCTGCAAGTTTGACCTTATTTAAGCAAGTAAATTTAGAATGCAATAATTGTCCAATTTTTATCTGTTTGTAATTAGCCCATAGTGTTCTTCTCCCCCCCAACCCCCCAAATAAAATCCCAGCCAATGACAGGATGGCGATCTTTGGAAATAAAACATTCTGTGGATGCAGGGGAGTAACTTGGCTATTTCGATTACAGAGCTACTCAGATTCCCCTTTAGTTTCTGTTGGTTCTGAGCTTATGCTGCAGTCCAGTGTGAAAACTGCTGATTTTCTTTCCCTCCTTTTTTAGGAGATGACCAAGATAGTGAAAAATCAAAACCAGCAGGCTCAGATGGTGAGCGGCGGGGGGTAAAGAGACAGCGGGATGAGAAGGATGAACATGGCCGAGCTTACTATGAATTCCGAGAGGAGGCTTACCACAGCCGGTGAGGGAAACAGTCCCTTTCATTGAAGGGAGTGTCTGCTCTGATTTTGGTATACCCCGTGTTGATTGGAGAGTCTGCAAAGAGGGGTGGATTAAAAATGGAATAGGTTTTTATAGGTGTAAGTTGTAGATTGAATCGACCCTGGAAGCTCCCGTTGCCCTTTACTTACTTGTTGAAAGAACCTGTCTGCTGGAATTACATATTCGCTGATAGTTAAAATGGATAAGATGTCATGCAGACACCCCTGGAAGAAGAGGCTTCGGTTATATTGTATTTGCTTTTCTCTTCCTGTGTAGCTCAAAGTCTCCACCACCCCCTGAAGAAGAGGCAAAAGATGAGGAAGAAGATCAAACTCTTGTGAACCTGGACACGTGTATGTATAAGACAGACAGGTTGGGGTTTTAACCAATCGGAAGTGATTTTGGAGATTAAAACTTCACGACCTGCAACAGTTAAGAGATGTAGCACATGGGAGACTTTGTATCCATTCTTGAATACTGGGTATATTTGTGTCTCTTGGTGGCTTTCAAGTGTCCGGCATTGGAGTAAACAGATCGTTTCTTTCTTAACAGATACCTCTGATCTCCATTTCCAAGTGAGCAAAGACCGCTATGGAGGGCAGCCACTTTTCTCAGAGAAGTTCCCCACCCTGTGGTCTGGGGCAAGGAGTACCTATGGAGTGACAAAGGGAAAAGTCTGCTTTGAGGCCAAGGTAGCATGCACAGCTCATAAAACCATTCATTGATTAAATTATTCATTTTACTACTATGTGCCAAACTGTTGCCCACCAGTATTTTATTAGAGTAGAAAAAGGCACCATGCTTTAATAACAAGTTGACCTCCTGTAACCAAGAAATTTCCCCGCGGCATTGGTTTAAGTTCATTGATAATTGTTCTAATGTTGAGTTTTGATAGTTGTCAGTTTCAATTTATGTAAAAGTCTTGTCTTCTTTGCTTCTGAGTTGAGCAGAGTATCTTAGAGTTCCTTTTCTGATTTGGCCAGGTAACCCAGAATCTCCCAATGAAAGAAGGCTGCACAGAAGTTTCTCTCCTTCGAGTTGGATGGTCTGTTGATTTTTCTCATCCACAGCTTGGTAAAGTTATTTAACTTAAATCATTAGTGTTTGCTACCATATTGCTTACTCCATAGGAATTTGGGGTATAGGTGACTAATTTGTTGACTGTTGTAGGTGAGGATGAATTCTCTTATGGTTTTGATGGACGAGGACTCAAGGCAGAGAATGGGCAGTTTGAAGAATTTGGCCAGACTTTTGGGGAAAATGATGTCATTGGCTGCTTTGCTGTAAGTGCCCCTAAAAGTTGTGGATTTGTAGCAAAAATGGGTAGAGGGCACTGGGAATTCAGTTTGCTTCTCATCAGCTGCTACCTTTTATGCATTTGATACATTACTCGCTTAGTTCGTTGTGCAGTAGCCTATGAGGCTTTTTTTTTAAAGGGGTAAATTGTAAGATTTAATCACCCTCAAATTCTGTAAGCTCATAACTGCCGTTGTCTTTTGTCACTGTAGAATTTTGAGGCTGAAGAAGTAGAACTTTCCTTTTCTAAGAATGGAGAAGAGCTCGGTGTGGCATTCCGGATCAACAAGGGATCCCTGGCAGACCGGGCCCTCCTACCCCATGTCCTCTGCAAAAATTGTGTTGTAGAATTAAATTTTGGTCAGAAGGAGGAGCCCTTCTTCCCACCACCAGAAGAGTTTGTGTTCATCCATGCTGTGCCTGTGGAGGAGCGTGTGCGCACTGCAGTCCCTCCCAAGACCATAGAGGAGTGTGAGGTAGGCCACACCATGCGCAAGAGGCTTGGTGCTCATGCTTCGGAATGGCTGGCGGGTAGCTTTTCTTAACGCTTTACTGAACTGGGGCAGGGGAGGAAGTTATTAAATTGCGCTTTCTAAACATGACTTTCACTAATGTTTCATAGTATTCCTGATTCTATTTACTTGCAGGTGATTCTGATGGTTGGACTTCCTGGATCTGGAAAGACCCAGTGGGCACTGAAATATGCAAAGGAAAACCCTGAGAAAAGATACAATGTCCTGGGAGCTGAGACTGTCCTCAATCAAATGAGGGTGAGTTGCTGGGGGAGATGAGTCAGCTGTTGTGTTTGCTCTGAAGTACCAAGAAACTCCTGTAACCTTTTCCAAGTGGAGTTGGAGTGAGTTAGTCTTTCAAGTGTCTTGAGAACAAGGATCCCACAAATAGAGAAGTGAGTTCTTTTCAATGTGTGTTAAAAGGAGATTTTTTTTCTTTGCTGTGTTGTCGTATTTCTGAAAGCTGATAAAATCTGGAATGTATCCAGATTAAGACTGGAAATGACTCCTGCAGGAAATGGAGATTTATGGCACTGAGGAATAGGAATGAACTGATGTGGTAGCTTTGGTGGCATTTAAAGAGGTGATGTTTACCTGTGCTTCTTTAACTTGCCACATAACTTCTTGTGTTTCTCTTTGTTTCCTCTCAAACTCATCAGATGAAGGGGCTTGAGGAGCCAGAAATGGACCCCAAAAGCCGAGACCTTTTAGTTCAGCAAGCCTCCCAGTGCCTTAGTAAACTGGTCCAGATTGCTTCTCGGACAAAGAGGAACTTCATTCTTGATCAGGTATTTTTCAGACATTCAGAAGAACCCCAGTTTTACAGAAGCTCTAAAGATGAAAAATTTAGCATCCATTTAATTTGACAAAATTGCTTAAAGTCAGAGTGGGGTGCATTTGTAGAGAGAGACCAAATTAAGAAACAGAGCAATTTACCTACTTACGACCAAGTGGTCGTATGTTGTAGATGTAATACTTTTTCAACCAGAGGTAACTGTTACTAGTTTTTTATCAGAGAATATATGGACCCAGACTATAAAACACTTATTAGAGACAATGGAAAGAGTGTTGGAGCTCCTTTGGACTCCCGGCTCCACCACTTACTAGGTTTGTAACCTTGGACCAGTCTTGACCTCTTTGTGCCTCAGTTTTCCTGGTGTTCAAAACCCAGTAACATCTGTCATGTAGAGTTTGCAGAATTAAAGAAGATTGCATATGTAAGACATCTAATCTGGTGCCTCATTTGTAAAAGATGCTTAATAAGTGTTTTGGTTGAATTTGAGTGATAATTTTTATTCTTAAAATGTCTGTTGTTCTTTCTAGTGTAATGTCTATAACTCTGGCCAACGGCGGAAATTATTGCTGTTCAAGACTTTCTCTCGGAAAGTGGTGGTGGTCGTTCCTAATGAGGAAGATTGGAAGAAGAGGCTAGAGTTGAGGAAGGAAGTGGAGGGAGATGATGTGCCTGAGTCTATAATGCTGGAGATGAAAGGTGGGCTAAAATTATACGAGTTAGGGATCCTGTTCTTGGTCAGCACACACCTTACTTAGTAGGGCCTTTTAGAACCTGGAGTAATTCTCCATATCTAAAATGTAAATCTGGAGAGAAAATTAATGGGTGTGAGCACTTGTAGATAAATGAATAAGCAGAGTGAATGGAAAAGCGGTAACCCCGTGGCTCATTCTGGATATGATACAATAAGGGAAATAGTGATAATTAAAACTCAAGGTAGAGGCTTCGTTAACTCAGTTATTCATTTAGTAAATACTTAAGTAGTGTCTGCTATTTGTTCAGACGTTGGGAAATGCTGACTGTAACAAAGCTCTGCTTTATTGAATTTATTTTATTTGGGGGGAATATTATGATTCAAATTAAAATATAATAGTTGGACTGAATGATCTCATTGGTATATCTTGATTTCTGATATCATATTAGGCTTGTTTTTTGTTTCGCTGTTTGTTTTGGTTTTTGGTAAGTGCCTGAAATCCTTAATGTAATACAAAGCCTAATAGTAAGGTCTGCATAAGGCAGAATTACCTGTCTTGGTTGATCTTGCTTCCTGCTGTTCCCTTCAGAGTTTGATTTTTCCCCTTTCTGCCTTCCGCTCCTAGCATCCTACCTGCCTTATCAACTACTGGTTCTTTGAATTCCGATAATGGCCAAGGATGGTTGCTGGTTACACATCCAAGAGCCAGAGTGTCCGAGTTTACTCGAGTGAATGAACTGTACCAGTCAATGACTGAAACTCAGATACCCAGAGGAATTTAGTTCAGTTTTATAAAAATGAGCGTTAACTGTATTCATCTAAGAATTAAGAGAACCCCCACTGAGCTGAATTCCACTGGGACTCAGCCTCTGAACTTGATTTCTAGAGACTAGCAAGTGTGCTGGCCCATCATGTACAGGTGATGAATGAGACCCCGTGTGCTCTTGTTTCCTGTCCTCCTTGTAGAGATGAGTAAGTGCTTTTCGGCATGGGTCAGTTTCTTATCAGTCTCTTTTAAAAGTGTATTTCTTAGCATCTTATCTCAGCAACACCAAAACTTTCTCAGTTACTTTTAGCCTCTGACTACCTGCTTCTGTCCTGATAAGAAACCTTAACCCAGCTCACACTTAATTTATTATGGATCACTTGAGAACTTGTGAATCTACAGTTTGCAGATAGCCCTTTGCCTGGGGCTGTTAGAATTTAAGGAAAACTATGGTAAAGTATCAGTGTGTGTTTGTGCATTAGTAGAGGAGGCTTAGAAAATCTTGTTTTTCCTGTAATAAGAGTTTTTATAATGAGATCTTACTCATCTATGCACTTTTCAGGCCCACAAGCTTTTCTCTTACTCTTATAGCCAACTTCTCTCTGCCTGAAAAATGCGACTATATGGATGAGGTGACATACGGAGAGCTGGAGAAGGACGAAGCTCAGCCCCTTGTCACTAAGTACAAGGAGGAGGCAAGGAAGCTGCTGCCCCCCTCCGAGAAGCGGACAAACCGCCGAAACAATCGCAACAAGCGCAACCGGCAGAACCGAAGCCGAGGCCAAGGCTACGGTGAGTCCTGGGGCCTGCCAGCCCCCAGCTGCAGCCTGCGCTTCACTGAGCAGGATCCGCAAGGAAGCCAAGTCAAGTCACTGACAGTTAGGAATAAGGAAATCACTTCCTTGTGAAGCTTATTTCTTCCCGTGTCCTTTACCTCCAGTTTTTTCTGCTTTTTCCATAATCCTTCAACACAGGGTATTTTTCCACAGAAACATTTATTGCCGTGAAAAGCAATGCTTGAGCCTTCTCATGTGTCTAGTTTCCATTTTTATATGTGGCTTCCCCACTCCACTGTTGCCGTGTATTTGAAGGATTTGTGCAGTGAAATTGGATCTTCATTTTAAGTTTTTTTACTGCTTTGTCCAGCGAGTCAACCCTGCTGTATAGACCAGAAAGTGAATGCGTTATTTAGTAATTTGGGGGTCACGAAGTCATTTAGGCTACTACTGGAATTAATTTCCTCCTGAATGTCTAATTTGTCAGTTAATCCTCCAGTGTGCACTCACTGCCCTTTAACAGTTGTGTGTGTGTGTGTGCGCGCGCGTGTGCGTGGGCGCGCGCGCGTTAGGGTAAATCAATAAGATGTTTGCCTGCCTGCTCTCTGCTAGGCCCTGGGAATACCAACCATTCCCACCCTGGAGGAGCTTTTTATTTAGACTTTGTTTAATTTGTCTAAAATGACGGATCTGAGTTATGTGACATCAGCGATCCCTTCCAGGGCCAAAAGTCTTTCATTCTATGAATGGCAGTTTTTACTCATGTTTCTAACTCTGCCATGTATTCTTTTGCCATCTTAAATGTTTTGCAGACGTTGGGGAGCTTAAAAGCGAGGTGGCTTGGTTTTCTAGTGTTTATTCCTCTGCCCTCTCCCCTCAGACTTTTTAAAAGGTCCTGGCTGGTGCCTTAATTACCATTGTGTGAGCCTGACGGAAGCAGGCCCCCTATTGCCCCAGAATTGCCTTTGGCTCCGACTTTTTGATTTCCACTGAGACGTGGAGCCAGGACCCCACGCCAGCTTCTGAGCGCGGTCTCCATTTCTCTTCCAGTGGGCGGGCAGCGCCGTGGCTACGACAACCGGGCCTACGGGCAGCAGTACTGGGGGCAGTCTGGAAACAGAGGGGTGAGTGCAGCTCTCCTTCTGCTCCTCCCTCTGGGCCGTGCTAACCATTCCTATTGGCTTGGGGGAGCAGAGTGGTTTGGGCTGTTTTCTCAGGGCTTAGGGTTCTGCCCAGTTAGTGTTCCTCTGGAAGAATTTATCCCGAGAAGATGAAGCCTGTCATCATGTCAAGCTGAGATGTGTCTCATTTAAGACGGGGACAGCAGTGGATCGTGATGCTGGAGACCCATGAATCTTCACTCCTCTTCTTTCTCCTTTCTCAGGGTTACCGTAATTTCTACGATCGATACAGGGGAGACTATGATCGATTCTACAACCGAGATTATGAGTACAACAGATACAGAGACTATTACAGACAGTACAATCGGGATGTAAGTATCTGCTGGGGATAGAGGGTGAAGGGGGCAGGACCGGAGGAATGAGTGTCATGCCTCTTCGTCCTCACAGCTCTGGCTCCAAGTGATGGGGTTTCCCCTCTCTTCTAGTGGCAGAATTACTACTACCACCACCCCCAGGACAGAGACCGATACTACAGGAACTACTACGGTTACCACGGGTATCGGTGAAGCCCCTGCCTTTGTCACCTGTCAGCCATGAAGCTGAATCTCTGGGGGTGCCAGGCACCCCCCAAAACACAACCAAGGAAAACAGGGGCTGTCCCGGGGCGGGGTGGGGCTGAGCTGCTGGTGAGGGAGGGGCGGTGGGGGGGAGGGTGCGCAAGCAGGGGTGGGGGAGGGGGGAGGTGGAAACAAACAACAAAACTGTACATTTTTTTTAAAGTTTGTTGAAAAAATATTGTCTTATTCTATAAAACATTTCAAACCTAGTTAGATATTTGTAATCAAAAAACATTTGCGCAGAAAGCAGCACTTAGGGCTGCCTGTCCTATACCCTACCGCTGGACAGGAAAAGAACTGAAAATGTCACCCTTCTGACATGCTAAGGCAGCTGGACTGGCAGCCAAGTAAGGGAGAGTGACGAGGTGGCGCAGAGAGGGTGGGGAAGCGTGCGAGGGCACTCTCCGTGGCAGGCAGGAGTGGGGACAGAGGGAGAGCTTGTGACTGGGGCAGTGAAAATAAATGATGGGCTCTTATCAATCACTCGCACCAACTAACCGTTTGTATTTTCTTTACCGACCTTTCCCTCTTGGGATATCTGGTCTGGTGGGCTGGGAGGCCAGAGCGTCCCTGTCTCCACTGTCCCGTGCCTTCGTGCTGTTTGCTTGGGGCGTGGGGACTACCGATTGGATGGTTCTGTTATCTAGGATTCCCAGGCCAAGGAGATGGGGGGGACCATGCTTGTTTGCAGAGCAGAATAGCTTGTACCCGCTGTGCACCTATTAATGAATTTTCTTAAAATACTTTGGGGAGAATGGGGTTGCAGCCCTCAGCTGAAGATTGTGACCGCCAGTCTCTCCTCTCTGTCTTCCAAGGTTGAGACGGGCGTGATGTCTCTGAAATCATCTCTGTTAGGGTATCTGTCCTCGTAGTGCGAGAGAAGGAACGTTTCTCAGGGTTTCAGCTCACACAGAAACGAAGCAGGATTCTTCACTGCAGCAGGATATGTATATAGGTGAATCCTGTGGTATGGGCTACCAGGCCCAGGTGCTGAGAATAGCAACTATTTTATACAGTGTGGAGGGCGCAAGCCCTGCTGGTTTTTTTGATACACAGGTAGAGAGTAAAAAGGGGGGTGGGGGTGGGAGGCAGCTCAGTGGGGCTGCTGCAACTTGGGAAGAGCGTGAATGTGAGTGTGTGTAACGTGTGCCTGAGGGAGCACCCCTTCCCAGCTTCTTGAAACAAGATTCCTCCTGGGGTGCTTTCCCTGCGTGTCCCCAGAGAGGCCTCTAGCCAAGGGACTTTAGTTGGGATGGTTTTCGTTTGTAACTTTACCAACACCCTTCTAGTTGTTAACAAACAGCTTCAGGTGGCTGGGTGGCTGGGTTCAAGAATATGGGTGGGATGTGGGAATGCTCTTTCAATATTTGGCTTCAGTTTTAACTCATCTTCCCACTTAGCAAAACACCACCTGCAGCAGCACTTCCTGGCGAGGGAGAACCCTGGGTTGTGCTACTTGAAAATGCTTTACTTCCATTTCCTCACCTGGGCAAAGTTCTCTGTTTGAAATCGTGTGCTGAGATGTGGTCTTCTCTCCCTCTCCCACTGTTAATGCCACGCAGCCCTTCTTGGTGTGCAGCCCCTCCTCCTGGCCCTGCAGGTGCCCCTGTCTGTGACACGCCCTTCTGCCCCACAAGAACCTCTGACCCTGAGGCCAGAGTGGGGTGGGGCTCGTAGAAAATAAGTTTGCTTGCTCATAATGATGTCTTCTCTCTGGGCGCCTGATTTCTTGTGGTGCCGTTAAATGGGTTGTGTGTGGCAGTGGGTGAAGCGATAGCATGAACTTTTCTGTAACCCACTACTTTTTATTATTATTAAGGGAGTTTTTGAGAAAGCTTTGCTCGTAGTGTCCGGGCAAAGTGATAAAAACTGGAGCCCCCAAAATTTCCCATAGGGCAAGATTATGTGGTAGAAAATTGAATTTGAGGCAGAAGCTGCCACCCCCTTTCAAATGTTTAGTTCTCCAGGGAGTGGTATAGACTTTATAGTCTATGACGTGGTTTGGGGATGCTAGGCCCTCGGGGCCGGGGGACAAACCTAATGCCACTTTGGGTTGGGGGGAGGTTAGGGGTGGCACTTGCCGTTAATTTTTGACACTAGAAAGTTCTTTTATTTTTTAAAGCTGTTTTTCTAGGTGGGTGGAGAACGAAACTGCCACGTCCTTGTCGGTTTAGTCCAAGATCATAAACCAAGATCACTCACAACAACAGTAGATATCTGGATTTTGTTTCTGTCTGTCTTTTTTATTATGAAAAAAACAATGTTAAGGGGGCAAACGCGGATTAACAGGAGGGATCCCTAGCCTTGTTTTCCTTAGAAGACTCGTTTAGTGTTTTATCAGACGTCTGTTGTAGTTGTAGATGGAAAAGCTTGTGAGAAAAACAAACACCACGTGGAGCCTGTGAATGTTTTTTGCACAACCTGTAAAGCATTCTTGGAAGTGGCCAGTAAAAAAGGGTTTTACCATTTAAAAAAAAAAATGTAACTGTGTCATTGTTTACATCTGTAACTTTTTCTTCCCCTGTTCTCATTACAACATTCTGGCAAAAATGTAGGCACAGTAGCTTCCAGTTTTAGAATAAATAACCATTTGGATTGAATTTACCCTATCTCCTGTGGCTGCACTGACTGGGTTGTAGTGTCTCATCTGGGGGTTTATTTATTTACTTTTGATGCTGCTTCCTCAAGTTGCACTGGGTCCAACCAAGGGGGCTTTGCTCTTGCACGGCTGTTATTCCCTCTTTTCCTACCACGACTTCACTTGGGAGTGAGCCATACCTTCTCTCGGGGGGTCGTTGGCCTACTTGGTTAAGATTGCTTATGCTAAAAGCTTGAGCCATTGGAATAGAAAAAGTCATGACCTTTTTGACAAAAACCAGTTGGATGCTTGAAGTGAAATGTAACATTCCACTTAGGAGCCAAATAAGTTCGTTCGTGAGTAATTACCATTTAGGAGGAGAAAGTCTACTCATTCAATAGAGGATATTTGATGGGGGCTATTTCCTAGTGAATTTTGAGAATGAGGAGGTAACTTTTAACAAAAGCACTGTTGCATTGCTGGCACTGAACTGATCCTAATTGTAATTTCTAATAAATGGTCAGGGAATTACTGAGGCTGGGGTGCCACAGACTATTGGCAGTCCACTGTTTTGAAGCAATAGCGATATAGATCTAGAAACTGCTCCAGCTTCTCTCTCTACATGACACAGATTCATACCCCAGTGGCTTACAGCTTTGTACCCTAAAGGCTATCCTTGATTTCAGTGTCTGCCCATTCTCTGGAATATTTAAAGGTACTCAGTATTAGAGCTAATTAATCATTTTTAATGGTTAGTTATAGCTTGTGCCTTGTCTCTAGTAATCTCTTAAGTCCCCTTTTTCCTCAAACTAGGAGAGGGCTGCAGCCATTCGCCCCTAATCTCATGAGTACAAAAATTGAGTGTGCAGGAAAATGAAGCAAAGGCTATTTTTTTAAATATCAAAATTACATTTATTGAGCACTTCTGGCTTTTTACAAAGTCTGAGCTGATGTGAAAATTTTTACTTCTCTGGAATTCCAACCACTTTGATGCAGTAAGAAGAGAAAGGTTCTAAGTGTCCACTGTGCCTTACTGGCCATTTAAGCAGGTAGAGCATGATCCATTCATTAGGCCAGCCATGTGCCAGACTGTCAGGATGCAGAGATCTTCAGGGAGCACCTAGGAGAAACTTAAGCAGGCTCCTGAACAGACAGAGGGTAGGTCCCCACTTCAGGAGGGCAACCTGGTTACTTTTCCTGTTCTCTGTATTCCTCTCCCCTCACTGTCTTCCTGTATGAAGTGTGGGGAAGCTGGGGGTGATGTGCTATCCCTAAATACAGGTCACTCGCCTATTACTAGAGGCAGCCTCCCACCCTCCTCCCAAGTGTATCCCAGGCACAAAACATGAGCTGGCTTAGGCTACCCCCGGGAAGGACGTGTCCTTGAATTTAGGACATAATGACAGACCATGAGGGGCAGACATCATGGGACTGTTAACTTTCCCTGCCTCGGCCCTGGTCCCACCTCAGTATATTAACTCTTGGAAGGAAAAGGCTTCTAGAAAGGCATTCTGGGGCTTATACTAGTCAAGTTTGAGTCCCTTGACTAGTATAAGCCCCAGAATGCCTTTCTAGAAGGGCGCTCGTGAGACATGAACTCAGGTTTGGCCACTGGCCAGGCAGCATGTTGGACCACTACAAGGGGTGGTAGGCACATTGGGGGCGGGGACATTGCTCCTTGGCAGGTGTGACAGAGTGGGCCTGAGGGGGAAATGGGGGCTAAGCAAGCCCAGTTTCCCTAGGAAATAATTTTAGCCTTATCCACCTCCTAGGGAGACCCGGAGGTAACCAGGGAATGAGGCGGAATATTGAGGCGCACTCTTCTGTTTCCGCTCCAAAGGGAGCCTCTATCTGCCAAGCTATAGAAACCTAGATTGCCTCGCAAGGTCCACGCGACCAGAGCCGGCTACGCAGTGCTTGCTGGAGTCCCCCTGTCCCATGATCCTTGGCTATAGCCTCCCGTGTGCCTTCAGCTGGATCCGGGGGACATCAGCTTCCAGACTTTGGGGTGGGTAAAAGTGAGTATCGAGTTGGCAAGGGCAGGGGCAGCCATTTTAATACCAGAAGAACACAAGAGGGGACCATATTGAGGATTCTGGATGCCTGGGGCCGCCATTTTAAGAATGGGGCTGGCGACGAAGCCGTGTACGGTGAAACGTAGTGACGTAGGCCGCCATATTGGCTCGGTTCCCATGGCGGCGGCCATCTTGGGAAGGGACCCGCTGTGGGCGCGGCCATCTTAGATGTAAAACCGTCCTCCTCGTAGGAACTGGAACAAGACTCCTCCCTTCCGTTATTGGGTTCCTCCTGTCTGTGTCTGCAATTCCCTGAACGCTCCTTCAATCTGCCCCATTCGGTCTGTTTTCAGTTTCACTTGCCTTCATTGTTCATTGCGTGTGTGCGCGCGCGCGCACGTTCCAGCCTCTGAGGGTCTGTTGTGACGTAATTCTTCCACTTGAGACGCTGTCTCGCGCCTTCCATCTCCCCGCCCCCAAACCCACCGATCTCCGATCCTAGACAGTATCTAACCTGCTTTGACTTGTCCTGTACCCTGAGTATGGGAAGACTTTCAACTGCCGCCGCCACCCCCACATCCATTGATTGATGATCCTCTCCCCCAAGAACGCTAACACAGGAGCTGTCCTCTGAGACTCTGGATGACTTTATTCTTCAAATGGCTTTACCCTTCCAATAGCTCCAGGTGAGACTGAGAGCAAGCACCCGGCCCATCCCTCTCACCATTGTCTGAGCGGGTCACAGAGGGAAGGGGGCAGGATGCTCTCAGAGTCTGATGGCCCTTCTGTGAGTGGAGCAAAGGGTTCCCCGAGTCGGGGTGCCTGGGGTTAGCCACAGTGGGCGAGGAAACAGAGTCGAAAGATAGGTGAGGGAGGGCCTTGTGCTTCAGATAACCTCACAGGGTTGGGCAAGGGCTAGGAGGGGGATGCAGGGACCTTCGGGGACTGACGACAATTACTGAGCTAAGGAAGGGCCCAGGAGAGGGAAAGGTGAGTTGTGAGGAGGGACAGAATAGCTCAGAGGAGTGCACAGAAGAACTTCTTCTCCCGGAAGGGATTCTCCGAAGTGGGCACAGGGGTGATGAGGGGATCCTCACAGGCGTGGGCATCACAGTAAGTCATCAGGTCTGCTGCTGCCTTGGACACCTGGGGCACAGCCAGGAGGGGAATTGTTAGCCAGAACCCCTGACAAGGACTGGAGCCTCTCTTCCCAAATGGGTTATCTTTTACCCTCTCTAAGGTGCCTTCGGGCAGTCTTCTCTGCCCTCATCTCCCACCCAGGCCTGGGGAGACCTCTCCTTACATAGCCCAAACTCCCCTGCTCTCAGGGAGTCCAGGGAAAAAAGCATCTCTTATCCTGAGGTTTGGGAACCTACAGCACAGCCCAGCCAACTCATGAGACCCAGAGTTCCACCCACCTTTATCCGGCACAAGCTGGCCTCAATCTTAAGCTGCTCCACCATCTTGCGGGCTTGGCCAATACTCATAGTGCTGTTTACAGGGGTCTCCCCTTTCATCCTAGAGAAAAGAGAGGTTCAGCTCAGCAGGATAAGGGGCTCTGCACAATCTCAACGGTAGGTGCCCCTCTGTGCTCCTCACCAACATTTACAAGGTTGGGATCATGCACCCCAATATTTTGTTCTTTCCTGTCCCCATCCTCCAGGGCTTTTCCTATCCCTGTCTTCCTGGGCTGAGGAAGTGGAGAGGGTGGGATGAGATGCTCCCTAAACTCCAACATGGCCTGGGCCACAGATCATTGTACAAATGATTTAAGGTGTTTCAGCCTGTCAAGCCGTGTGGGTTCCCAGCTTTGAAAGCTTCAACCAGAAAGAGCCCCGCCCTGATGGGAGGGCTCAAAACCCCCACCTGCCCCTTTGAGCCCCAGAGAAAGCAAGATGCTCCCGACTCACCTGAGGCCGCAGGCAGTAGCAGCCCTGGGGAGTAGGGTTGGTGGGGTCCACCAAAACCTTTGCCTGAGATGGGTGCCCCACCTTGCAGGGAGTGGCAGCTGAAAGTATCGATGCAGCAGCAGAAGTAGCTAATACGGAGAAGGCCACTGGGGAGGGTCAGGTCAGTGGTCTGTCAAGGGGTAGGCCCGGTTTCTGCAGCTCAAGCACTGCCCAGACAGCTGGTACCTGAAGGATGAAGGATGCTAGAAGGAGCTGCTCAGATCCTGGAGCATACCAACTGCCTGGGCAGTGGGGGAATCTGCCTGCTGCCTTGCAGCCCCTGTGCGCACCCCCACTGTTACTGTCTCACTGCTTGCACTTCCCCCATTGCAGGCATCCTGAGTCTGGGCTAGAGCCCTCCCCAAAGGAGCTGGAGGGAGCTGAGGCCCAGGCAGAATCCCCCCTCAAATGGGGTGGTCTGGACCTGTGACAGCCCCTGCAGTGTAGTCTGTACTGGCTGCAGGGGACCCTGCGCATTTGAAAATCTGACATCAGCTGGGCAGCCCCCCCGCCGCCCCCCCCATCCCTTCCTCCCTCTACTCTGACACAGCATTTAGCAACTGAATCTTCCTTTCTCTCCTAGAGACCTTCCATTCCCCATATCCAGAAAAATGTGATGAGCTACAGGTATCAGCTTCTAGATCACCACTTCGTGTTCTAGCTACAAGTGACTCGAGTGCAAGATCTAGGGGCAGCAAGGTATATCAGGAAGATGTCTAAAGAAATGGCAGACCAAAAAGAAGCTGGGGGAAGAGAAGCATGCAGAGACCAGATCAAAGAACTGGACAAAGAAGAGGTAGGGGCATTGGGAGAGGCAGTGGGTGTTTCTGGAAACAGATGGGCTTCCTGGGGGAGGGGGTATTGGTCTGAGAGACTACATCCCACACCTGCATCGTTGTGCTTTGTTTTGTGGGGGATCCAAAGATGCCCACAACACTGACCTTACTCTCTAAGGGCTCTTATTTGGGGTGAATAGACATAATAGAAGGTGCTGCCTAACCAGACCTAATCTAGATAACGCGTTGTGGGGACTTAGAGTCTGGTTAGGGTCAAGAAGGTCGATCACATCGTAAAAACTGGATTTTCTTAATTGCTACCACTGTTGTCAATGGGAACAGCCACAGCGCTGGCACAAGATGCACGAGTTCCTGGAGACTGCAGCGTTGTCTGGGCGAATGCTCTCTCCCTTGGACGCCTACCGGTCCAAAGGCCTGTTGGCGGTAAAAGTCAGCGTCAGCTGGATACCTGACTCTCGCCCTTTTCAGGGGTTAAATGGCCGGTGAAGGTGTGGGCGGAGGGTCATGATTGCTGCCTTGAGGGCCGCGTTGAGGGGAGATGCTGCTGACTCATAGCATGCCCTGGGTATGTCTTGGGGCCTGGAGGAAAGCGCCTTTGGCCACAGTGGCGGGTGATGGACGGGACTGCAGGGAGGAACAGTATGGAACGTGTGGAGGCGGGAGCCCCGCAGTCCGGAGGGCCCCGCCCCCCGCGCCTAGCCCCGCCCCTGCCCTGGGCCCGTCCCCTGAACGAGGCCCGCCCCCCGGGGCTACTTGAGAGACTGGCGGAAGAAGGAGGGGCTTACCTGGGACGCGGAAGTCCCTCTCACCGTTGCCTAGGCAGCGCGTGAGGCCGGTGAGTCTGCAGAGCCCCAGCCGCAGTCGAGCTGGTGGTGGTGTTCACAGTGGCGCGGTTAAGTGGGGGCTTCGGGCGCCGCGCCCACCGAGCCAGAGCGGGCTGGCAGGGAGCGGCTCGGCGGGGGGCGCGGCCCCGTCGCGGGGCGAGCGCAGCTCCAGAAGAAGAGAAACACGGGAGGCGATTGTCACTGCGCTTGGGCTGCTTGCTTTTAGTCTGGGTGCGCAAGCTTAGGCAAGTCGCGCGTTTTCTCCGTGCAACCACCTCGCAGTGTGGATTCATTGACATCGTATGTATAACATGCCTTGTAAGAATTTTAAGATGCTCATCCTCTATATGTTATACATTGCTATGAGTGAGTATCACGGTAGCTGGTTCCAGAACCAAGTTGCCGGAGGACGAGTTCAGCTGAAGAGCTCTTGCACTGGGCGTGAACAGAGCACAGTGGAGGGCAGGGAAGGGATAATTGGCTGAGAAACAATCTTTTGGAGGAAGGCCATATGAAACAAAGACTCTGCTATGTCCTGCTATCTCTGGTTCCTCAAAGCCAGTCCAGCAACCTTTCCCTTTTTGTCCCCACCTCCCCTGGGAAAGGAACCATTCTTTCTCCATCTCTGTCTTTTTCTAGGAACCTCCAGCTGCTTCATCCCATGGCCAAGGGTGGCGTCCAGGTGGCAGAACAGCTAGGAACTCCAGGCCTGAATCCGGGGCCAGACCCTCTGCACTCCCCACCATGGTCAACGACCCACCAGTACCTGCCATGCTGTGGGCCCAGGAGGTGGGCCATGTCTTGGCAGGACGTGCCCGCAAGCTGCTGCTGCAGTTCGGGGTGTTCTTCTGTACAGTCCTCCTCCTGCTCTGGGTGTCTGTCTTCCTCTATGGCTCCTTCTACTATTCCTACATGCCGACGGTCAGCCACCTCAGCCCCGTGCATTTCTACTACAGGTGAGAGTTGTCTTCTAGCATAGTGGAGGAATCTTGTGGGAGAATTGCTGCAAGGCCCCTTAGAGCTTATTCTGTTCAACCCCCTCATTTACAGAGGGGGAAACTTGGGCCCAATGTGCTTATATGACTTCGTACCTTTCACATCCCAAGGCTGCAGCAGGTCTGGGCTGATAGGAGTCTAGGGTCCTAGTTCTACCTCTAGTTAAAAAGAAGAAGAAATGCCCCATTCCAGATTGTCATTATGAGGGTCAGGTCTACTTAGGTTGGATGAGACCTCTCTCAGGGCCACAGTAGACTTTTGAGCCTACCCAGCCCTGCGGGTCATCTCAGAACTGCCCTGGCCTTTACTAGAGGAGGTATTAGGAAAGCAGCAATTTGCCTCTTACATCATTTCCTCCTGTTCGCAATAGTCTACTGCACAACAGAGATTAAGGAAACACAAGGTGACTGGGTATGTGAACTCCCAGAGTCCTGTTCCTTCCCATTGTACACATTCTGCCAAATTCTCTTTCCCTCTTTTAATTTGGTTATAGGACCAATCAAGAGATGATGATAAAGACATTATTATCAGTGTTCCAAAGTCTTTTTTAATTTTTTCCTGTCCTGAGTCCCTGGTCATGAGCTATAATTTCTAAGGCAGAGCTGCCTAAACTTTTGGGAGACATGGCTCTCATGAAAGCTGTGGCTCTTCTTGCCATAAAAACATATCTATGTGCCCATGCGTATGCCGTGGACACACACACATGCATACAATTTTGCCTGCAACTTTGGAGGAGTTTGTTCTCAAACTAGAATCTGCTAGGGCCCAGGAATCTACATTTTTAAGCTCCCCTAGAATCTGGGGCTAGGGCCCAGGAATCTACATTTTTATCGAGCTCCCCAAGTGAGTCTTTAGAAACACTCAAGTCTGAAACTGTTCAACTAATGTATGTAGATTGCTGTTTAAGAATGTGTAATGAGAGGAAATAAGCTGAAATAGTAGGGAGAGAATGAAAGAATCACTTAAATCTCCTGGCTGCGTTTCTTCTCCCTCTCTGTAATGGAGAAGGGTACCTGCCCTGGGAGAAGCGGGCGGGGGCCAGGAGGGAGCATTAGGGGCCCGACAAGGGGTGTGGACAGGTAAGGCAGACTCCATAACTTAGCAGAGTGTCATCCCCATTCTCATTTAGGACCGACTGTGATTCCTCCTCCTCCTTACTCTGCTCCTTCCCTGTTGCCAATGTGTCCCTAGCTAAGGGTGGACGTGATCGGGTGAGTATGGAAGCTGAAGAGAGGTTACATTAGAGCTTTGATGAGGAAGGCTTGAGAAAGACCTGAAGAACAGGGATTGAGTAATAGAGACTAAGAAAGGAAGGCTCTCAAGGTAAGGGAGGTCAAAGAAAAACTCAAGTCTAAGCGAATGGTATGGATCATTCTTGCTTGCAGGAGTTGTTAGTAATGTTCTCAGATTGTTGCAGCCAGGCCATCTCTACTAGATCAGGTGTGTTGTAGACCTAAATGAGCTTAAACTAACAAACCAACTATTTAGTTGGACTAGGATGCAATCCAGCCAAGAATTTTGAAAGCTTGTATGCAAAATTAGGAAACTACTGACAAGTGCCTGTTGCCTGCCATTACAAAAGGTACTGTGCCAGAGGTCTGGCCAGATGCCAGTGTGACGTCAACAAACCTGGTAACTCTGAAAAAGGCAGAATGGGAATGCATCCTTCTTTACTGGGCAAGCTGGTGGGGCCTCTGAAAAGGGTAGGATTTCTCTCTGAACACTTCAGAAGGACCTTGGAGGAGCAACATCATTTCTGATCACCAGAGTGTTTTGAGTTGTCAGTCAGCAACATAATTAGGAGTAATCAGTGGTCAACTTTAAGAGTTTAAAAACCACTTGGAAATTATTTTTCAAAAATGGTACTTGGGAGGACACTGACTTAAAGATAGAAAACACAGGATAGAAATAAACGGTCACTCTGAAGGCAAGAGTGTAAGCTATAGAGTCTGGGCTCCCCTGGGATTGGGATGCAGACTGGCATTATTTGACAATACACATAACCTGGGAGACTGCATATCCTGTGACATCTTCCATTTTACCACTGTCAAGAGAACTTACCAGGTCAGATGAATGGGCCTCAAATGGAAGGTTTCAAAATACTGAGGTAGCATGTTGGGCATTGCAAGACAGAGATTTATCATTGTTGTGCTCCTACTCAGGAAAGGAACTTGGCAATGGTAGAGTGATCTGTTACGACATCGATTCAGTGCGGTTCTGTGGCAATGATAACCATAATAAATGGAGTATATTGAGAGAGGGTTAGAAACAAAGCCTCAGCACATCTGCACCTGGGATGGTGTGTACAGTTGTGTGGCTGACCGTTGTAGAGATCGCAGTGACAATGCAGGGAGCCCCAGCAATCGTGTGCGAGGCTGCTGGGTGAGGAAGGGAGGGAAAGCTGAAGGATGAGAGGAGATCCAGCCCAAGGCCCTGATAATTCAAGCAGGTTGATCATTTTGTTCATTTACAGTAAACATTTTAGAATGGACGAACGGACAGACGGACGGACGGACAGACGGGTGAATGAAATAACATGTCTACTCTGTGTAGCACCTTGGTAGAAGCAGAAGATGCTGTCCTGCTTTCAAGGAACTCACAGGATTAATAGAATTATATACGTTGTAAGAATTGCAAAGTGTAAGATGCAGATTCTGCATTTCTGAAGAATGTGTGAAGAATTTGAGGGATCAGTATGAGACTATAGAGTTGGTGAGGCTCAAAGTGGACCTTTTAAGGAAAGGTGAATATTCTATGGGAATGGGGAAGAAGAATGAGGATCTGCCCATCAAGCAGACACATGTGAACAAAGGCACGGAGTCATTCACAACAGCTTTATTGAGATATAATTCACATACCATACAATTCACTCATTTAAAATGTACAGTTCAGTCATTTTTAGTATATTCAGAGTTGGGCAGCCATCACCACAATCAGTGTTAGAAGATTTTCATCACCCCGGAAAGAAACCCATACCCATTAGCTAGCAGTCATCCCTATTTCCCTCCCACCCACCCAGAGAAATATTTCATTTAATGTTGCAGAGAATTCAGTGAAGCAACTAGCTTAGATTCATCTGTCCTCTACCGAGGGGTGGGAATCTCATGGAATCCTTTTTTTTTTTTTTTCCATTTTCAATGACGTCATTCAGAACATTTTGCAAATTAGATTTTACAATTTAACGTTTTACAATTAGAAATTTTATTTGCTACTACATAAGTTGCAAACTTTTCAAAATCCTACAGAAAATCCTTTACTTCTTTGGATTTTTCTGTTTGGAATCTTTTGTTTTTCTACAGATAATTCAGACTGAAAATAAGAATCTGTATAAAGACGTTGATCGTTGGTGTTCCACCTTTTATCCTAGTGATAAAATACTCAGAGGACCGTCATAGTTGTATCCAGATCTGGGGGCTGGTTCATTATGGGCTAGGCCAGCGGTCCCCAACCTTTTTGGCACCAGGGACCGGTGCTCCTTTGAGAATCTAATGCCAGATGATCTGAGGTGGAGCTGAGGTGGTGATGCCTGCGCTGGAGAGTGCCTGCAAATACAGATGAAGCTTCGCTCACTTTCCCGCAGCTCACCTGCTGTGCGGCCTGGTTCCTAACAGGAACATAGTTGAATATAGGATTAGAGGAATGTGGGAATGGTCAGGAAAAGCTAGGGTATGTTTGGTGGCAAGTCTTTAACGTTTGAGGTTAGTCTCAGAGAAGAAGCCTTCTCACTACGAGTCTGAGTCTCAGGGTTCTATCCACAGAAGCGAGATAAGGGAGCCAGAATGCCGTAAAGGTGATCTGGAGTGACAGTGACTGTGCAGAGCTAGCTAGGGAGATGCCGAGCAATTCTGGGGCTTGGTTAATTAATAACGTAAATGAAGTCAGGCTAGGCCCAGGGGTGTGGCCTCCTGGGGACAGGCCTGAGTCACAGATGGCCCAGTTGGCAACATGATAGTTCATTTTTGGAAAAAAAATATGACACAGCCTTTCTCAGAACAGCTGAGAGAGACACACGGAATGAGACTGATTCGGGTCTCGGAAGTGGGAGGGCTCCAGCCACCAGGAGGGGGCAGCACGTTCTTGGGATGAGAGAGATTGAGAAGCCTGTTAGGGCCAACCAGGGGGATTGCTGGCAGACTATTTGAGGGCATAGGGGAGAGGTGGGGCAAGGACTGTACAATTTAAAAGTACATACTTTTGAGAAGAGATGGGGTTTCCTCGGGCAGGTGCTGATGTATGGACAGCCGTACCGTGTTACCTTAGAGCTGGAGCTGCCAGAGTCCCCTGTGAATCAAGGTTTAGGCATGTTCTTGGTCACCATTTCGTGCTACACCAGAGGTGGCCGAATCATCTCCACTTCTTCGCGCTCCGTAAGTGTGTGTGGCCTGTGTGGGAGGGAGTGGAGCATGACAGATGCTAGAATATCTAGGTGGGCCTTCAGGAGAAAACTTCTCTCAGGTCACAGACACATCGGGATAGGGAATAAGAGTCAGTTTAGCAAATCAGACAAATGCCCCCAAGTATCTGCTGGCCCTTTCCAGCTTTGGAATAAAGTCTGAAAAGTGCTCTGAAAACGGGCTTGTTTGGGGCCAGATAGACCAGGGCTCAAATCCTCACTCAGAAACCTAGCTGAGGCATAACGTACTTAACCCTTTAGTTATAACGTGTTATAAACGGTATAATGGTAATTCCTCATAGCAAGACTAGTTAGGATTCAGTGAGGACATGTCAACCACATGGTGGGTGTTCAGTCAGTGGTAGACTCCATTCTTAATTGTCAACAGAACCACATCATGAAAGCAAATCCCTAAATGTCTACAGGGAGAGAAGCTTCAGATGATGCAGCAGGGTTTAATCTGCTCTGGATCATAGAGCTATTTGGGACAAAGGTAGATCAAAGACGGTGTTAGGTTTAATCTGGAAAGGTTTCTCAAAAGAGGGGCCTTTGTGCTGGGACCTGGTTGGGTAGGGCAGGGTAGGGATGTCACTCAAGCATTTGGAATGATCGAGTCAAGACTTGGGGTGCGGTAGGAAGTGGAAGTGAAGGAGCAGAGGACCTGAGGAAGAAGCTGCCTTTGTAGACTGCTCAGGGGTGACTGAGGGGCAGGTAGGGCCATGGGAACAGGGGGGTGTCTGTCCCCAACCTCTGCCTCCTGGCCCTGGCAGGCGATGCTACACTACCGTTCAGACCTGCTCCAGATGCTTGACACGCTGGTCTTCTCTAGCCTCCTGCTGTTTGGCTTTGCGGAGCAGAAGCAGCTCCTGGAGGTAGAGCTGTATCCGGAGTACAGAGAGAACTCGGTAAGTGGGTGAAGGAGGACTAGAGGCCAGCCCTCCTCATAAACCCAGAATCCTACCTGAGGAGCCTCTGTCTCAGTCGGAGGGTCAGCAACGGAGGGGGCTGGGAGCGGGCCTCAGCTTGACGGCAACAGGATCCCGGCCTGACGCTGCGCCACCCCTCCACCCCGCCCCTGCAGTATGTGCCGACCACCGGAGTGATTATCGAGATCCACAGCAAGCGCATCCAGCTGTACGGAGCCTCCCTCCGCATCCACGCCCACTTCTCTGGCCTCAGGTGAGGACCCAGTGAAGGGGGCCTCGGTGGCTCTCCTGGGGCTGCCCTTAAGCGAAGAGAGTCCTAAGCAGAGGTGTCAGGTTTTCCCTGGGCCCCAGATTCTCAGCCCTGGCTGCACATCAGCATATCAGTTCCCTGGGGAACCTTGTGTTCAATTTCTTTTTTCTTTCTTTTTTTTTTTTGAGGTAACATTGGTTGATAACATTCTGTAAGTTTCAGGTGTACAACATTATAATTTGACAACTGTATTTACTACCATCATGTTCACTACCAAAAGTCTATTTTTCGTCCGTCACTATACCGTTGACCCCTTTACCCATTTCCCCGTCCACCCCGCTTCTCCTCTGGTAAGCAATCTGTTGTCTGCCTCTGTGAGTTTGCTTTTGTTGTGTTTATTCGTTTGTTTCCTGGGGAACTTTTCAAAAATACCAACGCCTGGGCCCCACTCGCAGACCAGCTGAACTAGAATCTGTTAGTTTCACATCTGGCCATCAGACTTTTGGAAAGCACCCTGGGGAATGCCAATGTGCAGCCAGAGTTGAGAGCCGCCGTCTTAGGAGAAGGCCGGAGCTCTCTCGTAACCGCTGCCTTCCTGTCCCTCCTTCCTGCCTCAGGTACCTGCTGTACAACTTTCCAATGACCTGCGCCTTCATAGGTGTCGCCAGCAACTTCACCTTCCTCAGCGTCATCGTGCTCTTCAGCTACATGCAGTGGATGTGGGGAGGCATCTGGCCCCGACACCGCTTCTCTTTGCAGGTCGCAGAGGACCCCCTTCCTCTCCCCTTTGTGATCCTCCTTTGACTGGGGAGCGGGCCAGGGCATGTTGGGGGCTCCGGTGAACGGGCCCTGATCACTGGTGTGAGGGAAGTCAGTCTTCACTGCTGAGGAGTTTCCCCTCCACAGGTAAACATCCAAAAGAGAGATGGTTCCCGAAAGGCAGCCCAGGGAAGGATCTCTGGCCGTCAGCTAGGTAAAGGCGATGGTTGGGAGCCGGGTGAGAGGGGCTCCCGCACCGTCTGGTGTGAAGCTCAGCGTGCTCACACACCGAGCTGAGCGTCAAAGGCAAGGCACTGCCATCCAGGCACAGCCACCCTATCCCTGCTCTGCCCTCTGCCCCAAGGCCAGGAGGAGTCCACCCGGCTGTCAGACGTTACAGAGGATGCCGAGAGCCCTGAAGATCCCTCAGGGACAGGTACCGGGCCGCAGCCATCCCTCCGTCCCTCCCTCCTGACTCCTCGTAGCCCTCCCCATCAGCCTCTTCCAATCTGACCCCTGCATTACCCCTGTGGCTGCAGAGGGCCAGCTGTCTGAGGAGGAGAAACCAGATCAGCAGCCCCTGAGTGGCGAGGAAGAGCTAGAGCCGGAGGCCAGTGATGGTGAGGGCCACCACCTTGCTCCGGGACCTAGGTGGGGTGAGGGTGGCCTTCGGGTGGGGAGGAGGCCTTGTTGGGCTGGGGGGAGGGGCCCCTGGTTGTCTGATCTCCCATTTGGGATTTTGTTTCTCCCTCCCCCGGCCCCCAGGTTCAGGCTCCTGGGAAGATGCAGCTCTCCTGACAGAGGCCAACCTGCCTGCTGCTGCCCCTGCCCTGGCCCCAGAGACTCTGGGCAGCTCCGAACCTTCCGTGGGCTCTCTCCGGCAGCGCGTCACCTGCTCCAGTTCCTAAAGAGAACAGGGCGGAGTCTTGTTCCACTCTTCAGACTTTCCCCCAAAGCTGGACACAGCCACCAGATTCCTGAGGGTGTTTGTCTGATTCGCTAAACTGACTCCTCTTCCTATTCTGATGTGTCTGTGGCCTCAGCCCTTTTCGACCTGACCCTTTCCCTTCCTCCTTTCCTGTGGCTCCCCTAATAAACTATATTCTTGCCAGGTGCTTCCGACTCTTTGAAGTGGATTCAGGGCCATTTGAGAACTTCGTGTTCCCCAGGCTTACCCCACCCCTGACTGGAGGGGATCGCCTTGTCAGGGGCCAAGGTCTAAGGCACAGCTCTTCCCATTCATAAGCCTAGGAAGTGCAAGGAGAGAAATCCTCTCTTGCCTACTCCATGCACGTGACTCTCATCTCTGGGGAGGGGGTTAGCGTAGGGTGGGTCTGGAGAGCTGGGCTACATCATTCCTGCCTCTGCACCCCTCCCTTTCTCTGTCCTTTGGGAGGCAGAAGACAGGAAATGACTGCCATGGATGTGGTATAATTTTTAACCAAAACAGCATTTCGTAGCCCAGGCCCCATGCTGTCTACAGCTGTTTTGCTCTCTGATACCAGCCAGGTGGCCCCCTCCCTCGTGTTCCCCTCCTCATCCCTTCACATGACTTCAGCCTTTGGAGACTCAGCTCCTGGCTGCTTTCCGCATTCCAGGCCCTTTTCAGAACCCAGGCATCCTGGCCTCAGCTGAAACCACTGCATGTGGCCTCCCTCATCCCTGGCCCTGTGACTCAGGCGCTCTGAAGGGACCAGCCCTCTTGGCATTCACCAGGAAAGGGGGGCAGGGAGAGGGGGGCTAGGTGGTGACATCACAGATGAAGGGTATAAAAGCTTCAATCCAAAACAGAATTGAAATCGAAGACACGAAACCTGACTTCGCAGCCTGTGCTCTTGGGGACCCCAGGGCCTGATCCCTTCAGACGTCTGGTCGTAGATTCCCATTGCATCAAGGCCTGCGCACTGGTGAGGGGCTGCCATAGGCCAGGAGGAATTGGGGGGTGAGGGGAGGTGAGAGACAGGCAGGGTCCAGGACTCCCGTGACAGGTGGGGAGTGCCGTCCTTACTACTTTCCCCTTCTGTTCCGTCTCTCCTTTCTCTTCCACCCCACCCCAGTTCTGGGTTTTCGCATGTGTCAGTGACAGACATTTGTTTTACTTAGATCTTTTCTCGGAGTGGCAGCTGGGAATTACTCCACCTTTCTTCCCTAGGCTGAGTAAATCATTTCCTACTCTTCGCCCCTCACCCCAGCATTCTGCTTATTCATTGTTTCTATTACTTCGTCCACATTGCTGAGTACACATCTGTCACCTATCAGACCATATTTTATTCTTTTTTGCCTGAAACCAAGCACACAGGCTGTTCAGAAGTTGGCTGACAGATGAGTGTGTCTGTCTCATTCCCTTCTCCTTCCTGCTCTCCTCTTGGTCCGCAGTGGTGTTCCCTTGTCCCCGGGGCTTTTGTTCAGGCAGTTGCCTGGAAGGCATGGAGACAGAGTAGCCTTTACTGACCCACTCCCTTCTCTTTCAGACTCCATGCTGGGCTCTCCCCGCCTTCTGTGGCTCCTGGCTGTCACCTCCTTGGTTCTCAGAGCACAGCCTTTGGACCCTGAATACTCTGAAGAAGAGAAGGAAGATGAGACACCGTGGTCACCTTTACCGGCCGTCTTCTGTGACTACGACCGCTGCCGCCACCTGCAGGTGCCCTGCAAAGAGCTTCAGGAGGCCAGCCCGAGGGCCTGCCTGTGTCCCGGCCTCTCCAGCCCTGGGCAGCCGCCGGCCCCGCCACGCCTGGGAGAAGTGCACGTGGTGGCCGAGGTCGGCAGTGCGGTGGTGCACTGGTGTGCTCCTTCGTCCCCAGTCCACCAGTACTGGCTGCTGCTTTGGGAAGGCAGCGGGGCTCCCCAGAAGGGCCCCCCCCTCAACTCTACTGTCCGCCGAGCAGAACTGAAGGGATTGAAGCCTGGGAGCGCTTATGTTGTTTGTGTGGTAGCCGCCAACGCCGCGGGAGAAAGCAACGTGACCGCGGTGGGTGGCGCGCGGGGCGAGGGCCCTGAGGGCTCGGGCGGCCCTGCCTTCGGGCCGTGCGGCCGGTTGGCCATGCCCCCGCGACCCCTCAGCCTGGTCCACGCGGCCGTAGGGGTGAGCGCGGCGCTGGCCCTGCTGAGCTGCGGCGCCCTTGTCTGGCACTTTTGCCTGCGCCAGCGCTGCGGCTGTCCCCGCCGCGCCCGGCCCACCGCGGGCCTCTAAAGCAGCCCGCGGTCACCTCGGCCTCGCAGAGCCCCAACCTAGCGAGCTCAGCCTGGGCTCAGGGAGCAGGTGCGGGCCGCTGATGACCCGCACAGCCCAGGCCCCGCTGAGCCTCTGCACTCCGCCTAAGAGCTCTTGCAGGTCCCAGACTGTCCCCTCTGCTCCTGGCTGAGGTTGGGAAGTAGAAGGTTGGCGAAGTTTTCCTTAAAGGACCAGATAGTAAATCATTTCAGCTTTGAGGATCCAGAGGATAAAACTGGAGATATTGTATAGGTACTTTTATAACTACATAACCATTTATAAAAACGTATAAACCATTCTTAGCTCATGGGCCTTACAAATCAGGCCTGGGGCCAGATCTGGCTGGCTGGTTGGCTACAGCTAGCAACCCCTGCCAAACACCCAGTGAAGGGCTATGCCACAATGGGCGCTTCAGTAGGGTTTTGAGAATAAGCTGCTGCAGGATGGGAGTTTGAGGCCAGAGACGACTACTCCTGCCTTTTGTTTAGATACTGAGGATGGGTACACCTGCCTCAGAATCCACCTGTGTGAGGCGGGTGGGAATAAATGATTGACATGGGGTGGAGAAAAGAACACACCACCCAAGCTGCTGTCTGGGACAAGCTTGTAGTTTTTCAAGTTAATTATAATAATACGATAATTCCAAGGGATTTTCTCCTCCTTCTAATGTGTTTATTGTGTATTCACTGAAACAACATTAAAAGAAACATAAAAGGAAGACATTTGATTTTTCATGACCCTTTTTAATTCTCTGTACACACACTTATTTTTCAGAGTAGTATACATAATTTTAAGTTTATTTTTAAATGAACTGGATGTAGAAAAGTCTGAGTTACCACGGAGTACAATTCTGACTTTTACTGGTCTTAATAACTTTTTTAAATTATAAAATTAACACTTATACAAATTTGAAGTAATACCAAAGAGTATAAAGTGGACGTTCTGCTTCTCAAGGAGTACCTGGCCATAGCAAAGCAGATCTTTCTCTATGCAAACATTTTGTTTTTTTCACTTAGTGTCTTAGGGTAAATCAGTCTTGTTGGTAAATCAGTCTCCTTAGTTATTCTAGAGGCTGTATAATTTCCCATAAGAGGATACTCTTGAAATGACAGTGCCCATTGCTCTTTGTTGAAACAATTAAGTTGTCTGCAGTGTTTGCTGTGGAAATCCTTCCTTGCGTAGCCAGCCTCAATTTTTGTTTTTCTATAGGTTGCTTACCTGGAAGTAGGTCAAAAAGGCAGTACTATACAACTTAATTATTCTTTTCTTATTGGACTTCTAGGATAAATTTAGAATACATTTGTTATCTAGAATACACTTATCACACTGCAGTGAACACTTTGTGCCCTTTTATTTGCTTCCTGTACTCTCAGCGTTTATTTATTTACAAATAATGAGGGCCTACTATCTTATCATTAAAGCTATGCTTTACATGCATTATCAGTCTTCACCACAATCATTCCAAGAGAGAGATGGTACCACCTTTTCACAAGTGAGAAATTTGAGGTTCTAAATGGTTTGAAGCTACATGTAAGGAGTAGAGTTTGGATCTGGGCCCAGGTTTCCCAACTCCAAAGTCTTCACTCCACTCTGGAGAGGCAACACAGTTTAGTGAACGCACAACTGTATGTACTAAATTTGTGGGGGGTTGCATCCTAGATCTGTTACTTACCAGCTTTATGACCTTGGGTTATTTATGTGTCTGTTTCCTATGACTAATAATAGTACTTATATCACATGGATTGATGTGATTAAATAAGCATTAATCTAAAAATCTCTAGTGCATACATTATCAATATCAGTAACATATTGTTACTCTGCCTCCTAATTAAACATTTAAAGTGAACTTTACTTTTAGGAGTCTAACAGACTAAGTATCTGTGAAGGCTAATCAACAAGGACTATACAGCAGGGGAATAAACGCTTAATTGGGGTAAATACTGGAGCTGAGGGGTGAATAAGGGGGCTTGCTTTAGAAAGGGGGCTTTCCCTTAGCAAACCCGGAGTCCAGAAAACAGTGCCAAATAACTTTCCAACCGGTTGCGCTAAGGGACCAACCATATCCGGAGCTGGCTTCGTTCCGCCCATGGGTTTCAAGGTTGCATCGTCCTTCTCTCCCACCGTCATCAGAGGCCGCGGCTTGAGGGGTCCCCACTCCGTATCCGCAATTCCCACGAGCTGTCTGGCCCCGCCCGCGCGCGTCCCGAAGGCAGGGCCAGGAAGGTTTTTGGCTCATGGCGGCACCCGTCCACGTCCGCCTCCACGTGACCCAAACAGATCCGGGCACTTCCGCTTCCCCCCACTTTCTTCTCTTCAGTGTCCGCGGCGGGTCCGGAGCCGGGTGAGTGAGCGAGCGCCCGGCCGGGGCCGTCGGGGGCGGGGTTGCACGCGGGCCGCGGGCGCCCCGCGCTGAGCCCCTCCGCCGTCCTTCTCGTCCCCCCAGGTCCCCGCGGAAGCGGCGTTGGCGTCGTCATGGCGGAGCTTACGGCTCTGGAGAGTCTCATCGAGATGGGCTTCCCCAGGGGACGCGCGTAAGGGAGCCCCCCTAACCCCGACCCGCCGGGGTCGCGGACGTGTCCGGGCCGTTCCCCCAGCCTGGCCTCAGGCTGTACGCCCCAGCCTGACTCACCATGGCTCGTGGGCGCTATTCACGGTGTTTCTGCCCCCAGGGAGAAGGCTCTGGCCCTCACAGGGAACCAGGGCATCGAGGCTGCGATGGACTGGTGAGCGCTCACACCTGGTGGCAAGGGGACTGGGGACTGCTGGGAGGAGCAGTCTCAATGTTAACCTCCCTCCCGACTTTTTCTGGCAGGTTGATGGAGCACGAAGGCGACCCCGATGTGGACGAGCCGCTAGCGGCTCCCCTTGGACATGTCCTGGGACGAGAACCCACCCCCTCGGAGCAGGGAGGCCCCGAAGGTCCTGACTGAGGGTCACGGTGTGATTATTCAGGAGGGCCCGAGGAGGATGAACGAATAATAATAATACTTACTGCTCGTTTGTAGGAACTGGGCCCGCTGCGGGAGAAGGCAAACCCATTCTGAGTGAAGAGGAAAGACAGGAACAGACTAAGAGGTATAGCAAGGAACTATCTCACATTTTTGAGGCTCACCTTCCACCTTTCCGTAGTACACAGTCTGACTAAAGAACCTCGAACTTTTCATATTCCCTACCATTTCCTGGCATTTCCTTTTTTGTTTCTTTCATCTGTCTTGAGAGACATGTTCCCTGATTTTGTTTTCTGAGTCCCCAGGTATAAATTCACCTTCTCAATCCATGTGCATTTCTCGAGCACTTTCTTTTCTGCAACACAGGATGTTGGAGCTGGTGGCCCAGAAGCAGCGGGAGCGTGAAGAAAGAGAGGAGCGGGAGGCGTTGGAACGCGAACGGCAGCGCAGGAGACAAGGGCAAGAGTTGTCAGCTGCAAGACAGCGGCTACAGGAAGATGAGATGCGCCGGGCTGCTGAGGAGCGGAGGAGGGAAAAGGCTGAAGAGTTAGCCGCCAGGTTGGGTGCTGGGGATGTTGGGTAGGAAATTAGAAAGGAATCAATATTTGCTTTGTCAACGCCTGACATACTTGCTTCCCGTTTGTATTCCAGACAAAGAGTCCGAGAAAAGATCGAAAGGGACAAAGCAGAGAGAGCCAAGAAGGTAGGTAATTGGGAAGATACTGAGAGTAATTAGGTAGATGGGCTAGTAAATCCCTTTTTCATCTACAGAAAGGATGGGCTTATAGTGTTTCTCATTGAGTGTTTTACTTTGTCCTCCAGTATGGTGGTAGTGTGGGTTCTCAGCCATCCCCACCAACAACAGAGCCGGGTCCTGTTCCCTCTTCTCCTAGCCAGGAGCCTCCCACCAAACGGGAGTATGACCAGTGTCGCATACAGGTACTGATTCTGACTTCCGTCTTGCTTCTGGGACCCCCTCCTAGCCTCTAAGGCACCTAGCCCGGACCTTTTTTCAGTTATGCTTCCTTTGCCAAACCTCTCCCTTTGTAAGTGACTTTTGAAATCCTGCCTCCTCTACTCCTAGGAAAGATATCAAATTTCACTTGCCCCTGTCTTATTTAAATCCACACTTTCCTCTTACTCAGTAATGACTTCTTTACTTGTCTGTGTTTTCACTTGGTTTATTACACAGCTACTTGCAATGCTAACATTTATCCATTTATGCTATGACGTTTATCCTGATAGTTTTGTTGTGATCTTGTCCTTGTTTTAAATTGTGAGGGAGCAGTGAGTCTTTCTTCAGTGCTTAGTAAAGCAGAGCAGAATTGATTGTTCATTACATGCTTTAAACAGTAATTGTGCTGGTTCCATCTGAGAGGAAGGAAGAGCCAGATTTGCTTACTTAGGTACCTCTATTTTGACACTCACCACACTGTATCTCTCACATGCCCTGTAGGTCAGGCTGCCAGATGGGACCTCACTCACCCAGACGTTCCGGGCACGTGAACAGCTGGCAGCCGTGAGGCTCTATGTGGAGCTCCACCGTGGGGAGGAACCTGGAGGGTGCCAGGACCCTGTGCAGTTGCTCAGTGGCTTCCCCCGGCGGGCCTTTTCAGAGGCTGACATGGAACGGCCTCTGCAGGAGCTGGGTATGACACGTGGGACCTGAAGCAGGACTTAGGGGTGGGAGCATCAAGGGGGATGCCTGAGAAAGGAAGGGGGGAGGCAAAGAGAAGGGACTTTGTGGAGACGGTGTGCAGAAAGGCCTTTGGAGGGCAAAAAGCGGGTATCTGTGGTTCAAGCCTGTTTTCTTCCACCTTCAGGACTTGTGCCTTCTGCTGTCCTCATTGTGGCCAAGAAATGCCCCAGCTGAGAGGCCTTTATCCTACCATCCCTCTCTGACCTCTTCATCTTTGATAAAGCACTGACATCTCCTTCCTAATAAATAGACCCTCGGAGTTCTCCACGTGCCTGACTCCTTCTTGAATGGCTGGGAGGAACAAAACAGGCAGAGGAAGAACCTAAAGAGGCTTTTAGGGTACACCCTACTCATCTTACCTTGCCAGCAAAGAGATATTTCTAATCTCTGGGTCTGACTAGTTGCTAGGGAGGTTGAGTGGGGGACAGGTGCTGGCGGGTGGGGAGTATCTTCGGCTCCTGTGGGTAGGGCAGTGCATTAGCTATGCCCGGACTTGAGTCTAGTTCCTTCTTTAGTGAAATAGGGTCAACAGGACCTGTTAATTGGGGTGGTTGTGGGTGTCACATAATGCTGACATAAAGTGCTCTAGCACAGTGCCAGGCACCAAATAAGTCCCCAGTAATTACCAGCTACTAAAAGGGCAGTAGTTTTCTATGTAGTCATTCCCACATGGTGAGTAGCATCAGTGACCTTCACAACTGCATTTCTTTTACACTAAAATGTATTGAGTACTTAACATGTACCACACACTTTAAGTGCTTTATATGTATTAATAGATATGAAGGCACTCTTACCCAGGTGTAGGTGCAATTATCCCTTTTTAGAGACTGGGACATTAAAGCACATGACTTGCCCAAAGCAACACAGCAGGTAGTAGATCCTGAACACACCTGGGGAGCCCAACTCTAGGGCTCGGGTTCTGAACTGCCAAGCACCTTCATCAAAGCCCCTCTCACTACTGCTGATTGCCTCACCCTAGCGCTCCCTCATACAGCTGGTGACTGTCATTCCTGGGATAAGAAAGGGCACAATTAAATTGTAACGTGACAGATGTACTCAGCTTATGACTTCACCCAGCAGCTGAAAGCCACCAATGTTCACATCTGGTTTACACTTCAGTGTTACCAAGCTGTATTTAGTGTTCTGGGTAAATTTACTTAATAAAAGCAGCCTTCTTTTTTCTATTATAATGTTGCTGGGAACCACAGGATATAGAATGGACAAAAGGGGAGCCAAGCAATAGACTTGGCTGTGGAGCTGCGACCCCACTGACAGCTTTATCTCCTCTCAGAGACATCTCCAGTAGATACAATACCTGGACTCAGAGTGAATACTACAGTGCAAACCGTGAAGGGGAAAAACCCAACTACATTTACTGAGAGGCTGCTCTGTGCCAGGCATTGCACTTTACATTTCTAAATTAATGTTTTTAAGCCAACCCTTAATTATCACCTTTTATGAACAGGACTGAGACTCAGGTTTTGTAACATGCTGGAATTGAATCAAGATCTATTTGACTCAAAACACTCCTTTCACGACTCTTCCTAGCAAGTGGCCCTCCAAAGGTTAAGTGATGGCCACAGAAGACATCTGGCACATGTTAAATGTTAGAAGCCCCTGTCCAACCTCACTCGAAGGACAGGAACCCAAAGGGTCCTCTGTGGGCATCTACTGCTACAAGGTTTTCCCAGGTAGTTCTGATTTCAAGAATGTCCCCTGGTTATCCCCAAAAGTACACTCAGACCACGTGACCTGACTTCTGTTTTGACGACGTGGTTTCGTGTGCCTATTGGGCTTCGGCCTCACGTGGGTAGCAGGGTAGGCGGGAGTCACGGACATCCCAGCCCCAGAACACTCTAAGCATTTATAGGTGTCGGACCGCAGAGCTCATTCTCGATGGAGGAACGTGATTTATTGATTTCCTCAATTGGCAGCATCCGATGGTGCGGGCCCGCCATGCGAACGTGAAAGCGCCGTCAGTGCAGGGTTTGAGCGGAACGGCGGCTCCCCGGACCCGGACTCCCCGCCAGGTCCATTCTTTAAAGGCCGCCTCCGACTCCTGCGCGGGAAGGCAGGTCCCAGCGCCCACAGGGGCAGGTCCCAGGTCACGCTGACCTCCCGCCGCCGCTGCCCATCCATTTCTTCCTCCAGGCCAAGTTCTCCTGCGTGGCCGCTGCCTCCTGCAGAGTAGCTAGCACTAACTGTTTGTTCCTGGCCGCCTGCTCCCTGCTCCGCGGGTCCTGCCCCGGCATCTCCTGCGGGCAGGAAGAGAGGTTCGCAGTCCCGGCCCCCAGCCCAGGGCTCTTCGCCTGTCCGTCCACCCCATCTCGGATTCCCAGTTGCTCCCACCTTCAGCATCGCCTGAATCCGCTCCTCTCTCGGGGTCACGAGGACAAAGAGCGCGGAGCCAACGCCAGCCCCCGCGCCCAGCACTGCGCCTACGATCAGCGCTTTGCGAAAGGCCTGCATGGTCCGCCGCGCAACCGGCGAGGCGCCCTCTGCCGTCCCCCGCAGCCTAGAAAGGCAGCCACCGCGTCTCACCGCCTCCCTGCACGGGCCAGAGCGACCCACAGAGGACACCATAGAGAAGGGAAGGGCTAGAGAGGGCCTAATCTGCGGAACGTTTGGAATCTAGAGCACCTGCGTTTTATATCTAGATTTGGACGAGACGGTTGAGCATGTCAAGGAAGTGTTGGCAAGGAGGACCGAGCACGGAGCCCATTGTCGTGAAATCCGGAGTGGGATTGCCAAGGGGAAAGTGCGTGTCTTCGTGGTTGCTATGGGTTTTACAACTATCTGCCCAGTTCTGAAATTTCCTAGTCAGTAGAAGGGTAGGGCTGGGCTCTGTGGTTTCCTACAGTAACTTGTGCCTTTCCAGTACACAGTGGACATCCAGATACTTAGACACATCGATCAATTATGACTCCTATCGATCCCTTCAACTCTTGAACAAAAACTCAAAGCCAAGTGAACTGGGCGGGGAGAAGGGGATATTTATATTTTTTCTTTCACTTGTTAATAAACTTGTTAAAAGTAAACTTCTTACATTTCTCGTAATATACCGTTGGCATTTTTTTTTTTTAAACAATGAAAACTCGGGATTTCGTGTAACATATCGAATTCTAGTTTGGAGAAGAAAGCATTTCTTAGTTGTGTGACTCTACAAGTCATTTAAGTTTGTGCCGTGGTTTCTGCACCAGAAGAATATGGGCTAGTAACTGTATATCACAGTTCTAAGATAGTTAAATGGTTTTGTATGTAAAGCATTTAAAACAGTTCCAGCAAACAGTAAACATCATGTAAATATTCATTAAATACAACACAAAGAAATATGTCAACTTTGGAGACCCAGTGAGCAAAGGAATCCGGAAGTTCCAAATTTGTTATCAAGGCTCTTCACTCATAGGGCTTTAATCCAGATGCCCTTGTTGCTATCTCTCCGGCCTTTCCCAATGTCCCCAGGGAGTGAGTGCAAATAGAGCTCTTAGCCCACCTCTTGGGATTTTCCCCTCCCCTGAAAGGCCCATAATCTCCTAGCCTGTCATCTTCCTCTCTTCAGAAGTGATTAAGGGGCCAGGCTCCAAAGAAGATTAAAGGAACACCCCGTGGGGTACGACTAGGCAGGGGTTCAGATCTCTGAGTTCAACCACCCTGCACTCTAAAAATCCGCACCCATGGACCTTGTGCCAGAAAGCAATGAGGATGGGCCTTGGCCTAGAGATAGCCCAGGCTCCTTCCAGCATCCAGAAAGTGCTAGGCTGACCAACCCTCTCTGGAAGGACAGAGGAGAAATTGACAGGGTTGAAGATCACCAAGATATTCAGGTTAGTACTTCTCCGCCCTGTGTCCCTCTGATGGCTCTTCCAGTTTTGGCCCAAGCCTCCTGCTGTCCCCATGCAGGTTGTCTCTCAAAAGACCCATCTGCCCTCCATTGTGGTAGAAGCCTCTGAGATAAGTGAAGAGAGTGGGGAGCTCCGGTGGCCACATGAGGAGCTGCTGGTGCTCACTGATGATGAAGAGGAGGCTGAGGGCTTCTTCCAGGACCAAAGTGAAGAGCCAGGTGAGGGAGGTGGATGGTTCAACAGGGCCTTTGTGACGGGGATGTTCTGGGCAGGACCAAGATGGAAAACTCAGTCGTGTCCCCTGTATTAAGCAGTGCCAGACACGCAGATGTTCAACATAGTAAAAAATGTTGAGATGGGAAAGGTCAAGGTGGTTGGCATAGTTGATGAACTTTAGAAGGCAGTTCTGATGTCAGATGGGTCATGCCTTTTCATAAGTATTTTTAGTATTTTAAAATATTTACATTGTTGTGTTGTTGGGGAATATAATTACCCAAAATTTGACTAGCCAGAGATGGTTAACCTTTGGGATGTCTTCTCTTCCAGATTTTTCTCCATGTCTCTATACTGTTACATAAACTTTTTTTGGGGGGTAGGGGGAGCACTATGGTAAAATACTTTTACCTCATGATTTTCAGAACCCAATGGAGATACTTGTCCCTTCATGAAGAGGCTGTGAAGTTAGGCTCATTACAATTGCTGTTATTTTTATAAGCAAAAATGACAAATTCATGGTTTTGGGGGTTTTAGTAAAAGGTGAAAGATTTCACTTGAAGTGAAATGGAAGTATCGCAAAAATTCAGTATAGAACTATTTTCCACTGTTAATGGGCTCTTCACCTCCCCTCCCTCCCAGGCTGGACTTGGAGCCCACTGGACCCCAGATCTCCCTTACGAACCTTTAACCCAGAACTCAGCTGGGGGCGGGAACAAGTAGAGCAAGATGCCTCCTGGATTCCTGAAGACGCGGAGTGTCAGGAAGCCCCCAATCCCAGTCCTCTCTGGGACCCAGCAACAGGCTTTCGTGTCTGCCGAAGCCACTTTGTGGAATACTCCCATCTCCTGCCTCCCAGGAGCTTTGAAGGTATTGTTCTTTTAATTGAACATTTCACCTCAGTTTATGGAGCTCTTCTATCCATCCTTCACAATCTTCCCTTTATACACGGGAGAAAAATGAGCCTTGGAGGTTAGGTCATTGGGCCTCATTAGTCAATGCTGAGATTTGGATTAAGAATTCCTATCTGCTTTCAAGAGTTCCAGTTAGTTAGAGTGAGGAATGATCCACTTGTCCCATCTCAACTCAGCGCTCATCTTGTGCCTGGTTCTGCTAAATGTTTCACCTGTTATTGTATGTAATCCCCATAACTCCAGGTATTATTATCATGCTGATAAGAAAACCGGGGCACATAAAGTCAATACTATGTATACCCAGGTAGTAAATGTGGAAGCCAGGACTGAAAACCTCTTTCCAGCCATTTTGCAAAGGCAAAGCTCTCCTCACCTCTCTTTACCCAACAGAAACACTAGAGTCAGGATTAAAAGTCTTTAATGAGAGCCTTGAACCAAGTAAGCAAAGTAGGTGATGCCCCTGAAAGGGCCGAGCTCCTGCACAGCTACAGCCCAGCCTTGAGATCCTTGCTCCAGGCAGGGTAGGCGTATGTCAGGGTCCTCATCCGAGAACTGAATCAGGGTCCCCTGGGGGCTTAGGACCCTCAGACATTCTGACAGCAGCTGGTAAGCCCCCTGCAGACCACCCCGGGCAACAGCATCCCAAGTACCCTTGTCCAGCACTAGCTGGAAGGAGCCGGAGGAAGCCACTGGCTCCAGGTTCTGGGCATCAGCCTGCATGAAGCGGAGGCGGGAGGCAGGGTGCCCAGGGCGCAGGGGTGTTTGGCCTTGGCCACCTTCCAGGAGGCTGTTCATGTGGCCCACGGCCACAGGAGAGAAGTCCACCCCCAGCACATCCACAGGGTGCGGGCACTTGGCGTAGAGGCCTGTACACAGGCTGGAGGTTCCACAGCCCACGTCCAACACCCGCAGTGGAGAGGCAGCCCGGGCTCCCTGCAGCAGTGGCAGTAGGAGCCCCTGGGCTTCCTCATACCCAAAGAACCAATCGAAGGTGGGGACGCTGCCCAGACGGGGCTGGGCGTGGAGCTTATCCCAGAGGCTGCGGTCCGCTAAGCAGCTACTGGCCAGGGAGCCTGTGGACACGAGCGAAGAAAGGCATGTCATCCGGCGCCCGAATTCTATCAAAACGCTGCAAAACGGCGTAATGTAAGCGGGATTTTAGGAGTCACAATTTCAGGGCCTAGTGTCCCGGGTCACAAAGAACCCACTTCGCCCACCCATTCTGTCCATTTTTCCTACCCGCCAAGGCGCGGCGCGTCCCCGCAGGCAGGGTCGCCATGTGGAGGGTTCGGCGCAGGGCAGCCATCCAGAGGTGCCGGCAAGGTCAGCCGGAGACCTGCGAAATTTCGCCGGCAGAAGCCTGAGGTCCAAGGGAAGATTTGCAAAATCCGCTTTGCGGAATATAACGCGTACAGCTTCCCTAACTACAGCCTCGGAAAAAAGGCGGACATACACCTACTACGGTACCAAAGGCCTTTATTGGTTGCAACGAAAGTGAAACGGGAGGGGACACTACAGCTCCGGCTCCTAGGGCGGCTTCAGACCTGAAATCAAAGGAGAAGGCGTGAAAGGAGAAGGCGTGAGCATGTCAGGAAAGAGCCCAATGAACCTCAGTTCTGCCTTGCTTCTTGGAGCCGTGTCCCGGCGCGTGAGGATAGAACCGGCGGACTGGAAGCCGCCGGCACCGAAGACATGACGCCGAGGGGGCCGGAGCCCTTTCCTTCTGCCTCCGTACATTACGGGGACCGGGACCGCACGCCCGATCCCCGCCAAGAAGAGGAGGGTCCGCAAGCACACCCCTTAAAATCCCCGCACCACCAGGACGGTCCGCTAACAACCCCAACTTACTCCGTGGCGGAGCTCCAAAAGGATTGTGGGGCGGCTGATTTTCTTTATATAGGGCAAGACCCGCCCCCGAGCTGCGATTGGTTCACGGAGGCTGAGGGGCGGGGCCCCGATGGACCCGGCTTAGAGCGGAAGCACAAACCTTAAGCCAGCAACGTGGATCAGCCATGGGTGCTCCCGGGGGGAAGATCAACCGGCCCCGAACGGTGACTCTGTGGGAGCGCTGTCTTTGTTTCGCAAGCGGCCCTGAGCCCTCTAATCTCGCCAGAGATTGGATTGATAGGCCAGAGTCGCCGGTGCGGGAGGTACTGGGTCGCGCGGTGCGCGGCCTCCGTCTGATTAGCATCTTCCTCCCCTGCAGGAGCTGAAGAAGAAACTGTTCAAGCGACGGCGGGTGTTGAACCGGGAGCGGCGACTGAAGCACCGGGTGGTCGGGGCTGTGATAGACGAAGGGCTGATCACGCGGCACCACCTCAAGAAGCGGGCGTGAGTGCCAGACCCTCTTCCCCTTGGGCCTCCTCAGGAGTCTCCTCCCTCGGTGCGGGGCTCCGGAGCAGATGACCCCTCTCCATTTTCGTTGTGCACTCACGTTTGTGCAAGAGACGTGTCTGCTGTGTTTGTGCCTAAACTCTGTTAGCCTCTCACTTTACTGGTAGCTCACAAACCTTTCCTTGGGTCTTGGACCACATTGAGAATCTTGAGAGCTCTCGACTCTCCCATCTCCCCCAAAACTATACATTCACACAGGTTTTTATAAGTAAACTTTAAAGCGGACATAGAAGCTTGCATACAACTGAATAATTTTCACAGAGGCACATGTGGAGTTTTGCATATAAGTTTCAAGGCCCACTGAGTCTTGGGGAAGAGTTCTCATCCCATCCTTTCATTGACCTCTTCATTATCAATGGCATAAATAATAAAGGTCTCTGTCTCTGGTTCCTGGCACAGAGCTTCTAAAACTCTTGGAGTGTTAGGGGTGTCTCATTTCATTAGGGGCCTCTTTTGAGCACACTTAAGTTTATGTGTGTGCTTTATTAAGATAATGCATGACAGGGTGGGGCTCTTCACCAGAAAAACCTAGTGATTAGAGGATTGGAAATTTAAGCACCATCCACTGACCTCTGGGAAGTGGGTGTGGTTGCTTGAGATTAAGCTCTATAAAAACTCTTGAACAACAGATTTAATGAGCTTCCCGGTTGGTGAACCTGTGGAGGTGCTGGGAGGGTGGCTCATCTGGAGAGGGCATGGGAACTCCTGGCCCCTTTCCTATACCTTAACCAATGCATCTCCCATCTGGCTGTTCCTGAGTTGTATCCTTTTTATAATAGATCAGTAAATGCAAGTAAATGTTTCCCTGAGTTCTTTGAGCTCTTTTAGCAAATTATGGTATCTGAGAAGGAGATTATGAGAACCCTGATTTATACCTGGTGGATCAGAAGTACAAGTGACAACATGCTATCTCCAGGTAGATAGTGTCAGAACCGAGTTCAATTTGTAGGACACTCAGTCAATGTCTGTTGAGAATTGGAGAATTGCTTGATGTGGGGGGAAATAAAACCCACTTCTGGTATCAGAAGTAAAAATAGAAGTAAAAATAAACTTGTAGTCTCTTCTTACAAGTTTATACACTGTACTAAAATTTAACATTTAATATTAAGTACTTTATGTGTTGAGATTAAACTCACTACCTTAGAGCCCAGATTTTCAAATAGTTCTTTGACATGGACCCAAATACCTTTTCAATAGCCAGAACCACTGTGTGGTCTATATTGGTTCAGGTTAACCTGGATCGTTGCTCTTACCTACCCTTCAGGTCCAGTGCACGTGCCAACATTACTCTGTCTGGGAAGAAGCGCAGAAAGCTCCTCCAACAGATCCGGCTTGCCCAGAAAGAGAAAGCAGCCATGGAAGGTGAGGCTGGGGCACAGAGCGGGGATGAGGGGACAGTCTGGATCCACTTGGATTCTTTAATGCTTCTTTCTCTTTGCTCAGTGGAAGCCCCTGCAAAGCCATCCAGGACTAGTGAACCACAGCGCAAATCACAAAAGAAGACAAAAGCCCCCCAGGATGTAGACATGGAAGACCTTGAAGATGGGAGCTAAATCTCTCACCCCTTTCACCAGAAGATTCTCAGCTGGAGCCAGGAGGACTCAGTGGTTGTTTCAGAAGACTTTGGAGGAAACATTGCACTGTTTTATTCTCTCTCGATTCCTCTTCCGTAATGGCCTAGTTACCTGCCATGGAAGGAATGTGTTGAGAAGAAGAATGGAGAAGAAATATCAGAGAGGAGGCTCCTTAGCAGTCAACCCTATATGTAATAAAGCCTAGAGTTTTCACTGAGATGTGTGTAATTAAATGTAGGGATGGGATGGGCCATGAAAAGCGGTCTGCGAATGTGGGAACAAGACAGTTAGGAAGCAGGACCCACAGACCTTACTTGAGCAAAGACAACAAGAAGCCAGCCTCTGTGACGGCCCTTGAGCGACACTCCAACTTTCCATTTCCGACCAAAATATAGATGATTGTAGAGATGCAGAGGAGGTAAGAGTCCTGATACCAGTTTCTGCCACTGCCTCTGTGTGACAGTGGCGGGCAAGTCACTTTATGTCATGTTCATTTGTGCTTCCTTTGCTGGCTCATTTTTAATAAAGTGAAGACCAAACATTATTTTTCCCTTCTAACGTTCAGAAATTCTGTTTGTTGGAAGCCAGGGCTGGGGTGTTTAATTCAAGTGAAAAGCTGCCTGGGCGGAGGTGTGTTCAACCTGGGAAAAAGCATATTCTCTGTGTCTTATTTAATCGGTACAGGCTTCCTGGAAGAGGGAAGGTTTGGGCTCAGTGTTGCATCCTCCTCCCCAACTTTATATTTTGAACAACTTCAAACTTTCAGTAAAATTAAGAGATTAGTACAATGAACCCTTATATATGTATTCCATTTGAATTTACCAATTTTTAATATTTTGATATACTTGTTTTTCTACATACTTGCAAATATGTATGTATGTGTGTGTCTGTTGTCTTTGCTGACTCATGCAGATGAGATTTGATCCCAAAGGACATTCTTTTATATAGCAAAGATGCTGTTATCACTGAAGACTTTTAACTGGTGAAATAGCTAATATTCAGTTTTTCACATGCAGATTTCCTCATTGTTCCAATAATGTTCTGTATAGCTGTTTTTTCCCTCAATCCAGAGGCCAATCAAGGATTGCATATTGCATTTCATTGTTATATCTCTAGTCTCCTTCAATTGAGAACAATACCCTACCTTGTCTTAGATGACTTTTTTTTGAAGAGTCCAGCCTTTTTGTTTATTTATTTCTTTAAGAATATCCCACAACCTGGGTTCGAGTGTATTTTTTTGGGGAAAATTCTACATAGATGATTTTGCTTACATCCCATTGTATTACATCAGGAAACAGAGTGGATCCTTGAACAACACAGGTTTGAACTGCACCGGTCCACTTATATGCAGATTATTTTCAATAAATACTGTAAATGTATTTTCCTTATGATTTCCTTAATAATATTTTTCTCAAGCTTACTTTATTGTAAAATACAGTATATAATGCATATAACATACCAAATATGTGTTAATTGACTTATCGGTAAGACTTCTGGTCAACAGTTGGCTATTAGTAGTTAAATTTTTGGGGAGTCAAAAGTTATGAGGATTTCGTACTGTGTGTGGGGGGGCAACACCCCTAACCCACACATTATAGGGTCAACTGTATGTAATACCAGTTTGTCTCATTATTGGTGATTCTAATGGGTAGAAACTTGGTAAAGTGGATATCTGTCATTTCTCCACTGTTAAGGTACCCTCCCCCTTTATTATTAATACGTAATCTATAAAGCAATACTTAATATCGTTTGAATACCCTATTCCCCAATGACCTTTCACCCAATGGTTTTAGCATCCATGATGATTTTCACCTGAATTAGCTGCAAAATGGTGATCTGCTAATTCTAGCATTCATTCATATTATTCAGTTGACATATTGTGTAAAGAAAATCTCTCCTTCCTTTTTAAAATATCACTAAGGATTTACATTGTTTTTCAATGTGTTACAATCCATTACTATTATTATTATTCTTTTTTACTACTATTACTTTTTAATGCTCAAAATCATACCGAATTTGGCCAGCAAGAACCTCTTCAAGGTAGTCTCTGTCCTTTTGACACAATACCATCAGTATTCGAGCACTTCCTTACTTTCTGGCACTATGAGATGCTCCAGGCCCAGCTGCTACTTACCCTGGCCTAAAATTTGGAACCAGCCATTCTTCCAGAGAAATAGTACTATGTTCAGTTTTGAACACAGAAAGAAAAAGTATTTGTTTGAAACTGAACTGTAATCAAATGTAGTAAGGAGAGGAGGGGAGGAGATAAGAGGGAGAAGGAAAGACATTTTCAACATCTTGGTATGCCCATCTTTCATAATTTTGTTTTCCCTGTGCCCAAGGTGGGAAGGAGCTTGCTCTGAAGAGTTTCTGTATCTGACATGTTAAGTCCTTTAAATATATGAGCTGAAGTGATCTTTGCAAAAAGTCTGTAAGATATGAGATATCATGCCCATTTTACAGATTAAAAAAAAAGGGGGCTCCAAACGGCTCACTTGCTCAGGGTTACCTTGCTAATAAATAGCAGACATGAGTCCAGATTTACCAGACTCCAAAATGAGCACCCATAGATTGTGAAATCCTTAAGGGCAGGGACCACATGACAGTCTCTTATTTGATTCAAAAGCCTCCTTTTACAGATCAAAAATTGAGGCCCAGAGAAGAGTTGAGTCCAAGTTTGAGGTAGAACTAGGAGCATAAATTGTCTCATATTTACTGTCCTAGAATATACACTTTGTGAGTTATTGAACTTCTAAAATTTAAGAACAAATGAAGGATAATTAGTCATTTAACTTTTAAAATACAACCACTTCGAAAGTATCTCTAGGTCCAGTTAAAACGAATAAATTCTTCATCAACAAAGACCTGTTTTTGTGAAATAGGAAAAGAAAAGAAAGTATCTTTAGGATCTACCAACGGATGTTATTCTAATTCACACTTCGATTGAGAGCAGTGAGCCCTCTGGTTAATGCAGGTCTCAGAACCTATTTTAGTTTTCATTTATTCAATCAACTACTTATTAAGAACCTACTAAGCGTCAGGCACACACTTGCAGGTGATGAAGACATAGCCTTTAACAAAATAAGCAAAATCCCTGTTTTCAAAGAGCTTCTTTTCTGGAGTTCTTTCAACAAATACAATAACAATACCTAATACTTATTAAGTGCTTGCTTACTACTGCAGGCACCAAGTGCTATACAAAGAACCTACTACCAGGTTTCGATTTTCACAACTCTGTGAGTTAGTTGTACTATTACCATCTTCATTTCCTCAAGAGGAAACAAGCATAGAGAGAGATTAAGTAAGTGGACTAGCTGGCCGGAGACTAGCTGGCCGGAGTGGGGGCTCTTGATGGGGTGTACTAGCTACACACATAGTTACCACACTTCCTCTCTGCAGGCGTGGGGACGTGAGGCACACGAAAGTCCCGGTGGCGGATGTTGGGGAGGCGGCAAAGCCTGAATCATGGAAACCGATGGGATCGCAGTGCCATCCTAGGACTGGGAAGACTCCTTCAGCCTAGCCAGCCCAGTTTACTCGGGGCTTCCTCTCCTTCCTCTCTTTCCTTTCCATCTCTTCATCTTCTCTTACGAATTTTCTCTTCTTCCTTTCCGTCTCTTTTCCGCTTTCCCCCTTCCTTTCTCTCCTTCAACTGCTTTTTACACTGTCACTGTTTCTTGATTAAAATATTTCCTAGTGCTTCATTTTTTAAAACCTCGTGAAATTGACCATTTTGCATTTTGGTCTTTAGAAAAAATAATTAAAGCCAACCGAATGGTAGCAGCTGGCATTAGTCTGTGTATCAATGGTAAAAAAAAAAAAAAAAGTTGCATTGAGAGTGGGTCGGCTTCCCGCTGTGATCATCACAGTCCGGCTCTAGGACCTCGACACAGTGTGGAACCAATATGTGAGGGTCACGGACACCGCCGGATGGGTTTTCTTGAGAGGCTTCGCCGCTAGTTCCTTTCAGGGTTCTCGTCAGCGCGCATGCGCTGCCTGCGCTCCGCCGCTCCCGCCTCGGGCTCAGGCTAGGGCTCCGGGATGTCCGCGTTGTGCGACCCTCCCGGGGCCCCAGGGCCTCCCGGGCCTGCCCCGGCCACCCACGGTCCCGCGCCGCTCAGGTAGTCAGAGCCCCTGGCATCTTCCCCCACCGCGCGGCCCCGCGCCGATCCCCAGCCTTCTCGGCAGAAACCCAGATCCTACCTCGAGAACTCGCGTCAGGGTTCTCAGAGATTCCTGGTTGGGTCTTCCCAGAACTCAGGGACTGCCTCACCAAAACTCTGGGCTCCAGTGCCCGCACTCCCAAGATCTCGACACTGCCTCCCTTAAACCCCAGTGACTAGGTACTCCGGACCCTGCCCTAGCTCTCCCGAGATTTGGGGATATCAGAACTCTTGGGAACCCAGCTGCCTTGCTCCTTTTAGACCCGAGGGAACCCAGGGTTCCCTGACTTCATGGAGACCCCATGAGCACTCAGGCCTAAAAACCCACAGAATGCTTCCTTCTAGCCTTTCCCTGGATTTCCAAGAAGGGAAACACTCCTCTCACATTAGAGTATTTTTTTGGAGGAACCAGAGAGGAATGGCTCAGTCAGAACCCTAACAGCCCCTAGAGGATGCTGTCTTTGGCGAAAAGGGCAATAAGAGGAAAAGGCTTTTGAACCTCTATGTTTTGGGAGGGGAAGGGTTGAAAAGCATTGTCTGTGCCCTGGGACACCCTAATTCCTAGGCACATTGAGGGTGCCGGGAAGGTGGTTGTCGTTGGTATGGAGTCAAAATGTTGGGTGGTTGAGATGCTTGCAGAATATGGGAAGAAACAGGTTTGGGGAAGGAGAGCCCTTAGTAAGGAGCAAGTTTGACCTTATGGTTGATTTTTTTTCATTAAGAGTAAAATCCAGGATGCTTATGTTGTAGTGGGGAGTGCAGTAAAGTTGGACAGGTGTATTTGAAGCAGATGTTGTTATAGGAACACAAACTATACTCAAATCAATTCAACAAAAATTTATTGAGTACTTCCCATATACCAGGCACCTCCACAGAAAGGGATTCGGTGTTGAAGAACACAGAAATGGTTACTACCCTCTTGGAGCTTATAGTCTGATTACTTAACCTTGCCTTTCTAATCTGTAAAATGGGATCATAATAGTACCTTATTGGGTTGTTGTCTGGATTGAAATAATACACGTAAGTACTTTAAAAAGTACATGACATTCTAAGACTTACGTCGATATTATTAAAAGAAAAATAGCATTTATTGAGTGATTAGTGTGAAATAGATATGATACTTACGTGCTTTATGAACATTATCTCATAAAGGTAATTCTCTATTTCACATAGAAAGAAACAAGCTCACGGAGGGAATGTAACTTGCCCAGCATCTCTCAACACAATAAGTCTGATTCTCTTGTTTCCTTATAGTGCTCAGGAGCTGTCCCAGGAAATCAAGGCTTTTCTGACTGGCATCGACCCCATTCTGGGCCACCAGCTCTCAGCCCGGGAACATGCACGCTGTAGTCTTCTCCTGCTCCGCTCTTTGCCACCTGCTCGGGCTGCCGTGCTTGACCACTTGCGAGGCGTCTTTGATGAGAGTGTCCGGGCCCACCTGGCTGCCCTGGATGAAAGCCCTGTGGCTGGCCCACCTCATCTCCGTCCACCTCCACCTTCCCATGTACCTGCTGGGGGACCTGGTCTAGAGGATGTGGTACAGGAAGTGCAGCAGGTGCTGTCCGAGTTTATCCGGGCCAACCCAAAGGCCTGGGCACCTGTGATTAGTGCATGGTCCATTGACCTCATGGGGCAACTAAGCAGCACATACTCGGGCCAGCACCAGCGTGTGCCCCATGCCACTGGCTCTCTCAACGAATTGCTGCAGCTGTGGATGGGCTGTCGGGCCACACGCACATTAATGGACATCTATGTTCAGTGCCTCTCGGCTCTCATTGGTAGTTGTCCAGATGCCTGTGTGGATGCCTTGCTGGATACTTCTGTCCAGCATTCGCCACACTTTGACTGGGTCGTGGCCCATATTGGCTCCTCTTTTCCTGGCACCATCATCTCCCGAGTCCTCTCCTGTGGCCTGAAGGACTTCTGTGTTCATGGTGGGGCTGGAGGTGGAGCTGGTGGCAGTGGTGGCAGCTCTTCTCAAACCCCTTCTACAGACCCCTTCCCTGGATCTCCTGCTATCCCTGGGGAGAAGCGGGTGCCCAAGATTGCCTCAGTTGTTGGCATCCTAGGGCACTTGGCCTCCCGCCACGGAGACAGCATCCGACGGGAGCTCCTGCGAATGTTCCATGATAGCCTGGCAGGGGTAGCTGGGGGCCGAAGTGGGGACCCCTCCCTACAGGCCACAGTTCCCTTCCTCCTGCAGCTGGCAGTCATGTCACCAGCTTTGCTGGGCACAGTCTCTGGAGAGCTGGTGGACTGCCTTAAGCCCCCAGCCGTGCTGAGCCAGCTACAGCAACACCTGCAGGGATTCCCCCGAGAGGAGCTGGACAACATGCTGAACCTGGCTGTGCACCTGGTGAGCCAGGCCTCTGGGGCAGGTGCCTACCGCCTGCTGCAGTTCTTGGTGGACACAGCCATGCCTGCCTCAGTCATTACTACCCAGGGCCTGGCTGTGCCAGATACTGTGCGTGAAGCCTGTGACCGGCTAATCCAGCTGCTGCTGCTACACCTGCAAAAACTGGTTCATCACCGGGGAGGGTCTCCTGGGGAAGGGGTGCTGGGCCCACCTCCACCCCCCCGCCCTGTGCCCTTTCTAGATGCGCTGAGAAACCATGTTGGAGAGCTGTGTGGAGAGACATTACGATTGGAACGGAAGCGCTTCCTCTGGCAACACCAGCTCCTGGGCCTGCTCTCCGTCTATACCCGGCCTAGCTGTGGACCTGACGCCTTGGGCCATCTCCTGAGCCGGGCCCGAAGCCCTGAAGAGTTGAGTTTGGCCACTCAGTTATATGCAGGGCTGGTGGTCAGTCTCTCTGGCCTCCTGCCCCTGGCCTTCCGAAGCTGCTTGGCTCGGGTGCATGCAGGAACTTTGCAGCCTCCCTTCACGGCGAGGTTCCTGCGCAACTTGGCACTGCTAGTGGGGTGGGAACAGCAGGGCGATGAGGGACCTGCAGCCCTAGGGGCCCGGTTTGGGGAGTCTGCCTCAGCCCATCTGTCTGACCTGGCTCCTCTCCTGCTACATCCTGAGGAGGAAGTAGCCGAAGCTGCTGCCTCCCTCCTGGCCATTTGTCCCTTTCCTCCAGAAGCCCTGTCCCCCTCTCAACTCCTGGGACTGGTGAGAGCTGGAGTACATCGCTTCTTTGCTTCTCTGAGGCTGCATGGCCCCCCAGGTGTGGCTTCGGCCTCCCAGCTTCTTACCCGCCTCTCTCAGACCTCTCCTGCTGGGCTTAAGGCTGTCTTGCAGCTGCTCGTTGAGGGAGCCTTACATCGGGGCAACACAGAACTGTTTGGAGGGGAAGTGGATGGGGACAATGAGACTCTTTCAGTTGTCTCAGCTTCTTTGGCTTCTGCCTCCCTGTTGGACACAAACCGGCGGCACACTGCAGCTGTGCCAGGTCCTGGAGGGATTTGGTCTGTTTTCCACGCTGGAGTCATCGGCCGTGGCCTAAAGCCACCCAAGTTTGTCCAGTCACGAAATCAGCAGGAAGTGATCTATAACACCCAGAGCCTCCTCAGCCTCCTGGTGCACTGCTGCAGTGCCCCTGGAGGCACTGAATGTGGGGGCTGCTGGGGGGCTCCCACCCTGAGCCCAGAGGCAGCCAAAGCAGTTGCAGTGACCTTGGTGGAGAGTGTGTGTCCTGATGCAGCCGGCGCTGAGCTAGCCTGGCCCCCTGAGGAGCATGCCCGGGCCACCGTGGAGCGGGATCTCCGCATTGGCCGGCGCTTCCGGGAGCAGCCCCTGCTCTTTGAGCTGTTAAAGCTGGTAGCAGCTGCTCCCCCAGCCCTGTGCTACTGCTCCGTGTTGCTGCGGGGGCTGCTGGCTGCCCTCTTGAGCCACTGGGAAGCCTCTCGCCATCCTGATACGGCCCACTCTCCCTGGCATCTGGAGGCATCTTGCACCCTAGTGGCTGTCATGGCTGAGGGAAGCCTTCTGCCACCAGCCCTGGGTAATATGCACGAAGTATTTAGCCAACTGGCACCTTTTGAAGTGCGTCTGCTGCTGCTCAGTGTCTGGGGCTTTCTCCGGGAGCACGGGCCCTTGCCCCAGAAGTTTATCTTCCAGTCAGAGCGTGGCCGCTTCATCCGGGACTTCTCCAGGGAGGGTGGGGGTGAGGGTGGACCCCACCTGGCTGTGCTGCACAGCGTCCTCCACCGCAACATTGACCGCCTGGGCCTTTTCTCTGGCCGTTTCCAGGCACCTTCACCGTCCACTCTACTTCGGCAGGGGACATAGCCTTTTTCATGCTCCGGGAGCCGAGGGAGTTTGAGCAGTGAGACGGGGCTAAGGTGCTGCAGAAAGATGAAGATTTCTAAGACTATGGCGTAAAGAACGCTGTCACTTTTTTCTTCTCTCACCTTTTTTTTTTTTCTAAATAAAATTTGCTGATTTGAGAAAAACAGAGTCCAGTGCCTCTGTCCGACGCTTAGAGCAGGCAAAATAGGACAGCGCCAGGTTCTGGACAGTTCCGCCCTCATCGCCCAGCCACGCCCTCTACCTGCTTTTGGAGTGCGCGCTCAGCCAATGGGACAGCCGCCCGACCGTTCCCGGGCCCGGCCAATCCCAAAGCCGGAAGAGGCGGGCGCTAAGATACGTGGCTCAACGCTCGCGGGGGGAAGGGAAGCTTGGGGTCAGGGAGCAAACCCGGCACAAGATGGCGGCGGTACCGGCAGTGGCGGCGCGTAGGAGGCGGTGAGGACCTCGGAACCCGGGACCATCCTGGGACGTCCCCAGATCCCCCAAGCCCCATATCTCTAATCCTTGTATGTCCTCCTGAGACTTTGCCATCCCCGGTATCGCGAGGACCTTTTGTCTGGAGATGGTCTCAAGCGCCCCCAGCCTCCTCGCGGTAGATCTTCGCGGCGTTGGGGGCCCATGCTTCTGGTGCTCCCAGCTCCCGCTGGCGGTTAAAGAAGGCCGCAGCTGAGCGCTCTTGTTGGCCTTGGGCTCTCTCAGCCGCCGCCCTCCCCTTGCAGCTCGCGGCGGTTAACGCTGCCGCCTCCTTCCTGCAGTGCCATCGGGGCGGGGGACGAGACTTGGCCCGGCCTCCAGGAACGCATCCAGCTGTCCTGCGGCCCCTCAGCCGGGCTGGAAGCAGCGCGGCCGGCAATCCCGCCTGCACTGCCCTTCTTACCCACTCTCCCATATCCCCGGACCCTGCCCTTGCCTTCACGTGGTTCACGTGGACGCCAGCACTGGCTTGTTCGGTGTTCGCGCTCGCTGGGCAGGGCTGGGGCAGGATCCAGTAAGTTCAGTCTGCCTGGATGATGTTGCTCAAACACGACATGTAATCGAACGGTTTGGTCTGCGCTCTCGAGTTTATATTAGCGGAAAAAAGCTTCGAAACAACCACCAGCGCCGCAAAACGTTTACCAGCATCTAACGGATGTACTGGGGTGGGAGAGGCGGCTACTGCCGGCAGCAATGAAAAAAAGCATTGGTCGTAAACTCAACTCTTGGAATCCTGTGATCTGAAACAATAAACGGGTGCGACTTGCCTTTTGGCTCATTCCTGATTTTGGCTGTTGGAGCACCGCTTGCTCAGGGGCATTCGAGGCATCCCCGAGTTCCTAGGCCCTTCCAACAGGTCACATCTGAAAGATCTTTTAGAAATCCTATCCCCATCGGCATCTCTCCAAACCCGTTTTATAGATTGTGCAAATAGGATTCCAGGAGGGTATTTAACTGACAGTATTTCTGGTTATTGCTGCTTTGGGCAGGTGAACATGGGTTCAGAGGGTCTGGGTGCCTGTTTGTAGTCACTCCTCAGGACCTGGGCCACATGCCTTGCTGTTGAGTTTTTTGGTAGCATTTCTTCTGCTTGTTTTGCTACTGCTTATTCCTGCTAGACCTATTAAACCACAATGCCTGCTGTTTTCCTCAGCCTTCCGTGCCTGGGTTGCTTCCCACGTTCTTCTGGAACTGGAGGGCCTACTGTGTTCTGTGATCTCCTTTCTGGTGATTTTCTTTCCCTTCAGCTTTTATGCAGATACTAAAGCTATTACTGGATGCAATATGTATAGTAGGCCCTACTCTTTAGCTTCCCCATTAGCAGGTTGCAAAGTTTTAATGCTTAGAAGAAGCCTGTGTTTTTGTTTGTATATTTCTCCCGTTTGGAAGCTCTTGGACTATCTACATTAGTCACTAGGAGAGCATGTTTGAAATGCAGATTCCCAGGCTTTGGGATCTTCATTTAATAAGCAGTGAAGGTCATTCTTAACAGACACAAAAGTTTGAGAACTCCTGTTTATGATATACTCAGAATAGCTGAATATATCCTTCAGACTAACTTGTTTAAACAAGCCCATTAAGTCCCTTGTCTGTCATTTGACATTACGCTGGGGAAGTTATAGTTTGTGGTAACCTTGGGGTGATGGTCCTCAGTGAGGCAAGCCCTGCCAGTGGTTAGTGTGCTGTGTTTTGCATCATAAAGTACATGGGCCTCAGAGTCATGGCTGAGTTCAATCCTAGTTTCACCCCTGTTCAATCTTGGATGACTTATTGAACCTTTTATGCTTCCGTTTTCCTATTTGGAAGAAACCTTAACCTTACATTCACCAAGAAAACAGAAACAGGGAAAAGAAGTTGTGCGTATAAAGAAGTGATTCTGAAACCTTATTGCCCACTAGAGTCGTTTAGGGAACTTTAAAAAAATTCTTATGCCCAGGCCCTTCTTCAGACCAATTAGATCAAAATCGCTGGGGGTGAGACCTAGACTTTGACAGTTAAAAACTGCAGGCAGAGTTGAAAAACTAGGGCTAGAAAGCTGTTAGCTAGGCTCCTGAGGGTACATTAGGATTTAATGCAAGTTAGTTTTTTCAGGCTTAGTTCATGATAGTGGTAACTTGAAGGTATAGGAGTGGAGATCTGAGGGGCAGGATGCTGGAGTGCTAGGTATGTTTGTACCCTAGGAACTGTGACCAGTAGGCTAGCTGAGGGTACATCTTTAACTTTTTCACTGTAGCTCCACCCAGTGCCTTGCCGGTGCAAAGGCATGGCTTGCTTTGTTTCCCTCATCCACACACACGGTGCCACTGCTTCCCCTGGGGCTCGCTGTTATTGCTCCTTTCCACTGAGAGGCTGATGTAACCAGAGTCAACAGCAGGGCCTCTGAAGGCCAAAGATCCTTGTCCAGTTCCTCCACCTTTTTAAAGGTATGGGGTAAGTGAGCCAACTCCCCAGGCCTGACACTTAACCCCATGCCTCCTCTGCCTTCTTTTCTGTTTAAAGGGACTCCATCTTCCCTCTTTTCTGAGCTGTCTTTTAGGGATGTGGCCTTTACCTCTGAAGGTGGGGCCCGTTCTGACCCCAAGCTGATTGTTCCCTCTTTGTCCTTTTTCTCCTTAGGTCACAGACAGGTTTGGTACTGGCTTGTTTAGGGGTCTGCCTGGGAATCACCCTTGCTGTGGATAGAAGTAACTTTAAGACCTGTGAAGAGAGTTCCTTCTGCAGGTATGATATTTCTAGGAGAGTGGGATGGAAAGTAGGGTGATGTGCGAGGTATCTCTGGCAGATGGGGTAGCCTGGGGACACTGCTAGTGATAGGGGAACCTGCGGACATCAGGCTGCCCTCCCACATTCTTAACCCTTTCACTTGACAGGCGGCAGCGAAGCATACGTCCAGGCCTTTCTCCATACCGAGCCCTGCTGGACTCACTGCAGCTTGGTCCTGATGCTCTCACAGTCCATCTGATCAATGAGGTCACCAAGGTCAGCGGAAAAAAGGAAGAGTCTGATGGGAGTGGGGGAGTGGCTAAGGGGCAATTCAGGAAGGGTGAACCCATAGCCAACGTCCTGCTGTAGCCTAATCTTAGGGCTTTTACTTCGTGAGGAATTCAGATCTCAGATCCCTTAGGCAAAGAGCTAGAAGGAGGAAACCCCTCAGGAGGGAGTTGGTTCCGAGGGCATTCCATGGTGTGGTCCTCTCCTTTCTCCAAATCCAAACCTCTGCCTCCTCAGGTATTGCTGGTGCTGGAGCTCCAGGGGCTTCAGAAGAACATGACTCGGATCAGGATTGATGAACTGGAGCCCCGGCGGCCCCGATACCGTGTACCAGATGTGTTGGTGGCTGATCCCCCGACAGCTCGGTAAATTTTTCCAGAGAAACCTATCTGTGTCCATGGCCCTTTTCTCCTTCCCGATGAATTTGTATTTGGCAGCTGACTTTCTCACATTGAGATAATAGCACTTCGCCACTCTCCTCAACCTTTCTCTTTCTCTGTTTGACCTATTTTCTCTTTCTCCTTTTAATTTCCATTCATTCAGCAGATACTGCTTCCTCTTCTGCACCAGAACCTGGGCTAGGTACTAGTGATACAAGAGGAAATGAACAAGGCACAGATCCTGCCCTCCAGGAATACAATGTCTCTGTGGTTGGTTCCTTCCTCCCTTCCCTCATCTTCCCTTCTCCCTTTCTTACTTCTCTTCTTTTTTTTTTTTTCCCCCATATTTTAAGGATAAGATTACTCAAATTCTTAGGTCATGACTCACTATCATCATTGTTCCATGAATGACAATTGTTTAATTTAGAAAATAACAAACTCTACTCTATGAGCCCTCTACCCAACCCATCTATATACTTCTCACTGTCCTGTACCCATGACCCCCTGCCCAGCAAGGATCGTTACTCTGAAGTTTATCATTCCCTTGGCTTTTTTTTTTACAGTCATTTCGTGTGTAGATGTGTATAAACACGTATACATACTTGTACATATGTGCGTAAGCAATAAATTATGTGGTTTTGTTCATTTTTGAGCTTCATAGGGATGATATCTTAATGAACGTCCTCTGGGATTTTCTTTTTTCACCTAACTTTATTTAACTCTGTTGCATGCAGCTCTAGTAGTTCATTTTTACTACTGTATAATGTATGACTATATCCCAACGTACTCATTTCTATGTTGATGGACATTTGGGTGGTTTCCAGTGTTTTGTTATTCAAAGTTTGGGCATGAATATTCTTGTCCATGTCTCCTGTGTCTGTGCAGGAGTTTCTCTTTGTTATATAGCTAGGAAAAGGACTGCAGAGTTGTAGAACATGGAAATGATCAACTTTCTAAAATAAAGCCAAAGTGGCTTACCAGTTTACACTTCTGCCAGCAATATGTGAGAGACCTCATTGATTTACGTCTTCCTCAATCCTTGGTACTGTAGGACTTAATTTTTGTGAACGAAATGGGTGTAGAATGATACCATGTGGTGGTCTTGGCTTGGTTGTCTTTTCCAGTTTATTAATGAGATTGTGTCTTCATGTGTTTGTCATTGTGGTTTACTAGTCTATGAAATGGTAGTTGCCAACTATGCCTATTTTGTTTTTATGTTGTTTGTCCTTATTGATTTGTAGAAATTCATGAGTCTTAACACCTAATTCTTTTTTTTTGTTTGTTTAGTTCAGGTATACAGTATAGTGGTTCGATGTTTACGTAGTTCATGAAGTGATCCCCCCGATAACTCTGGCATGCATCTGGCTCTTCACACAGCCATTACAGTAACATTGACTGTATTCCCTGTGCTGTGCTCTACGTCCCGTGACTGTTTTGTAACTGCTAATGTGTACTTCTTCATCCCTTCACCTTTTTTCACTAAGGCCCCTACCTCCCTCCCCTCTGGCAGTCACTAGTTTGCTCTCTTTATCTGTGAGTCTGTTTTCACTTAGTTTGTTCCTTTTATTCTTTAGATTCCACATATAAATGAAATCATATGGTATTTATTTTTCTCTGACTTATTTCACTCAGCATAATACCTTCTAGGTTCATTCATGTTATTGCAAATGGTAAGATTTTCTTTTTTTTTTTTTTTTTTATGGCTGAGTAATATTCTATGGTATATATGAATCATAACTTCTTTATTCAATTGTCCGTTGATGAGCACTTAGGTTGCTTCTATATTTGGCTATCGTAAATAGCACTGCAGTGAACATAAGGATGCATAGATCTTTACGAATCGGTTTTATACTAATTCTTTCTCACTTATACTTAAGCTGTTTTTCCCAAGCTATAGCTTATCTTTTTATTTTCTTAAAGGTGCCTTGGGAAAAAAAGGTTTTTTATTTTAGAATAGTTTTAGATTTATAGAAAAGTTGCAAGAATATTATGAGAGATCCTGTATACCCTCCACTCCTATTTTCCCCTGTTGTTAATGTTACTGTGGTACAGTTGTTGTACTTAATGAATCGATATCATTATTACTAACTAACTAAAGTCCACATTTTATTCAGATTCCCTTAGCTTTTACTTAATGCCCTTTTTCTGTTTTAGGATCCCACTTATCTAGGATACCACATTATATTTAGCAGTCATGTCTCCTTAGACTCCTCTATCCTGGAACAGTTTCTCAGACTTTTCTTGTTCTTGATGACCCTAAAGGTGTCTTTCGATAAATAGAAATTCCGAATTTTAGTGTTGTCAAATGTATGTCTTTTACCTTCTGGTGTTAGTGTTTTCTAAGTTGTGTTTAAAACAATTCTTTTCTATTTCAAGGTCAGAAAAATGTTTGTTTATATTTTCTTCCAAAGATTTTACTTTTAAATTTTAAGTACTAATCTGTCTGAAGTTGAAAATTGTATCTGGTAGAAGGTAGGAATATGACACCATTTTTTTCCTATCCAGCGGATCTCCATTATTGAATAGTCCTCCTGACCTCACTGAGTGGCCATACCGCCTCTGCTACACTTCCGAGTTCTAACTATCCTTAGGTCTGTTTCCAGGCTCTGTTGGGTTCCTTTGGTCACTTTGGCTATCCCTGCTCCGTTGCCATACTGTCTGTAGCTCTTAGCAGGTCCCCCTTCTTCTAAAGTGTCGAAACTACACTCTTGGTCTTTTGCACATCCTTAAATTCCTTTCGATCTCTTTCCTAGGCTTTCCGTCTCTGGCCGTGACGACAATAGTGTGGAGCTAACCATGGCTGAAGGACCCTATAAAATCATCTTGACAGCACGGCCGTTCCGCCTTGACCTGCTAGAGGACCGCAGCCTTCTGCTCAGTGTCAATGCCCGAGGACTCTTAGCTTTTGAGCACCAGAGAGCCCCCAGGGTCTCGTGAGTACAGGGGTTGGGACTGAAGGTGACCTAGTCTGAAAGCCTAGGGACATTGTGGGGTCTGGCACTGGGTCCCTGAGAGAAGACAGGGTGGCAAGACAGCAGGTAGGGGCCGAGCGCTGGGAGAAGCTGTCGGTTAGGGGTGGTAGGAAGCAGGCTGCTTGCAGTCGTTTTCGTTTCCTCTGCAGACCAGGAGGCAGTCACTTTTGTCCCTGAGCTGTACCCTGGGCACCTCCTCTGAGAGAGGCCTGCCTGGGTCTGCCTTTCCCCTCTTCCCCTTCTCACGCCATCACATTTCCCAGATTTATTTTCTTCCCCGCCGCCCCCCATCTCTGGAAGTTTGTCGACTGAAACTCACTTTTATGTTTCTGTTTTTGTGTTGGTTTTGTGCCTCCTTTTCCCCTTCCCTACCCATCTCCTCCTGCCCTAGTTTCTCGGATAAAGTTAGTCTCACGCTCGGTAGCATTTGGGATAAGATCAAGAACCTTTTCTCTAGGTAAATCCATGGCCACTGGTACTGTATGTGTTCCTCTGCCCTTACCCGCCCTTCACTCTGGCCCCCAGGGGAAGGTGCCCCAGACCCTTCCATGCCCTGCCCTTCATCACCGCTCTTTCTCCAGCTATGTGCTATCTGGTCCTGGTCCCTGTTCTGACTGGGAGCCCCCTGGGAGGAGGAAGATGAAATGTTGGACGTCCTTAAGGAATATAGGAAGCTTCTTGCTCTGCCAAGGGGGGGAGAGATGCTGGGTGTTGCTGGGATTCCTGGCTCTCAGCTCAGGTGCACTGAGGCTCTGGGCAGAGCTGCTTGCCAGCTGCCCTTGAAAGCATTCTTTGGCACAACCTCTCATTTGAGTCCCTGCATATATCCGTAGAGGCTGGATCATGGTATGACCCACCTGCCTTTGCAAAACCCGTGTGTCAAGCCGAAAGGCTGAGGCCCCGTGTGGGCATTTGAGGCCAGCGTGTCTCAGTGGAGGCAGCAGAGCCAGGACTGGCATTCCGAACCTAGGCCCTGAACCCACCTGTCTTTGGGATGCTGGCAGAGGCTGATGACTTGGGCCTGTGTGGAAGGCATTTCCTGGTGGCATTTACTCCTCATTTCCCTTCCTCGTTTCTCTCCTCATCCTCTGTACACGTATCTCTTCACTGCGGGGGTTTCTCTCCAGGCTTTAACGTTCAGTCCCTTCCTCCAGTGCCTTCCTTCCTTTGGACCCTTGGCTCTCTATTCCCTCACCCCTCCTTCCACTAGCCCCTCGTCCCTATCCCCTCTGGATTGGAGCAGACAGCTCTCCTACCTTCCAGGCAAGGATCAAAAGACCCAGCTGAGGGCGATGGGGCCCAGCCCGAGGAAACTCCTGGGGATGGTGACAAGGCAAGTCGGTGGGGGTGGGTGGCCGGAGCACAGGGATGACTGGGAGGTTGGAGGGGAAAGGCCCACAAGAAACTTGAGCTGAATCTCACTATCAGGGATGGAATTTAGAAAAGGGATGGGGGAAGAGAGAGAACTGGTGTATGATCGGGTAGTGGTCTGCTCTGTTCCTCACAGCCAGAAGAGACCCAGGGGAAGGCAGAGAAAGATGAGCCAGGAGCTTGGGAGGAGACATTCAAAACTCACACTGACACCAAGCCTTATGGTGAGGGACCGGGAGAGCCTCGGCGGGGGCGCAGGGCGTCTTCGCCAGCAGAGGCTCTGGACCTCATCTTTTGCTTTCCTTTCAGGTCCCACATCTGTAGGTTTGGACTTCTCTCTGCCAGGCATGGAGCATGTGTATGGGATCCCCGAGCATGCAGACAACCTGAGGCTGAAGGTCACTGAGTGAGTTTCATGGTGACCTCAGGATATAGGGGGAGAGAGGGGTCGGAAGTCAGATTGTGGGGGGATGTGCATGCATATTGGATACGCCAGAGAAGCGTGAATCGCTTCCTGTGCCCAGATCACCTTTGGCAGTTGGATAATTCTTCTTTGAGAAAGGGCAGAGGGACCAGTTCTTATCCCTCAGCTGTGTCTGTGGGGTGGGGGTTGTGTGTACCGGGGCCTGGGGCTAGTCCATCTGCCTGCCTGCCTGCCTGCAGGGGTGGGGAGCCGTATCGCCTCTACAATTTGGATGTATTCCAGTATGAGCTGTACAACCCCATGGCCCTGTACGGGTCTGTGCCTGTGCTCCTGGGACACAGTCCTCATCGAGACCTGGGAATCTTCTGGCTCAATGCCGCAGAAACTTGGGTTGACATATCCTCCAACACTGCGGGGAAGGTGAGAGCACAGGCACGGGCAGCAGGAAGGGAAGGGAGTCTTCAGGCCTGGAGGTGGACGGGCCATTAGCTTTGAAGAAAGCCTTTTTGGGATTGCGTGACAGCAGGACGCTGGGCCCTGGGAGCAGTCTTTGAGTTCCCCCGTCACGACTAGAAGATGCACGCTCATGGGGAAGCGTTGCGCGCTCTGCATTTATTGTCAGCACGTTTGTGATTGAGTACGCATCATGTGCTGGATACTTTTCTAGGCGCTGGAGGTATATTTCTTGTTGAGGTTGGGAAGGCCCTCACTCAGGGAGGCAGACAGCCGGCAAATGGATAGCAAAGACAAGATGAGCTTGGTGGTGGTGCATGCTGAGAAAGAAATGCAGCAGTCCCGTGGTGGGGGTGGGGGCAGTGCTGCTTCAGAGACAGGGGTCCGCTGAGGAGGTGACATTTAATTTCAGCCCAGAGCGACGCATCAGAAGCTTTGTGAGGATTTTGAGGAGGACATTGCCGTTTTGTCTTCGGGTTGGGGAATGAGAGGGAGGGTGTCAGATCTCTCTGCGGTCCCCTCTACAGACCTTGTTTGGGAAGATGCTAGACTACCTGCAGGGGTCTGGAGAGACCCCACAGACAGATGTCCGCTGGATGTCGGAGAGCGGCATCATCGATGTCTTCCTGCTGCTCGGGCCTTCGGTCTTTGATATCTTCCGGCAGTATGCCAGTCTCACAGGTACACAGCGTCCCCCTCTGTCGGCTGGCAGCTTCCTTTTCTGGCCCTGGTCTTCTTGAGAGGGGCAACTGCACTTTCAGAAGTCCTATGTCCTTCAGCCCTCCTCTAGTTTACGAGCCTCCTTCAATTCCTGGGTGTTCCCTCTGGCCCCAGCCTGGCCTGATCCCATTGTGACCCCGGTCACTCGCTGAACCTGCAGGGACCCAGGCACTGCCCCCGCTCTTCTCCCTCGGCTACCACCAGAGCCGCTGGAACTACCGGGACGAGGCCGACGTGCTGGAAGTCAGTCAGGGCTTCGATGACCACAACCTGCCCTGCGATGTCATCTGGCTGGACATCGAGCATGCCGATGGCAAGCGGTACTTCACCTGGGACTCCAGCCGTTTCCCCCAGCCCCTCACCATGCTTGAGCACTTGGCCTCCAAGAAGCGGAAGGTAAAAGGGCTGCAGCCGCGTTCTATGTTGATCTCCAAAACAGTAGCCCGGGAGAGCCCTGACCACGTGTTCTTGCTCCCAGCTGGTCGCCATCGTGGACCCGCACATCAAAGTGGACTCTGGCTACCGCATACACGAGGAGTTGCAGAGCCTGCATCTGTACGTTAAAACCCGGGATGGCTTTGACTACGAGGGCTGGTGCTGGCCAGGTAGGTGGTGTGGACCCAAAATTGAGGGACGGGTTATCGGAAAACCAGGGAGGAAGAATGGTGACCATTTCTCCCCTTGGGGATTGACAGCCACCCTTAACTCCTAGGTGCAGCTAGTTACCCCGACTTTACCAATCCCACCATGAGGGCCTGGTGGGCTAACATGTTCAGCTTTGACAACTATGAGGTACGGCCTCTCCCGACCTGCATCTGTCTTTCCCTCCTCAAATTCTCTGCCTGTCGATCCTGCCATGGTTGGTTGCCTGTAGTGTATCAGGGGCCTTGATGGTCCCTGAGAAATGCATCTTTTTGGATTCTCAGGAGCTCTGCTGCTCTGACTCTGTTTGTCTTCTTTCTCTCCTTTGTCCTTCTGTCTCCATTTTTTGCCTTGTGTTCTCAGGGCTCAGCTCCCAACCTCTATGTCTGGAATGACATGAATGAACCATCTGTGTTCAATGGTCCGGAGGTCACTATGCTCAAGGATGCCAAGCATTACGGGGGCTGGGAGCACCGAGATGTGCACAACATCTATGGCTTATATGTGGTAAGGGGCTGAAGCGGGGTCCGAGGGCTGGGGAACTTGCAACAGATGACAGCTGGCGTTTGCTCCTCACTACCCCTCCTCTCTCCTGTCTCCACTCAGCACATGGCGACTGCTGAGGGACTGGTTCTGCGCTCTGGGGGCGTAGAACGCCCCTTTGTCCTGAGCAGGGCTTTCTTTTCTGGCTCCCAGCGCTATGGTAAGATTTGGGGAATAGAGCCAAGGGAGAGGGGGTGAGGGCCACGTGGGAGGCGCTGTGGACCGAGGCCTGGTCCTCAGAGCAGTCTGTCCATGTGGCTGTCCTGTGAGAGCTGCACATCACCTCCTCCCAGCTCTGCACTTTGAGGGACGCCAGGGAGTGGGAGGTCCCTTAAGAGCTATTGTGAACTCTGCCATCTTCAGCCGGACCCTGGGGGGTCTCAGAGCAGATGCGGCAGGTCAGAGAGGTCAGTTATATGAGAAGCTAAGTGCGTCACTATTTGCAAGCTCCCTCCCTCTCTCTTGTCTTCCTCAGGAGCCGTGTGGACAGGAGACAACACCGCTGAATGGGACCATTTGAAGATCTCTATCCCTATGTGTCTCAGCTTGGGGCTGGTGGGAATATCCTTCTGTGGGGGTGAGAGGAGGAAGAGTTGGGGGTCCTTGGTTTGGTGGGAGACAGGCAAAGTAGAGGGCTGAGGGGCAGGGGCAGCACAGGGCTTCAGAGACTCCTGCACAGCAGCCCTCCTTCACCCTCTTTTTCCAACCTTCCTTCTTTTCCAGCCGATGTGGGTGGCTTCTTCAAGAATCCAGCACCAGAGCTCCTTGTCCGTTGGTACCAGATGGGTGCCTACCAGCCATTCTTCCGGGCACATGCCCACTTGGACACCGGGCGGCGAGAGCCGTGGCTGTTACCGTCTCAGTACCAGGACATAATTCGAGATGCATTGGACCAGCGATACGCCTTGCTGCCTTTCTGGTACACGCTCCTCTATCAGGCCCATCGTGAAGGGATTCCTGTCATGAGGTAAGGCATTCAGTTGGGTCTGTGTAGAGTGGGCTGGGGTGGCTGGGGGACAGTGGGGACTGGGTTCCGTCTCTGCACCTCTTTTACTCACTAGGGTCTTATAAAGGAGGAAAATGTGATTTCAGGGCCAAGAATAACAAAAGAAGGACAGGAATGAATAGCAGTAGACATTATTGAGTGCTGATGACATGCCAGGCATTATTTATCACTATCCTCAGGGCCAGAAACATTGCAGACAAGTGTCCTACCTTTGTGAAATGTACATTCTTAGGAGGAGAAAAGACTTGGAAACAAATATATAAATAAGAAAATTGCCAACAGTGACAAGCTCTTTGAAAAAATAGAAGAGGGTAGTGAAATTAGGTTCCACAAATAGCTTTTTTGAGAAGAAGGCCATGTGAGATGAGACCTAACCGAGGGGTCAGACAGATCTTCATGATCTAAAGGAAGAATATCCCAAACAGAGGAGACCCCAGGTGCAAAAATTCTAAGTTGGAAATGAGTTTTTTGTATTCCAGGGATAGAAAAACTGTGTTTCTCAGGGGCAAGGAACCAGAAGGAGAGGTGAGAGATGAGGTGACAGAGGAAAATTCGACATGATCCTGAAGGGCCTTTCAGGCCAGGATAACCAAGTGGCCACTGGAAAGCTGCTGTGCAGAACAGTTTCAGGAGGGGGCAGGGCAGGAGTGGGCAGGGCGGTGGGTTAGGAAGTTAGATACCTAGACCAGGGTGAGGTTGCAGAGCTGAGGCCTGAAGCCTGTCCGGACTGTCTGGCTGTCAGCTCCTGGGCTTTACCCCTGTGCTTTTCTCATCACCAATTCCTGGGGCGGCATCTTTGACTTCTGCCACAACAGCAAGTGTCTAGCTTTCTTGTCTTGCTTCCTTCCTAGGCCGCTGTGGGTGCATTATCCTCAGGATGTCACCACTTTTAGTATAGATGATCAATTCCTGCTTGGTGAGAAATGAGGAGGACAGCTGGTGGTGGGCGCTTAAGGGGAGGGCTGAGAAATAAGCACTCGTGAGAGATGTATCTTGGACGTGCAGGGAGGGAGGAGTGGGCGAGGCTGGTGGAGCAAGGGCGCAGGCGCTTCGGTGCTCCCTGCCTTGGAACTGATCTCAGATCATTTTGATTCTGGTGCGTTTAGGAGATGCGTTGCTGGTTCATCCTGTATCAGACTCAGGGGCTCATGGTGTGCAGGTCTATCTGCCTGGCCAAGGGGAGGTAAGTTAAGGAAGGACATGGTGGGGAATGATGGTGGAGGCCACAGGCGGTAAGTGGAATGGGGGCCCTGTGCAATGAGTGACCGACTGTTTCTCCTGCTGCCCACAGGTATGGTATGACGTTCATAGCTACCAGAAGCATCATGGTCCCCAGACCCTGTACCTGCCTGTAACCCTAAGCAGTGTGAGTATGCCTGGCCCAGCTGCCAGCTCCATCTGCCCGCAGGTTTCCAGAGTGGGAGAAAGTGTGTGCTTTGAAAGATGGGCAGGAGCAAAGGAAGCTGCAGGGCCAGGGTTGGACAATGGGGCAACTTCATCCCGGCACTGCTCTTGCCCTAGATCCCTGTGTTCCAGCGCGGAGGGACAATTATACCTCGGTGGATGCGAGTGCGGCGTTCTTCCGAGTGTATGAAGGAAGACCCCATCACTCTTTTTGTTGCACTCAGCCCCCAGGTGAGAGCATAGGCAGGCGGCCTCTTCAGTCATCCGTACATTCCTAGGAGTCAGTCCCCTCACTCTCTTGAGCTCAAGCACCCACCTATTCCACTCCTTCCCCAGGGTACAGCCCAAGGAGAGCTCTTTCTAGATGATGGGCACACGTTCAATTATCAGACTCGCCATGAGTTCCTACTGCGTCGATTCTCATTCTCTGGCAACACCCTCGTCTCCAGGTAATGAGGTGCCCATTCTGCCTGCCTTGGCAGCCTCGGGAGGAGGCTGGGCCTCGGGGATGCTCACAGCATCATGATCTTGCTCTGGATCTCCTCCCTTTTGCTCTGGCATCTTTCTCCCTGATGGGCATTAATTTTTGCTCCCTCCAGCTCAGCAGATCCCAAAGGCCACTTTGAGACACCAGTCTGGATTGAGCGGGTGGTGATAATAGGGGCTGGAAAGCCAGCAGCCGTGGTACTCCAGACAAAAGGTGAGTGAGTGGTCCGGCCCCCAGGGTGAGAAAAGAGGGGAAGCAGGGGCAGGGTTGGGGACATCTTGCCTGTAAGAAAGTTGTTGCTATGACTGCAGTACTCTTTGGTCTCCTCCAGGATCTCCTGAAAGCCACCTGTCCTTCCAGCATGACCCTGAGACCTCTGTGTTGATCTTGCGTAAGCCTGGTGTTAATGTGGCATCTGACTGGAGTATTCACTTGCGATAACCCAAGGGACATTGGGGGGTAGGAGGTATGGTGGTGATGAGAGTTACTCCTTCTGCCTTGGAGTTTGACCCTCCCCAGACTTCACCTTCCTTATCCCGAAAAACCCAGATTCTGCCAACATTTGGGCAGGAGGAGAGAGGGCTGTTTCTGGGCTCTGGATTCCAATTATGATCTCCTGACCTCTCCCACCCACTGACACCAAGTCTCCCTTCATCCCCAACACTCTATTGCTCTGTGTGGAGCACATTCACCTGTGAAGACCTGGGGACCACAGCACCCTTGCTTTCCTTTCTCTTTCATTTCTTTTGGGGGTCCCGAATCCTCCAGACCCTATTCATTCACGCCTCTTGTGTGTCGATGCCATTTCTTGGAAGAAGATGAGGGCAGTGAGCTTTCGGGCTCTTTTTCTCCTTCCCCTTCCCTCTGCACCAAACTGCTTTCTCGTTTTATTTCTTCCTCCTGGCTCTTCTCTGTCAGCTCTCCCCTTTTTATGCCCCACGGATACACTGGGACCACCCCTTATCTGAGAAGGGATGAATGGATCAAAGGAGCGAGGTTGCTGGAGAACTTCCTCTTCCTTCTCTTCTCTCTTGTTCCAGCCTTTCCTTTCCCCAGTTCCTTCTAGAGCTGCTACAGTTCTGACAGGGACAGTTTTGTCTCCTCTGTCCCTTAGGGGAAAGAAGTTTCCATTCCTTAAGAGGGGTTAGGCATTGAACTTCTTTGCTTCCTTTTTGTCCCCTTGAGGGGCATTCAAAATGGAGAAATCTGTTGCAGTTTCACTGAATCACGGTCGCCTGTATTTATTGCTGGGAGAAGGCTGAAGATGGGAGAGATGATCATGTGTGCTCAGGGTTGGCCCAACGCCCTGGAGATGAGGGGGCATATTTGTGAGAATTTTTTTTACTTCCTCTTGGCCCCCAGCTGTGACAGGTTTTGATAAAAGAAGCAACAATAAAGAGCTAAACCATAAATAACTGTCCATATCTCTAGTTCTGGTCTGAATCACTGACCCTGAGAAGCCTGAGGGCGTGACATTTTCATCATAAGGCTTCAGCATAAGCCTTGTCGATTCAGCAAAATGAGTGAGTGCAAGCCTTCCTCAGTTTGTTAAATGCCAGTGTTTTCACAGAGAAGCCCCACAAGGTCATCAGATTGTGAATGAAAAAGTTGCTATGTAATAAACTTGGCGAGCTCAGGGAGACCACATAGCAGGTTTGACAAGCTCAGTGACCCAAAGTAACCACACCGGATGGTCTGATCACAAATTCCTAACTGGGCAAGTCATAGCGAGTAGTCATATTTTAGGCCTATAGCTTCCTTAGCAAAGGTCAATCTTTAAGTGAGCTCTGTCCATCGTTCTTAGGCATCTAGGATAATATACCTTTGAAATGTCAGAGTAGTTTTCTTTTCCTATCCCTGGAAGGCACAGCTGTAGGCACCAGAGCACGAGACCACAGAACCCCTCATTGTTATCCTGTTCCCCGCATAGCACCTCTGTGTGCTATAAATGTTGATTATTAACTATCCTGTACCCACCAATGTAAAAGATGTCTCTCCACGTTGCCTTTTATCCAGTTGTAGAGCTTTCACCATTGTACTTTCTCCTACCTTCTTAATTTACCACCAGTAGATTTCATGCACCTTCCTTATGTCGTCTCCTTTGCTTTTGATGTATAAAATGAGCTGCAAAGCTGCCATTCTCTGAAGAATTTGAGGTCTTGCATCCTGGCATATGTCCTCAGTTTGGCTCAAGTACTCTTTAAAAATTCTCTTTAGGTTTGGACATTTTTTACATTGACAAGATTTTAGTAGGCCTAAGCTAATAGTGGTGACCAGAGCTGATGGGGCCCCCCTTGAATAGAAATAGCTAGATGATCAGATGTTCTCATATGAAAGGCTGCTTCTCTTTAGCAGCATTTTAAAAAATTTCCCACTTTTAGTGACAGTAATTTTCTCTATTTTGTAGACTGACCACAACGGTTTACAAGAAACTAGTTTAAGTTCTTCTGGCTGGTCTAATAAATTGACATGAGATTACTAGGAGAAAATAACCAAATGTATTACGTATGTACATATGGCGCTCCCTAAGCATATGAGAGTGGAAGACAAATCAGGCGGTTAGGGTTTGTATGCCATCCCGGACTAAGAGGGAGTCAGGGGTCTGGGACTTCAGAGGGAAGGAAAGTAGGCGATTCACAGGTAGATGAGAAAGCAAATATTTGGTAAGTTCTTGATGGGCCACCCAGACACAATGGGACATAGGGTAATTTTGTTAATAGATTTCTCCGTGCTTGCCACTTAGTTCTTATGATGCTAAGGTGAGCATTCCTTTCCTTTAAGCAGATAAGGGGAAAGTAAAAGGCTCTTCTTGAGTCATTTCTTAAAAACAACCAGCTTAAAATATCCCCAAGAGGCATATTTTGGGGTGGCAAAATTCTGCTTCCCCTCAGGAGTTAAGGGGCTGTGTTCATGGAATTCCTCAGCTCAGGAAGTATTTTCAGTCAGTTCCCTGGGAGATAGCCCACTGCCTTGGCACCCCACCCCAGAACGCATTGTCACCTGAGAAATGCAAGTCAGGAAACAATACAGAACCTGTAGTTCAGGTATCTAGGAGAGACGCAGAAAATTGCACAATGGCAATTCCAAAACTCTCGTTAACCTTATTTATAAAATGGGGACTATACCATCTAACTCATAGGATTATATGAGACGGACCTAGAGCACAGGCCTGGCACACGATAGGCCTTAGATTTCATTCATATAACAAGTATTTATTGAGTTACTGGGTGCTGTGACTACAATCTGAATGAATGAATACGAAGAGAAAAATCTGGGCGCAAGGAGAAATACTGCAGTTCAAGGCGAAGGTCTCAAACTTGATGCCATGTGCCCACACTGAGCATCCGACTGCAGAGCACCGCGCGCTTGAAGGCCGGATATGACGTAACCCACTCCCGTGGTTCCCAGAACTAGGCGGTGGGACCGGAAATAAACGTAGGGGCGGGGCTTTCAGGCTGACCGGAAGTGGGCCCAGAGGGCGCCAACAGCCCCAGCTCCTCCGAGTTGGATGAGAGGAGTGTGAGAAAGGCGGGGCCGCTGCTGGGGCGGGGCCTGCAGGCTGGCGGGCGGGGGTTGGGGACCCCTCGTCCCCGCCGGACCCCGCCTGCCCTGACGGCAGCGGCGGCGGTGGGGCCATGAAGCTGAAGCTGAAGAACGTGTTTCTCGCCTACTTCCTGGTGTCGATCTCCGGCCTCCTCTACGCGCTGGTGCAGCTCGGTGAGCGGGGCGGGGCGGGGGTGCGGCGAGGTAGCCCTCCGGCGCCCGCCGCGATGCATCCCGCCCTGGGGACGAGCCCACGCGCAGACACCATTCATCCGGCTCGGCCCTCCGACAGCCCTCTGCGGTCGCCGGGCGCACTCCCCTTGTCCCGCCGCACCTCGGATGAAATCCAGACTCCTTTCCTGAGCATGCAGGGCCCCCCCGCATGTTCCTGCCGCCGTCTGCCTCTCCAACCCCTTTTCCTAGCCCTCTCGCTCGCTCTGCGCCGGCCGCACTGGCTTCATGACAAGTGTCTAGAAAACTGCACGCTCACTGCCCTCTCAAGCTCTTAACCTATTCCCTCTGCCTGCTTTGCTTTTCTCCCAGCTTTCCTGGCTGCCTCTTCTCATCCTTCAGGTCTCAGCCGAGATGTCACCGCCTCGGAGAGGCCTTCCCTGACCACCTTAGCTAGAGCAACTCCTCTTTTTCTGGATTCTCTTTTATTCTCTATTCTGTTTGCTTCCTTCATGGCCCTTATCACAATTTGTAATATTGTTTCTTTGCTTTCTTTACTTAGTGTCTGCCTCCTCCATAAAGTGAAAGCTCCATGAGGGCAGGGACCATATCTGCTTTGTTCCCTGATGCATCCCCAGCACCTAAGGCAGTCCTCCCAGGAGGAGCATTCAATAAATATTTATCCAATAATGGAATCGATGAATTTAATGAGTCTTTGGTCACACAGCCAAGGGAACAGATTGAACCCTGCCTCTATGCAGGGATTTCGAGACAGGGCCACTGCGTGATCCTCAGGTATTTGAAAGACTGTCCTTTTTTAGGAGCTCGACTTGTTCTTTATGGCTCCTTAAGGCAAAATTAGGACCAGCGGGTAGAAAGGATGGAGGCAGATAATCAGCTCACTATCCAAATGAAAATCATAACAGATGGAATTTGTTAAAAGTTGGAGGGGGGCTGCTAATTGAGGCAGTGAGCGCCCCACCACCGGTGGTGTGGAAAAGGCTGTTAGAGAAGTTGTAAAGAGGTTCCTGCACTGGCTAAGTTGAACGAGAAGATTAGGGCCCTTTGGGATGCTGAACGTGCTGTGGTTCTCTGCCCCCATCCCTGCTTCCTGGGACCAGGCCAGCCGTGTGACTGCCTCCCTTCCCTGCGGGCAGCAGCAGAGCAGCTCCGGCAGAAGGACCTGAGGATTTCTGAGCTGCAAGCTGATCTCCATCGCCCACCCCCCGCCCCTGCCCAGCCCCCCGAGCCTGAAGCCCTGCCTACTATCTATGTTGTTACCCCCACCTACGCCAGGTACGGGCTCTGGTGCACCCAAGAGGCCTGCATGGACCAAGAGGTTGGGGTTGATGAGGAGAAGTCTGGGGGAGGCACTGGGCAAGGGGGTGTTCCTCAAACTAGAACAGGATAAATGAACCACATCTTTACTCAAAGATTTGTGGGGAAATGGTTATTCTCTAGTAAAACAGATGGGTGTACTGTGAAGTAGAATGCAAAATTCCTGAGAAACTTTAAGATAGAAAAATAAAGTTTCAAAGAAATTTGGAGCTTGCCAATGAGTTTACTCTCTCCTTAGGTATTCTTCCGTGAGAAAGTTTGAGAACCCCTGACTCAGTTGAAGTAGAAAGGGCTTGGCCCTGTAGTCATTCCAGAGTCTAGAAATAGTTACACTAGCTATAATTTACAGTGTGTTTACTCTTAGGAGGAACTGTGCTTTACTTTTTTAAAAAATTTTTTTAAATAGAATGTAGCCTTATTACTGATACAAACCAACTGAGGATGGGGTTTTGGATCTGCAGCCAAAAGGCCTGCTAACAATAGTTCCTTGGAATCAGATGGCCGAGCCATAGGCACAGGCAGCTCTAGACTTTCTCCCTCCACACATAGTGCCCAGCCTGTGGCAGGCAGGCCAAGCTGAGGGATAGAGAAGCCTAGAAGAGACTGAGCCACCCCCTCCCAGTTCTTTGTCTAAACTCAGATAAATCTTCCTCCCCCAGAGAGGAAGGAGTCAAGGGGCTCCTCTGAATTCCTCTCCCTGGAAACCCAAACACGGAAGGAAGAGAACCTGGTCCTCTGGTGTTTTAGAAAGTCATTATCTTACTCAGTCTTTAAAACAACATTGTTGTAGAGTACTCTTATTCCTATTTTATAGCCAAGGAAACGGAGGCTTGGGGAGAGTGAGTCATTTTCGCTAGATGTCTCACCTAGTAAGTTACAAACCTGGCATTCAAACTCAGAGCTGTCTGATTCCAAAGTCTATGCCCTTCACTTATAGTCTCCCATAACCCTGGGGTTAAGGTGGGTGACAGATATGTACTGGAAGAACAGGGCAGGTGAGTGTCAGCGTGAAGTTAACAAGGAGAAAGAGCATTGGGGTACTGGTTGAGGAAAGGCCATGGGAGATGCAAAACGTGGTGCAGAAGAAGCTGTGTCTGTTGGCTGGAGTGGGCAGATGGTGCCTACCCCTTTCCTTCCTGCTGCATCTTCCCCACCCCTGCAGGCTGGTGCAGAAGGCAGAGCTGGTGCGGCTGTCCCAGACCCTGAGCCTGGTGCCCCGGCTGCATTGGCTGCTGGTGGAGGATGCTGAGGGCCCCACCCCGTTGGTCTCGGGGCTGCTGGCTGCCTCTGGCCTCCTCTTTACACACCTGGCGGCCCTCACCCCCAAGGCCCAGCGGCTTCGGGAGGGAGAACCAGGCTGGGTTCGGCCCCGTGGTGTAGAGCAACGGAACAGGGCCCTGGACTGGCTCCGGAGTGGAGGGGGTGCCGTGGGGGGACAGAAGGACCCACCCCCACCAGGGACCCGGGGAGTCGTGTACTTTGCTGATGATGACAACACCTACAGCCGGGAACTCTTTGAGGAGGTGAGCACTGGGATAGGGCTGGGAAAGAGGCCGGGTGGAGCCAGCTTCCTCTGTTGCCTTGGTTACCAACCAGTATTGCTCTAGGCTGTTGGGTGAGGAGGGGGAGCAGTGGGATAGAGTGACCTCAAGTGGTCCTTTCTGCTTCTCCCTTTCCACTGGGCCACGCCTTGCCTGTTTCTTGTCTCCTGGCCTCTGTTAGATGCGCTGGACCCGTGGCGTCTCAGTGTGGCCCGTGGGGCTGGTGGGCGGCCTGCGGTTCGAGGGCCCTCGGGTACAGGATGGCCGGGTCGTGGGCTTCCACACGGCGTGGGAGCCCAACCGGCCCTTCCCAGTGGATATGGCGGGATTTGCGGTCGCCCTGCCCTTGCTTTTGGCTAAGCCCGATGCCCAGTTTGATGCAACTGCTCCTCGGGGCCACCTGGAGAGCAGTCTCCTAAGCCACCTCGTGGATCCTAAGGACCTGGAGCCACGGGCTGCCAACTGCACTCGGGTAAGGCAATGGCAGTGGGTTACATCACTCTGGGGTGGCCAGGGGACAGGAGAAGTGGCGAGGCCCTTGGGAGGAGGATCACAGGATGGGTGTTTGAACCAGGAGGGGCCCTGCAGAACTCAGATGCAACATTGCTCACTCTGCTGAAGGGGAGGCAGGGAGCCAGTGAAGAAAGATCTCCTGCCACTCTGTCTCCCAGAGACCTGGGCACCCGTGTGGCACAGAGAGAGTAAGGGATAAAGAGTTACTGAGGCCTCTCCCACCACCCTGCCCTTCACACCTTGCAGACAATGCTCTGTGTGTAGAGGGAGTTAGAGAATCTGGTCTGTACTGAGGGCCCCAGAGGCCTGGCTATAGCTGGGCCTGGCTCTAACGGAAGCCCTCCCGGGACAGGTTCTGGTGTGGCATACGCGGACGGAGAAACCGAAGATGAAGCAGGAGGAGCAGCTACAGCGGCAGGGCCGAGGCTCAGACCCTGCCGTGGAGGTGTGATGGACGCCCCACCCCAACTACCACCTCATCAGGCACGGACCTGTGGGACCGGGCCCTGCCTGCCCAGGACGCGGTTTTCCAAGTCCTGACCCCTCAGAGCCAGGGGCAGCCCCTCAGCCCCTTCAGCCTCTTCAGCCCCTTCAGCCCCAGGGTGTGGCCCGGCTTTTCCCCTCCCCCAGCCTGCCATGTGGCACTGCCCACAAGCTGGGGACAAGAGGCCCTTGTTTTGAGCCAGGTCAGCCCTGTCTGGGGCGGGGTGGAGCAAAAGGACAGACAGACTCAGGAGGGAGGGCGGCAGAGTAACTGGGTAACTTATTGGCGCATGCACTGGGGGGCTGGAGGAGCTGGGCTGGACCCTCCCCACCTGAGCATGCTGACCCCCCCTTCCCCGCCCCCACTCCTACCTCCAGAATAAAAATCTCAACCTTATGGGAACTCTGGTTTCCTTCATTTCCAATTCTGGTTCTTGCATTCTAATCCTTACCAGGCTCAAAACCTTGGAGTCCTAGCTTTTCTCTCAGAAATCGGTTCTCTCAGGACCCCCACCCTCTTAAAGAGACAGGTCGGTGGCTTCAGCCCAAAAACTTTATTGAGTCTGCACCAGAAGCAGTCTCCAGTCCTTCCAATGTCACTTTCCCATCACCCTGCTTCTTTCGTCCTCCAGCGGTTCTGGCCACAGGGGCTAGGTCCTAGGAACCTTGGTTTTTTCTCCTACCCAGTCCAGCTCGCTGACTATCCTAACCCCTCTAATCCTAGGGACCCCTCCTTCCCCTGCACCAAGCTCTAGGCCACTAGGCCTCAGGTAGATCCTCCTTAGGAGGTTCCTCTTCTGGAGGGGCCTCCTCAGGTGCTGGCCTGGGGGCAACCCCTCCCTGCAGCCATGCTGTGTTCAGCATGTCTCTCAGCCCACCAGGGAAGAGATAGCCCTGGGTCTCTCCCTCCCCATCGATGACTCCTCCGAGCCCCTCCAGTGCCGTTTGCAGGTACCGCAGGCCCAGAAGCACCAGAGTCTGTGGGGAAAGCAAGGGGAAAGAGGTCAGTGAGGTTCCAGGAGCCCCAGGATTGGAGACAGTGAGGAGACCCAGATGGAGGGAGGCCTCAGACGCTTTGCTGACTCACCTGCAGTAGGAAGGTGACCGCCAGTATGCTGCCCAGTGTGCCTGCCAACCCCTGCAGGTGTCCCAGCAGCACCCCGTGGCATCCTTGGGCCCAGAGGTTTAGGTTGGGCTGACGAGGATTGAAGAGGGGGTGGGCGTGGGGGTCTGAGAGCCGGTTCTGCAGGCAAGGCCTGGGTGAGTGCGGGTTGCAGCAGGAGAAAGGGACCCCATCAATCAGATATAGGCCTTCCACGTTGCTCTGGATCCGGCTGCAAAGATAGGGGCAGGGGCGTTAGGGTGTCTGTAGATAGATGCCTGGGGGAGAAGCTGCAGGGCACTGGCCTTGAGAAGGGAAAAATGAGAGTATGACATTTACCAGAGAGTAGGACATTTACCAACTGCTTTACTATGTGCCAGGCATGCAGATTTCACTTGTTTTCACAGCAACTCTACAAGAGAGGTGCTATTATCTCCATTCTACAGATGAGGAAATGGGCCCAGAGCAGTTTGGTAACATGCCCTGGGCACTTAGCTAATAAATGGCAGAGCTGTAACCCATTCAATCACTATGCTCTACTTATTGCCTGTCTGGGTGAGGTGGGGTTCCAAGGGAGAAGGAGGAAGGGGAGGAGAAGGAGTAGGAGGAGAAGAGAATAAAGTCACTTACTCAACCACGTCCTGGTCATTGGGATCCAGGTAACGGCTGCTCACCCACTGGATCCCAAACCAATCCTTGTACCCATGGCGACCGCAGCAGTGGTGCCTCAGCTGCAGCTCATCCAACAGCCGTTTGGCATGACAGTGTCCCGGCACCTCTGTGTCCTTGTAGTGAGCCATGGCAGACCCCAGGCCCTCCTCCAGCCCAGAGTTCAGACTCCCAGGTAAAGCCAGGGCTAGCCCCAGGGCAAGGACCAGGAGCCCTCCGCCCCCTGCCGTGCCAGCCATCAGCAGGGGGCCCAGGACCCTTCGCCACGGAGGGTATTGAGCTGCATCCAGACTGGCTCTGCTGGCTCCTGCACCCGCCAGTCCTGTACCCAGAGCCACCGCTCCAGCTGCCAGGGCAACCTGGGGCAGGGCGATGAATGGGCAGGAGGGAGCCAAGAAGGTGCCAAGGTGCCACAGCTGGACCAGGAGGTGCCCACTACAGAAGAGGGTGATACCACCGGTCAGCGACAGTACCCAGGAGAGGAGCCAGAGCCCCTGAGCCAGACGGATGCGGGGCTGGAGGGGCAGCGCCAGGGGCAGCACGGGCGCCATCTCCCATCTCTGCCCAGGGGAGAGCAGAGCTGTCAGGGACGGGTTGACCGGGGCAGGACGCTGAGTCAGCCCAGCCCGGCTTGAGCTGGGCTAATGCCACCCTGACCCCAATACCCTGGGAATCCTCCCACCCCCCAGCCTAAATAACCCAGCGCTCTGTCCTCTGCCCGCCCCAATTCGGGATGCCTCGGCTTTGCCCCTTAGGAAAAGCCCTGCCCCCTGGCCCCGCCCGGAATAGGGGAGGGGCTGGTCGGCTCTGCCTCAAGGGGCTAGGGGCCAGAGGGCGGAGACCTCAGGACCCGTGCGCCCCTCCCGGGTCTCCAGGGAATACGGGGGCGGGGATCCCGGAAGGGCCGGGAGGGCGGACGCCCAGCGGGGCCCAGGGGGTCAGAGGGTTGGCCCCGCCCGGTGCTGAGCCGCGAGGCCCGGACAGGGAGGGGTTACCAGGCTGCCCGGCCCCCCCCTTGTCCCGCCCCCCCCTCCCGCGCTTCCTGGCGGCTCCGCGTCCGGCGCCTGTTTGTGCTGCGGCGCTGGGGCCCGGGACGGCCCCGCCACCCCACCCCCGGGAGCCGAGAGCGGCCCCGGGAGACCCTACGGCCCCGGCGGGCCCCGGAGCCTGCGTCCCCCACGCAACAGCGCCCCCTCCAGGCCCTTTCCCCGAGCCCGACAGCGCCCCCGGGGGGCGGCGCGGCACCCTTGCGTGCGCGCCCCGGGGTGCTTCCCCTTCCCCTCTCCCTGGCCATGGCCCTCGCGGCTTAGACGCCTCCAACGTCGCCGCCGCTGGGAGCAAGCCTGGGGGCCGGATGGACGGGGCCGGGGGGCCCGGTGAGTACGGGGCGGGGCGGGCGGCATGCCCTTCCCGGAGCGCTGGGCTGGGCGCTCAGGCGCTGCCGGTGCCCGACGGCGGTCTGGTGGCGTCTCCGCGTGCTTCTTGGCCCCAGGAGCTCTGAGCATCCTCCACTGTTCCTCAGGTCGCTCTCCCTAGTTACTCGGGTCCTCCTGCTGTCATTTTGGACTTCCCAACGTCATGCTACCCCCAATGTTTCCCCGCCCCCCTATATTACTCTGGGCCTCTTCTGCTGGTATTTCGCGTCTTTTTACTTCTGGCCCCCACCGTTACCCTGGGACCTTCACTATGACTCTGTCTCCACCGATGTCCTCTCCTGTCATTCTAGATTTCTTTTTCTGGTCTTCTAAGTCCTCAGAATGACTATACTCTTGTGTTCCCCCCTTCTCCCTTGGTGACGCCTTCTCGGTTTCTGTGCCTTTCCTGGAGACCTGAGCTTGCTCCGGGGTGGGCCCTGTCTCCCTCACCAGCCCTGCGCCTCCTGCTGTGATTCCCACGTTCCTGGGCAGGACTCCATATTTTCCCCCCTGGTACTCCGCGGTACGCCCTGTGTCTGCGGAGGCTGGTAGGGCAGCAGGAAGGGAGCTTTGCCAGCTTCCTCGCCTGCCCTGCCAGAAGGAGGCCCTTGATCCTCTACCACCCGTCTCCTCCCGTCTGGGCGAACCTCCAAGCCTGGGGCTGCTTGAAGGGGGCCGTCCTACTGGATGGATGCGAAGTCACGAAGAGACAGAATCCTCTCGACCCCTTCCCCAGGTGATGGTACCTTCTGAGTGCTTCTTGCCCCTTTCCCAGGCGAGGGCCCTGCTCAGGAGGCCCTGCAGTCCCTGAGCCAGCGGCTTCAGGTGCAGGAGAAGGAGATGGAGCTGGTAAAGGCCGCCCTGGCGGAAGCCCTTCGCCTGTTGCGGCTGCAGGCACTCCCCACCTCCCTGCATGACTCTGGCAGTCCAGCTCCTACAAGGGACAGGTATGCATGTTGTCACACCCTCTTCCTTCTTCTAGAGGCCTCTAAGGGCATCAGGTTGATTCACTGTCTTCCCAGCAGCCCTACAGCACCCCCAGGACTGCCACCAACATGCAGCCCCTCCTTGGTGAGTCGAGGCACCCAGACAGAGACAGAGGTGGAGATGGAGATGTCTCCTGGACCCCCTGGCCTCAGCAATGGGCCCCCAGCCCCTCAGGGGGGCAGTGAAGAGCCTAGTGGGACCCAGTCTGAAGGAGGGGGCAGCAGCAGCAGTGGCACTGGCTCTCCTGGGGGCACTGGCTCCCCAGGGATCCTCAGGCTTGTGCAGCCCCTACAGCGTGCTGACTCGTGAGTGTCCTGTGGCAGAGGCCGGGAGGAGAGGGAGGACCAGGGAGCATGATTAGAGGGAATGACCTTCACCTGCTCACTGTGCTCCTGTCAGGGCACGGAGAAATTCCTCCTCCTCCTCATCCCCCTCAGAGCGGCCTCGGCAGAAACTCTCCCGGAAGGCGGCTTCCTCGGCCAACCTGTTGTTGCGGTCAGGGAGCACAGAGAGGTGGGCGAGGCTCCCCCAACCCGCCCCAGCCCAGGCTCAGGCTCTTGACTTTCCTCATCCCTCACTCGCTTCCCTGGGCGGGGTGGGGGGACCTCATCGCCCAACAGGAAGAAAGGAACAAGCTCTCCTGGGGCGCCTGCTGTGTACCCGGCACTGTGCCAAACCCTCGACCTCCTCCATCTCATTCAGTCCCCACGACATCCTTGGGGGGTAGGTGGTCTCATGCTGTTCATTGTCCAGGTGAGGAAGCAGGCTCAGAGAGGGTAAGTCATTTGCCTGGGGTCACACAGCCAGAGCCAGGATTTGAACCGAACTCTTCCTGACTCCAGTTCCTCTGCCCTTTCCACCGTATCACGGCATACCTCCCAGGATTCCAAGAGGTTTTTCCAAAAGCTCCCATGATGTTCATGGGCGACTGTCCTCAGAGCTTCGGCCCGCCACCCCACCAATCGACCAGGCTTTACTTCTAGCGAGCAAGGGGAAACCCTGGTGTCTGAGCAGGTTGTGTCAGAGTGTGCGTAGGTCCCAGGACACCTGAGTGTTTATTCTCTGGAGAGAGATTATCGCATTATTATTATCTAATGACAGTGATCTCGGGAATTCTTTTGTCACTTTTCTCTTGAGAGATAAGACTTTCTTGTGGACCTCCCAGCTCTGAATGGTAGGGCGGGTGTACTTTCTGGATTCACTTTGGTCCCATTTTATAGATGGGGAAATGAAAAGGTCAGTAGCCAGAGACCTGGGGGTCTGGCGGAAGGGGCTCCTCCCCGTCACCCTGCCCTGCCTTTTACAAGCTTTATGGCCTTGTGCCTTGCGCTCAGCCCCTTTAGCCTCAATCTTCTCATTTCTTGAATGGAGCTAAATGCCCAGAATGCAAACTAAAGCCCGCAGAAGTCCTGGGGTCTTCTGAGTAACCTCCTTTCTTGTGTCCTGCCCCTCCCCATGTAGATCTTGGGACCTGACCCCAATCCCTATGCTTTTTTCTCTTCCCAACAGCCGTTGGGGGAAAGACCCCCTCTCCAGCCCTGGGGGTCCTGGATCTCGGAGGAGTAATTACAATCTGGGTAAGTACAGAAGCATCTGGAGGAATTTAGATGACAGAGTTAAGGTCTGGGCTATAGCCCCAGGAACTACTTCGGGGTACCTGTGAGGAATGGTGGGTAGAGTGTTGCTCTGGCTTTCCTGGAGGGAGGCTTCAGGGTGATGGTTGACACCCTGCCTTTTCTCTGTAGAAGGCATCTCAGTGAAGATGTTCCTTCGTGGCCGCCCAATTACCATGTACATCCCATCTGGCATCCGCAGCCTTGAGGAGCTGCCCAGCGGCCCACCCCCGGAGACCCTCAGCCTTGACTGGGTGTATCCTGCCCCCTCCGGGCTCATGAGAACCATCCTCCCCATCTTGGGACCCCCCTCCCCCGTTTTGCTCCCAGGTCTGCGGGGCCAAGGAGACCTCTGTGAATCCTCCCCTCCCGTTCTCTGCCAATGGCACTGCCAGCCGGAAGCTCTGTCCTTCTCCCCTTTTCCTCATCCTGCCCTTGATCTGACCCTTTCCTTGACTGTGATCCCCACTCCAGTTATGGGTACAGGGGGCGTGACTCCCGCTCTAATCTGTTCGTGCTGCGTTCTGGGGAGGTGGTCTACTTTATTGCCTGTGTGGTGGTGCTGTACCGGCCCGGGGGAGGCCCAGGGGGTCCTGGAGGTGGCGGCCAGAGACATTACCGGGGGCACACGGACTGCGTTCGATGGTGAGGGTCCTGGGGCCTGGGAGTGGGCAGCTCTAGGCATTGGGGATGGTGGGCTTGGCAGGAAGAGGGCCTGGGCGGGCGTGGAGGAGCAGACGGGAGTTGCCTTGGTGCTCTGCCAGCACAGAGAAGGCGTCCTGGGTGGTCTTGAGAGACTGACCCCCTTCCCTAGAGTGTCTTCTCCTCCACTTAGCCTGGCCGTTCACCCTGACGGTGTGCGTGTGGCCTCAGGACAGACGGCTGGAGTGGATAAGGATGGAAAGGTGAGGCCAAAATCAAACTCAGGTAGACGGGATGCAATGCCAGCCCAGCTTTCTTTCTCATCCCTGACCCCTTCTCCCACTTCAGCCCCTGCAGCCTGTGGTTCACGTCTGGGACTCCGAGACGCTGCTGAAGCTGCAGGAGATTGGACTGGGGGCCTTCGAGCGGGGTGTGGGGGCCCTGGCCTTTTCAGTTGCGGTGAGCTGACCCCAAAGCCTCTTGACCCCCATCTTCATTGTCCGGGGACCCTGTTCTTGTACTTCACTAGAAAGCCTCAGAAGTTCTGGCCTTCCCGAGCCCCGCCCAGCCAGTTCGCCTGAGAAAGGGACATGTGTCCACTTCTTGTGCCATCCTACTCCGTGCCTAATGACCCGACCTCTAGGCCTCACTCAGCCCTTCCGATGTGTCCCCGTCCTCAGGACCAGGGCGCTTTTCTTTGTGTGGTGGATGATTCTAATGAGCACATGCTGTCAGTGTGGGACTGCAACCGGGGCGCGAAGCTGGCTGAGATCAAGGTGAGTTCAGGTGGCCTGCAGCGCACCGCGGATGGGGAGGCGGGAGTGGTGGGGTGCGGAGGGTCCAGACTTAGCTGTACATTTACCTCCTCTCTGGCTGGGTTACCTGGGGCCAGCCTCCAGCCTCTCGGAGGCTGTGAAGGGGAGACTACGGAAGTTCTGACCTCACAGGCGTATGGGTGACTAATCGGGAGTGACTGGGAGTAGTGCTCTTAGGGGACTAGCGTCCGGAAGGAAGGCTGCCCTGGGGTGGCTGGACTTCTGCAGACCAGCCGTCCAGAGGCAAATGAAGCCAAGTCCAGTGAAGGTGTCCAGGGCTCGGGGTGGCTGAATCTAGTATCTTCTTCTCAGAGCACAAATGACTCAGTCCTGGCTGTTGGCTTCAGTCCTCGTGACAGCAGCTGCATTGTCACCAGCGGGAAATCCCACGTCCACTTCTGGAACTGGAGTGGTGGAGCAGGGGTTCCTGGGAATGGGACCCTCACCCGAAAACAGGGTGTCTTTGGGGTGAGGTGTGGATGCATGCAGGGTGGTGGGGGCGGGCAGAGTGGACATGGAAGTATCGGTCTGAGGACTGTAGACCCTAGTGCCACCCAACTCCCACTGTCCTGTGACTTTTAGTCTTTGTCCTTCCCTTTGACCGCTGCTCTCTGCTTTCCTCTCCCCTAGAAATACAAGAAACCCAAGTTTATCCCTTGCTTTGTGTTCCTCCCGGATGGAGACATTCTCACTGGGGACTCAGAGGGGAACATTCTCACCTGGGGGCGGAGCCTCTCAGATTCCAAGACCCCAGGCAGGGGTGGGGCCAAGGTATGGGGGGGGGGCGGGGTGGCATCTGGGAAGTCTGGTACCCCAGAGGGTCTAGGGGAGCGGAGAAGTGGATTGCCCATTTTTTCACTGTGAGAATCGATAGTTCTCTGTGGGCCAGTCTAGAAGGGTAGGGGGCAGCGTGGCTGAGGGTAAAGGGCTGGGGCTTTGGAGTCTGCCAGATCCTGGGTTCAAATTCTAGTGTTGCCACTAGTTGTCTGGTCTTTAGGAAGTTACTTTGCTTCTCTGAGCCTCGGTTGTCCAGTCTGTAAACTGGGGAAAATAATAGCCAAGGATCAGAGATGGTATTCAGTAGGGACTCAGATGCTGGGAGTTATTACTCTATTGCGACGGCCTGGACTGCTCCTGTTCCCACTTCCCTGCACCCCAAGACCCTGACTTACCCAGGACTTTGCCAACAGAGACCTATGGGATTGTGGCCCAGGCCCACGCTCATGAAGGTTCCATTTTCGCCCTGTGTCTCCGGCGGGATGGGACCGTGCTGAGTGGCGGTGGGCGCGACCGCCGGCTGGTGCAGTGGGGGCCTGGGTTGGTGGCCCTCCAGGAGGCTGAGGTGAGGGCTTGACTGTGGTCAAGTGGGGGAGGGGGAAGAGGACTGGCCAGTGGGCCTCTGACTTTCTGCCACCACTCTGCAGATTCCTGAACACTTTGGGGCTGTGCGAGCCATTGCTGAGGGGCCGGGCTCTGAGCTGCTGGTGGGAACCACGAAGAATGCGTTGCTGAGGGGCGATCTGACCCAGGGCTTCTCCCCCGTGATCCAGGTTTGGGGGCCAAGGGCTCAGAGGAGGAGGAAGGGAAGAGCTATTGGGGAGGGGCAGAGGTGACAGCACATGCTCTACTATAGGGCCACACGGACGAGCTCTGGGGATTGTGCACACATCCCTTCCAGAACCGCTTCCTCACCTGTGGCCATGACCGGCAGCTCTGCCTGTGGGATGGAGAGGGCCACGCGCTGGCTTGGAGTATCGACCTCAAGGTATAGTTCTGTCTCCCTGGTTCCCCAGTGCCACACCCACCGTGACTCCTGTGGCCACCACTCTTTCCCCAACATCCCCTTTCCTTCGGCCCTCCAGAGGCAGCCAGTTTGTACTGGTCTGGCTACTAAAATGTTCATACTTCTGTGCTGATTCCTCTAATGCGCCCCCCAATGGCCCAGACCTCCCCTTGATCCAGCAACTGATGGTTAATCTCTGGCCCAGCAGGAGTCCTCAGTTCTGGCTATAAAATATTTTGAGTATCACTCACTGTTTAGGCTCCACCCCAGGTCTACTGCCACCCTCCTCTCTCCTCTTCCTTGGGACGAGGAGACTTTGACTTTACCAAGATGACAAGGTGTCTGTCTTGTTTCCCTCACTAGAAAGGCATCTTCTTGGAATCACCTTCTCTTCCCTCCTAGGAGACTGGTCTCTGTGCGGACTTCCACCCCAGTGGGGCAGTCGTGGCCGTAGGACTGAACACGGGGAGGTAAGAAGGAGCCAGGATGCCTGGGAGGGGAAAGCAGGAGATACGGGACAGGGTCCTGGTAGTGTTGGCAGGCCGGGGGTGGGGGGGTAGGGGAGAAGGGGTGTGATCACTGCCTACTCGGGAGCCCCAGCTGCACCTTCCTATTCCTCAGTGCTTTTCCCTGCAACCTGGGCCTCCCTTGCTTCCCTGTGACAACTGTCATCATATCCTCCCCCAACCACTATGCCTTCCAAGCCTAGAGTGGAAGAGGTGGCCGCCTAGGATAGAGAAGTGGCAGGAACGGGAGGGGCATAGGGGAGACTAACACCGGAAAGTGACAGGTTTTGCAGACTCCATAAGGCCCTTGTAGGCCAGCCCCATATTCCTTTCTCAGATGGCATCAGAAGCCCCTCAGCTTTTACCTGCCCTTAGCCTCTTCCCATGTCCCAGAATAACAATGCAGCGGCTACCTCTGTCTACTTCATAGCCTTTCTGTCAGTGTCTCTGAGTCTCTCCAACTGGCGAACCCCCACAGTGCCCAGGACACCTGCTTTCTGCCCCGCTCCCTTCCAGGTGGCTGGTTTTGGACACAGAGACCAGAGAGATCGTGTCCGATGTCACTGATGGCAATGAACAGCTCTCAGTGGTCCGGTACAGCCCAGGTGGGAGCCGCCCCCACCCTGGACCCAGACCCATCCCTGGGCCTTCCCTCTCTGAGTGACTCTCTTTGTAGATGGGTTGTACCTGGCCATCGGTTCCCATGACAACATGATCTACATCTATAGTGTTTCCAGTGATGGTGCCAAGTCCAGTCGCTTTGGCCGCTGTGTGGTGAGGAAGCTGGGGTGGAGGGTGGGACATTGCCATAGCAGGTAAACTCCTCGAAGGGTCCCATGCACTAAGGGAGGTTGGGGGATGGGAAATGGGGACCCCATTTTTAGTCTCTTGACCCTTGCTCCCAGGGTCACTCCAGCTTTATCACTCACCTTGACTGGTCCAAGGATGGGAACTTCATCATGTCCAATTCTGGGGATTATGAGATCCTTTACTGTGAGTGGCAGTAGAGTGAGCATGGGGAGAGGGTGATTGGGGTGGCTGCTATTTGTGTGTGCTCCTGGTTGGGAGGGGATGAAAGAGAATATGTGGGGAGCTCCAGGCAGAGGGGCTGTCAGATGGGGAGGTGGGATGGATTGGAGTCAGAATTGTGCCATGGGATAAATTGTGATTTGAAAACACACACACACACACACACACAGTTTTATACCATGTCTTGTTCCCACAAGGATTTGAAGGAGTTGAAAACTGCACCAAGAAAAGACGGGTTTAGAAAAGTTTCTTAGGCAGTTGCGGAGGGATTGCCTTATCTAGAGAGGAGGAACTGCTGAGAAGCTGTTAAGAACTTGAGGGAGAACTCAGGAAGCACATGGGGCTGGGTTTTGCCTTGGGCTGTGGGCTACTGTGGTGACCAGACCACATGCCACCACCTCAAGCCAGTCTTTCCAACCTGGCCTTCACCACATGGCATCACCACATGGCATCTTCCTCACTGAGGGCAGGTGAAGGCTGAGCTGGGTGGGCTCCTTCTCCCCAGGGGACGTGGCCGGAGGCTGCAAGCTGCTGAGGAATCGCTATGAGAGCCGAGACCGGGAGTGGGCCACCTACACCTGCGTGCTGGGCTTCCATGTCTACGGTGAGCAAGGGCGCAGGGCGGAACCCTGAGTGTGTGTGTAGTGGGGAAGGAAGGTCGAGCCCACCCCCGGCTCGGAATGCTGGGCATATGTGGAGGAGTGGGCATCAAGAAACTGGCCGATCCAGTCCAGGAGGCCCCGCTGGCCCTCTAGCCCTCCAGCCCTCCAGCCCTCCCTTGGGAGGGATTGCCTGAGACGCGGCCGGTGGGTGGCCGCGGCTGCCCTAGCCGGGGAAACAGTGCAGCTCTGGGCTGTGGGTGGAGGCAGGGAGGAGGCCGCGCTGAGGCCAGCCACTGCGCTAGGCGTGTGGCCGGACGGCTCAGATGGCACCGACATCAATTCCCTGTGCCGCTCTCACAACGAGCGCGTGGTGGCCGTGGCAGACGACTTCTGCAAAGTGCACCTCTTCCAGTACCCGTGCGCACGCGCCAAGGTGAGGCCTCCTGGGGTCTCCCGGGAGAGAGAGGTGGGGTTGGGGGCCCAGGGTGCACTGTCGGCGCAACTCGACCTTCCCTCCAACCCAGGCACCAAGTCTCGTGTACGGTGGCCACGGAAGTCATGTGACCAGCGTCCGGTTCACTCACGACGACTCGCACCTCATCTCGCTGGGCGGCAAGGACGCCAGCATCTTCCAGTGGCGAGTGCTGGGTGCCGGGGGCGCGGGGCCAGCTCCAGCTACGCCCTCTCGAACCCCTTCCCTGTCCCCCGCCTCCTCTCTCGACGTCTGACCGCTGCCGGACTGGACCCACCAGCCCTAGGCGTGGCCCTGCCCCACCCGAACCCCAGGACCAGTGGCCGACCCTTTCTCAACTTGGAGACATTCCTGATCGCGCATTTCCCTGGAGGGGGCGAGCGGCACCCCTGCACACACTGTATAGACCCGCTGGCTGAGCCGGGCAGCCCCAGCCTGGGCCCTGACTCCCGCTGCCTGCTGAGGGGCAATAAACCAAAAGCAAAGTCGCCTCCCAGTCCTTTTGTGGGGCGCGGCTGGGCGCCTTCGGGGCCCTTTGGGGGTGGGGATGAAAGAAAAGAGCGCGGAAAGGGTGAGGGAGCGTAGACCATTCATGCAAATGACAGGCAAAGCCGCTTGCAAATAACCCGGCGAAGCGCACAGGCGCGCTTCTCTCCCGGGCCGTAGGCGGAGAGGCAGGGCTCGGGCAAGGAGAGAGTTAAGCTCAACTCCTCCCGGCGTCGGAGGCGGGGCCGAGCTGCAGCGGAAATAACCGAGCGCGGGGCCGCGGTTGGCCGGAGGGAGCCGAACCGCTTCCGGAAGTGGCCGATCTGTGGGGTCTCTCTCTCCGACCCGAGCCGAGCGCCGGGCCTTGTTCTCCGGATCGGCCGAAGGTGTTCCGGAAGGAGGCGAACCCCGAGGCGGGCAGGGCCAGCCGTCTCCGCCGCCGACAGAGCCCAACGTCTGCTGGGGCTTTGAGAGGGTGGGGGACTCCAGAGCCTGGCTCCGGGCCGTCGGGAGCCGAACTCGTTCCGGAAGGAGCCGAGGAGACCGGCGCCGGCCTCGGCGTCCCGGGTGTGAGGCGGTGGCAGCCGCGGCGACAGCGCGGGCCGGGATGAACCGCGACGGCTGAGGCGGCGGAGGTGCCGGCTGCGTGGGCCCGACCGAGACTTCCGTGAAGCGCCAGCCCCGCGCTCCGGGCTTCGCCTCGAGCTGAGCTCTGCCCCCCCGAGCCTCCAGGTCCCCTTTGTGCGGCCGGAGGAGGCGGCGGGAACGGCCATGGCGGCCAACATGTACCGGGTGGGGGGTGAGTACCGGGCGCAGGGGCTGCGGGGCCCGGGGCGGGAGAGCCTGGGGGCCGGGACCTGAGAGGCTCGGCCCCCGGCGGCGTGGTTCCGAGCGCGGACCGGAACCGGAACCGGGGAGCGAGGGTGCGGGAACCGCGACGCGACCGGGCGCCGAGGCTCCCGGAGAGCTGGGGGCAGCCCCGACGGCACTCACGGGGCTGCATCTGTGGTCCCCTGGGTCGGGGAGCGGGACTTGGGAAAGTGGTTCCGAAGGAGCTGACAGACAGGCAGGGGGCGCGAAGGGTTAGGGCGACCGCTTTGCCACTTGAAGGGGAGCCACCGGGAGGTGTCCTTTCCCCAGGCGTTATTGTGCGCCTCGGTTCGCAAAGGTTCGCAAAGGTTGGGGTCCTGCGCCAGTATGAGCAATTGCTCTCTCCGCTGAGACTGGGGTACAATCCCATCGCTGAGATGGAACTGCGGGGGAAACCCTTGCTTCTTGTTTTTTAAGGCTCACTTTTGAGTGAAGGATCTGATTTCAGAATTAGGTGGTCAGGGGTGGGGGGCATCCCCTCTTTTCTCTTCATCTCTCCACTTCCCCATTTTAGCGTCCTCTCTGCCTGGACCCTGATCTCATTTGGGCCCACCCAGGCCTACTTTCTCTCCTCCTACCCTGGTACTCTGGCTCTCCGATCTCCTGGTCTGATCTTCCCGGTTCTTCCCCACCCCCTCCTACAGATTACGTCTATTTTGAGAACTCGTCCAGCAATCCTTACCTGGTTAGACGGATTGAGGAGCTCAACAAGGTGAGTGGAGCAGAGTCTCCCCAACCCCCCTTCCCCAAAGTAGTCTCAGTCTTCTGAGGTCTCTAACTTCAGGTGGAAGAGAGAGGGACAGAGAGAGAGGACTCTATCATTCTTTCGGTGTGTTCAGGAAAGGCTACCGAGAGCTTAGTGGGAACTTTACTGTTCTCTCTCTTGTGGGCTAAAGAAAGAGATTTGGAAGTCAGTCCTTAAATACGTCTCATTCATAATTTCTTGGGTTTTTCTACATCCCATAGAAACTTGTTGTTAGTCTCTTCCTTCTGCGTTTCTACATTCAAATGACCAGTTTTCAATGCTCTTTTTCCCCCCTCTTAGACTGCAAATGGAAATGTGGAGGCAAAGGTCGTGTGCCTTTTCCGGCGGAGGGACATTTCTAGTAGCCTCAACAGCCTGGCTGATAGTAATGCCAGTGAGTGTCTTTGTACCCCCACCTTACCCTCTATCCCCCCTTCCCTCCCCTTCCCCACGTTCTGAGTCCTGGGCCTGTCCCTGCAGGAGTTTCTCCTGGTAGCATGCCCAAGGCAGGGGTGTGAGTTTGGGGGTGGTAAATGTTTGGTCTGCGGAGGGAGGCCTGTTTTTACACGTTGGTTGGAAGCAGGGGAAAGAGACTATGATAAGGAGAGCCAGAGTTTGGCTTAATGCATGAGTGTGGGTGAATGGTGTGTGTAAAAGAGGTAATAGTATTCAAAACAGAAGATGAGTTTTAGAGAAGCAGGACCCTTGGGGGACAGTTTCGTGTATGTTGGGACAATAGGTAGTGACTGGAGGTCAAGGTGAAGAGGAAGAGATTGTACTTAGAAGCCATGAGGTGATGCGAATACATTGAAGAGACGGAACAGGAAGAGAGGAAAGTTTTCTTGTACTTTTTCCTCTTTCTCTCCTCCGTTTTCCCCTTCACTCCGTTTTACGTCTTTCCCTTTTCCTGTTGCCCTGTTTTCTCCTTATACTTTCATCTTCTTTCAAAAAAAATGTCCTTCTGTTTCCCTTAGTGTCCTTTTCTTTTCCTGCTTTGGCTTTTTTCCCCTCTTCCTCTTGTTCCTCATTCCTAAATTATTTTCCTTATTCCAGGATGCTTTGGACATGAAGGAGTTAAGGGGCCTACCAAGTTCTCTGGCCCTCTGGGGTTTTCAGCTCCATCTGGCAGGGGCTGACCTTGGCCTTGTCCAATCAGAAGGGGTGTGGGGGGTGTGGTCCCCCTTGCCTTAGCACAAGGTTTCCGGAGCACACAGGCGAGGGGCGGAGCTTGCTGCACCCCCCTTCTCCCTGAGGTTGGGAACAATGCACCAATGAGCCTGGGCCTGTGGCTCTTCTGCACCCCTCCCACTTTGATTGGCACCCAGCCAGGTTAACCCTTTCCACCAAGGTTTCAGGGCATGTTGCAGCTCCTGGGGGAGGAAGGTGTTGGCACTGGCTTGAGAGATACTGCCCTTGAAAGCCCCTCAAACAATTCTCCAAGTAGAAAGTGAGCAGTAGTTAGGGTGGCGTGTGATGGTTAAGAGCAGAGTCTCCTGAAATCTGAAAAGAGGAACTGGTAAACACAACCTCGTATGATGCTTTTTCATCTCACTGAGTTTCCGGACCTCAGGCTGGTTTAACAAGAAAGAGACAGGTGCGACGTTCTTTCTGGGTCTGGTGTGGGCAGATTTGCGCTCTGTGAGTGGTGTCTGGGCATTGGCATCGGGTTTGGGATGCCCTTCTGTGGCATTCTTCGTCCTCTCAGCAGCTCTTTCCTAAGAGCAGTAGTGGTGGACAGTGGGAGCATCTCTGATGGGGGAGAGCGCTAAGTGCGAAGGCCGCTGGGTAAGGGCGAGCAAGGCAGGTGCCTGGGGAGTGTGAGAAAAACAGCTGAGACGGGAAGTTTCCCCCAAGCCAAAGTGTCCAAGGTGGCTTCTTTTTGGATTAGTTTCTGACTTGGTTTCTTTCTCTTTAATCTCCCAGGGGAGTTTGAGGAGGAATCAAAGCAGCCAGGGGTATCGGAGCAGCAGCGACATCAACTGAAGCACCGGGAGCTTTTCCTTTCTCGGCAGTTTGAGTCTTTACCAGCCACTCACATACGGTATGGGGCAATCAGGGTCACTGTGGCCAGCATGTACTTATCTGGAAGATGGAGAGGAGGGGGTGCTGTATTGGAGATGCTGTGGAGAGGGAATGACAAGCTCACCCAGGCGCTTCTGATCCTTTTCCTGTAGGGGAAAATGCAGTGTGACTCTCTTGAATGAGACAGATATCTTGAGCCAGTACCTGGAAAAGGAGGTGAGAAAGAGGTGTCCGGGGGAAAAGGGAGGAGGTGGGTATTGCTCCCAAAGGCAAGAGGAAAGTAAGACTGTGATGAGGTACAAGTCGACAGACTGCCTGTCTTGAGAACTCTGGGTGCACCCCACTGCCCCCCGTCTTTGAGGACTGCTGCCCTGTTAACCTTCTCTCTTCCCATCTCCAGGACTGCTTTTTTTACTCGCTGGTGTTTGACCCTGTGCAGAAGACCCTTCTAGCTGATCAGGGGGAAATCCGAGTTGGTTGCAAGTACCAAGCTGAGATCCCAGATCGCCTGGCAGAGGGTAAGCAACAGGAGAGACTGTATGGCTTCCGGGTTATCTAACATCAGTCTCTGTGAGTCATGTGCCCTGGAGTTGGATGGTACAGTCTGCATGGTTCTGTGCTGTGACCCTGACAGAATACGACCTCAGGAACCTGAGAAGGGCAGGTGGGCAGAGCTGGGAAGGGAAGTCTGAGAGTCGAGGTGGCTGATAGGATCCAATCAAGAAATGAGGAGGGACAAGGTGCTGTTTGAATGTCAAGACACCTACTGTTCCTCCGTCCCCCTCCCTGATGATGCCGTTGCCCTGTTCCCCAGGGGAATCTGATAACCGGAACCAACAGAAGATGGAGATGAAAGTCTGGGACCCAGACAACCCTCTCACAGACCGGCAGATTGATCAGTTTCTCGTGGTGGCCCGGTGAGGGGTGGGTGGATGGGGAAGTGGGCGGGGGGTGTGGACATAGTTCTGAGTCCCGTTCTTAGAGATGGGCATTATTTTTTTGGTGGCATGGGTGTTTTCCTTTTTTCTCACCTGGTTTAGTCCCTCAGCCCACTTGTGTTTTTTTCTTGCCCTCCTGACTTCTCAATCCCTCTCTTAGAGCGGTGGGGACCTTTGCGAGAGCCCTGGATTGTAGCAGCTCCATTCGGCAGCCAAGTCTGCACATGAGTGCAGCCGCTGCCTCCCGAGATATCACTCTGGTGAGCAAAAGTTGGTGGGTAGGTGGGCACGCTGCACTTTCTGGGGACATGCAGAGCCTGGGGACAGGAGAGGAGGGTGTCTGAGGGAGCGGGTACGTTTAGAGAGCCGCAGGGGAGCGTGCTGAGCGTTTCAGGTCATCAGCATTGTTTCCCATCTCCCCTGTAGTTTCATGCAATGGATACGTTGCAAAGGAACGGCTATGACCTGGCAAAGGCCATGTCGACCCTGGTGCCGCAGGGGGGCCCGGTGCTGTGTCGGGATGAGATGGAAGAGTGGTCTGCCTCGGAGGCCATGCTTTTTGAGGAGGCCCTGGAGAAGTACGGGAAGGATTTCAATGATATTCGCCAAGACTTTGTAAGTGGCTAGGGCTAGGGGAAGAGGTGGACGAGGTGTCAGGCGGGAGAACCAGGACCTAGGGCCAGGTGCTCGCTCATGCTTCTTCCCTCTGCCCTCCTTAGCTACCCTGGAAGTCACTTGCCAGCATAGTCCAGTTTTATTACATGTGGAAAACTACAGACCGCTACATTCAGCAGGTACAGTCTGGGCTAGGGAGGCTGGACGAGAGGGCTCCGACATCTCCCGGCTGAGATGCTCTGATCCTTCTCTTTCTTTCTGCAGAAGAGATTGAAAGCTGCCGAAGCAGACAGCAAACTGAAACAGGTCTACATCCCCACCTAGTAAGTGTGTTGGGTGGAGAGGCTGGCGTGTTTTCCTTTTCTTCCCCCAACCTGTGCTTTCCTCAGTGATTAGGGATGGGCAGGGGGCAGGGCACATTATCATAGAGAAGGTGGAAATGGATTCTTTTCCTTGAATTCTTTCCTTTTCTCCCCACTCCTTCCCCTGTTAGCACCAAACCAAATCCTAACCAGATCATCTCCGTGGGCTCAAAACCTGGCATGAATGGGGCCGGGTTCCAGAAGGGCCTGACTTGCGAGAGCTGCCACAGTGAGTTCCAGGAAGGGACAGGGACACTGGGGGTGGGTGAGAGGCCTTCTCTGGCCCATGAACCTGAGGAGCTCAAGTGGCCTGTTCTTCCCTGGCCTCCAATTCCTCTCCACGTTCCTCTAGCCACACAGTCTGCCCAGTGGTACGCCTGGGGCCCACCCAACATGCAGTGCCGCCTCTGTGCTTCCTGTTGGATCTACTGGAAGAAGTATGGGGGACTGAAGACCCCAACCCAGCTTGAGGGGGCTGCTCGGGGCACAACAGTAAGGATCAATGGGGACAAGGAGGGGGCGAGCAGTGAGCGTGTCGACGAGAGCTTTAGGTGAAGGCCAAAACACCCAACTCCGTATATGGTGATGGTTTGGCGTGTGTTTGGGGCGAGGAGTTTGATTGTGGTTCAGGGGCATGGCAGGTCGGGATGGCAGTAGAGAGATGAGTCAGAAAAATTGTTCTCTGCAAAGAATGGAAGAAAGAAAGGAGCCTCAATGTCCATCTGCGTTTTCCCTTTTTCCTATGTCCTTCCAGGAGCCACACTCGAGGGGTCATTTGTCCAGACCTGAAGCCCAAAGTCTCTCCCCCTATACGACCAGCGCCAACCGGGCCAAGCTGCTGGCTAAGAACAGGCAAACATTCCTGCTCCAGACCACGAAGCTGACCCGTCTTGCCAGACGCATGTGCAGGGACCTGTTACAGCCGAGGAGGGCCGCCCGACGACCCTATGCCCCTATCAATGCCAATGCCATCAAGGCAGAGTGTAAGGGCAGGGGTGCTAGGGCTAGTGGCAGGTTCGGGGTTGCCCTGGCCAGAGACCGGTGTTTTATCTGGATGTTTAAGTGACACTAGGGATAGTAGGCCACAGGGGTTTGTTAAGAAATTAGACGTGGCTCCTGGCCCCAGGAGAGGCCTGAATAGCGAAGCCCCTTTAAGAGCTTTCATCTTCGTTCTCCAGGCTCCATTCGACTTCCTAAGGCTTCCAAGACTCCACTGAAGATTCACCCTCTGGTGCGGTTGCCCCTGGCAACTATCGTCAAAGATCTGGGTATGGGTTGGGGCACCAGATTGTGGGTATGGGGCGGGTGGAGGATGGGCGCTGTGGGCTCTCAGTCCTTTTACTATCAAAACCTTTTCTCCCCTGCTTTTTTCTTTCCCATTCAGTCCTAAGAGGTTCAGTCTAACAAATTATACTGTTGTAGGTTAACAGTGTTTTCTCATAAGCTCTTCAGTGTGAGTACCTATTTGACAAGATCACACTCCCGTGTGATTATTGAGATACTAGTTAAGTTTTTGAGGATTCAAAAGCTATATTTGGAACTTTGACTACGTGAGAGGGGCCGATGTCCCTGGCCCCCGGTGTTGTTCAAGGGTTAACTGTACTGCGTACTGGTAATTGCTTGTCAGACTCCTGCCCCATCACTACTTTTGGGGATGCCCGGGGAAACTGCATAGAGAAAAGAAAGTATGAAAGTTCTCCAAGTTTTGTTTTCTCATTTTTCCTGGCAGTGGCCCAGGCACCTCTGAAACCAAAAACACCTCGGGGTACCAAGACACCGATCAACAGAAACCAGCTGACCCAGAACCGGGGCCTGGGGGGCATTATGGTGAAACGGGCCTATGAGACTGTGAGTTGACAGACTGGAGTGAGCCAAGCTGAGTTGGGTGGGCTTTCATTTCTGTTAGGAGCCTGAGAGAGTCCCTCTCGTTGTGTTGCCCTACCCTTTCCAGATGGTAGGAGTCCCCTTTTCTGCCAATGGAAGGCCTCTGGCCTCAGGGATTCGCTCAAGCTCACAGCCCGCCGCCAAGCGACAGAAACTAAACCCAGCTGATGCCCCCAATCCTGTGGTGTTTGTGGCCACAAAAGATACCAGGTACGGAGCCCACTGTGGGAGCAGCTGAGAGGTTGACAACGCAGTTTGGCGGGTGCGGGAAATAGGGTTTCTGACAAGACCAGCTCCCAGGAGACTGGGTGCAGGGTGGGGATGCCAGAAAAGAAAGGGCCAGGAGAATTGCAGTGTGGAATTCTTCTCGAGAATCTTATCCTTCTTGATTCCCCTCTTTTCCCGGCCAGGGCCCTGCGGAAGGCTCTGACCCACCTGGAAATGCGGCGAGCTGCCCGCAGGCCCAACTTGCCCCTGAAGGTGAAGCCACCGCTGATTGCAGTGCGGCCCCCAGTTCCTCTACCTGCACCCTCACATCCTGCCAGCACCAATGAGCCCATTGTCCTGGAGGATTGAGCAGCTGTGGGGAAGGGAGGTGGGCTGAAAGCTAGAGGGTGGGTGCCCAGGGCACCCGAGTTCTCTTCCTTCTAGTATAAAGGGACTGAGGAGTGAGGGAGGGAGCAAGTGTGTGTCCTTGAAGGGGTTGGGCGCCCTCTGGTGTTACCACTTCAAGGCTTGTCCCCTTCCCATGTTTCCCCATGCCTGGTGATGGAAGGCAGACTGCAGGAACTTGGCCCACTGTGGGAACCTAGCCTGTTTTGGGGGGTAGGACCCACAGTTGTCTTGGACAGTTTTAGGGGGAGGGTTTTTTAATTTTTTAAAAATTTTGCCTCCCTTTGTGAAAGGGGATGGGGGAGGGGAAGAGTAAACATCAGGTGGTGGTACCTGTTTGGGGGAGGG